>NC_045545.1:96038906-96338906 GCF_009769535.1 Thamnophis elegans | reverse complement strand
TTGTTGTGGAGGGGAAAAGAGGAGAAATAAGGTGAATTAGATAGTTCCCTGCCTTGAGTTATTTTTAAAAATAATAAAGGCAAGATACAAACAAACAAACGAAAAAATTGTCCCAAACTCCCCGTTTGGGCAGGGGATAGACTAGAAGACCTCCAAGGTCCCTTCCAGCTTCAACTCAACCCAACTAGAAACATTGTCCCAAAAAAGTCACTGCCAGCCCAAACTGCTTCCCCACTTCCACGAAGATGGCAATTCCACAGGTACACACATCCCAGCGCGGCTGCTGTCCGAGTTTGTCCGGCTGGCAGGGAGAAATGGGACTTGTAGTCCGACCCAAGGAGGAAGCAGATGTGGTGGCGGCGGGGTGTTTTCCACCCGAGATTTCCAGCTGGAAGAGAAACGTGTCTTTCGGTGTCAGAAGCGCCCCGTGCGCCTCTTCACAGGGACACCCCCAATGCGGGCGAAAAACCCCCCAAGGGAGGAAGTTTCAGCCCGAAATTGCAAAACTCCGCGAGGGGGAGGGGGAAGGGGTTGGGCTCCCGGGTCTGCCGCCCCCGCCCCTCCAGCAAAGATGCTTTCAAGAGTCCTTCCCTTCCCTCCCTGCCCATCCAAAGCAAACGCGCCTTTTAAATGACCAGCCGGCCACCGGGAGATTCCCCCCTCCCCCCCGCCATCCCTGCTAGTGTCTCCCTCCTCCGTGGCCGTTCCCAGCTGGGGCTGATGGGAACTGTAGTTCCCCCCAGGGCAGCAGGGCGGCGGCGATCGGCCGGATCTTAAGGAGATCGCTCCCGTCCACCCACCCCCCATCACCCCAGCATCCTGGATCGCTCGGTTCTTTTGGCTCCTCTGGCTCTAAGTGGGTCTGGGGTCCCTCCGACCCCGGCAAGACACCCCAAGGCGCATCCTCCGCAGCCAATGCCGACCCCCAACTCCGGCCTCGGTCGCCCAATCCGTCCACGTGGGAGAGGTGGGGGGGGGGATCAGATCGGAGCCCGGGGCTTCGATCTTCCACCACCCCATCGCCCCTTCCCTTTTTTCCCCCCGTGCCGGTTGGGCGCTTCTTCCCAACTTTCCCAGGGCGAAGCGAACGCGGCTCCTGCCCTCTTTCCCTCTCCCGAGGTGGGAGACCCAGCGGCGGACGGCTGTGCTTACCCCGCGGGGCTCCGGGAAGCGATGTTCCAGGCGAGCGATGGGGAGCGGAGCCTGTCCGGCCGACCGAGCGGCGAATGGTTGCAGCGCTGCCCGCCGGCGCGCTTTTGAGAGGCGGCCCGAGTTTCGTTTTCGGGGCCTGGGCGCGCGCGGCTTGCTCGGAAATTACATCAGGCGCGGCTCCAGCCCGGGGGGGGGAGGAGGAGGCGGAGTGGGAGGGGCGGCCGGCCAGCTGTGCCCGCCCCCTGCTTCGCCCGGCCGGCCCCCCAGCGCCTCCGCCCGCCATGAGCCCCCCCCTGGGACCCCCGAAGATCTCCCCACTCCGGGGGTCGAAAGCGGTGCGCCGGGAAGGAAAGGACCAGGGGGGAGGAGAGGGAGGGACGGCAATCGGTTGCCCCCCCCAACGCTTGGCCCAATTGGACCTGCCGCGCCCCCACCTCCAGCATCCCCCTTGCGCCCCCTCCCCAAAGATTCCCCCGAGGGGTCCGAAGTGGTGCGCAAAGAAGAAAAGGAGCAGGAGGTGGGGGGGGGCATTCTGTTACCGCCTGCCCTTCTTCGCCCCACCACCAGCAGTCTCACTGCGACCCCCGGAAACCTCCCTCCTCCCCCGGGGGGGGTCCAAAGTGGTGGGCGAGGAAGAAAGGCCAGGAGGAAGAGGGGAGGCCAGCCAGCTGTCTCCCCCCCCCTTCATTTGGTCCAGCCGACCCTGCAGCCTCCATCATCCCTCGCACCCCTTCCCCAAAGAATTCTCCAAGGGTCTAAAAAGGAAGGAAAGTACGGGGGGGGGAATTGGGGAGGGGGGCATCCAGCTGTTTCTGCCCCCCCCTGCTTGGCCCAGCAGGACCTGGGACACCTGCCCACCTCCAGCATATCCCCCTATTCTTACATCCACCCACCCCCCCAGGTGTCCGAACTGTTGAACAAGGAAGTCAGGAAAGAACCAGGAGGAGGAGGGGCAGTTAGGTAACTGTCTCCCACCACCAGGACCAGCGGTGCCCCCTCCTCCTGCATGCCCCATTGCGCCCCCAGCAGGCTCTCCGAAGTGGTGCACAAGGAAGGAAAAGGCTAGGAGGAGGCGTGGGAGGAGCGATTAGGCAGGGGTGCCCCCTACCCAGTTGTGCCAAGCCAGACCCACAGTGCCCCTCTTCTTCCTCCTGCATGTCCCCCTCTCTCCTCCCCCCACAAGCTGCCCCCCAAGCGGTCCAAAGTGGTGTACAAAGAAGGAAAGGACCAGGAGGAGGAGGAGGAGGAGACGGCCAACCAGCCAGTTGTCACTCCTCTTTGCTGAGCTGGACCTGAGGCGCCCCCTCCCCACTTCCAGCATCCCCCTGTGGCCCCCCCCAGCAGGGTCCCCAGAATGGTGTGCAAGGAAAGGACCAGGGGGAGGAGGAGGATGTGGGCACGCTCAGAGAGGGGGGCACCCTCTACAGAATAATAGAGTTGGAAGGGACCTTGGAGGTCTTCTAGTCCAACCCCCTGCTCAAGCAGGAAACCTCTGTTGATAAGTGAGACACACTTGTTGCGTGAGTTTTGCCCCATTTTACGGCCTTTCCTGCCACTGTTCTTAAGAAAATCCCTGCAGTTCTTAAGTTAGTAACATGGTTGTTAAGCGAATCTGGCTTCCTCATTGACTTGGCTTGTCGGAAGGCCGCAAAAGGGGATCATGTGACCCTGGGCGGTAGAACCGTTCATAAATATGAGTCAGTTGCCAAGTGCCAAATTTTGACCAAGGGATGCTGCAATGGTCATAAGTGTGAAAAACAGCCGTAAGTCACTTTTTCCCCCAGTGCTATTCTAACTTTGAACAGCCACTAAATGAACTCTTGCAAGTTGAGATATTCCTTCCTTTTCTACAACCACCCAACTCATCGAAGTGACTCTGGATAGATTTTTTTTTTCAATTTTTAAAAATTGAAAAAGCAAAGAATTCCCTTAGGTTCGGCTCCCCAAGGATGATGGGATGAGGGTAAGTCTCTGCCCACCATAATCCTTGGAGTCCCCAACCCATTTCTCAAGCTTGGTGACTCGAGGATGGGTGGACTTCAACTCCCAGAATTCCCCCACCAGCCGTACTTCAGTCATTCAGTATTGGGGAGGGGGTTAAGGGGGCAATAGGCATTTGACATATTTTTCAGCTTTGGAATTGGTTGCTTAAGGATTCTCTAGAACAGAGTATTTCAAACTGGGGAACTTGAAGAACAAGTGGACTTCAACTCCCAGAATTCCCCCGCCAGCCGTACTTCAGTCATTCAGCATTGGGGAGGGGGTTAAGGGGGCAATAGGCATTCGACAGATTTTTCAGCTTTGGAATTGATTGCTTAAGGATTCCCTAGAACAGAGTATTTCAAACTGGGGAACTTGAAGAACAAGTGGACTTCAACTCCCAGAATTCCCCAGCCGGCACGTGCCGGCTGGGGAATTCTGGGAGTTGAAGTCCACTTACCTTCAAGTTGAAAGTTCCACTGTCCGAGAGTCCTGTGATCATCATGTGTAACCTTCCCAGCCAGCTTCCAACAGTGGGGGAGGGGGGAGCAGCCAGATCTGCTTAACGACTGCATGATTCGCTTAATGACTGCAGCGCTTGTCTGAACCACTGTGGCAGAAAAGGTCGTAGAATGGGGCAAAGCTCATTTAAGAACGGCTTGGCGTCGCAGCCTTGGGCTGAATTCTGGTTGCAAGTGGGGGTTCTACCTTTCATATTTGCCCAACCAACCCATCCGCCTCGTTTCATTGCGGCACGCCTCCCTAGTGGGCAGATCACAGCTTTCCCACAACTTGTTTGCAAAATAAAGATTTTTTGCAGCCCCTTTTCTTTCTTCCCACCAATCATCTCTGTGTGTTTGTGTGTGTGTGTGTGTGTGTGTGTGTGTGTGTGTGTGTATTTCTGTTTCCATTTCTGCTGGTGGGTTTGGTGGTTGGTTGGTTTTATTGTTTTATTACCTCACCTTTGAACTAATAAAGAATTTCTGTCTGCTGCCGAGCCAGTTCAGACCACACTTATGAAACAGCTAAAACCACCTCAGCTTTGTGTATTCCTCCTTTCTTGTCTTGTCACAGTTGTTTTGTAACTTTCAGCAACTTCTGCAGCTAAGAGTTGTATGTTGTAAATGTTGTAAATCCTCCAACACTAGAAGTTTTTAAGAAGTGACTGCAGAAAGTCCCTTCCAACTCTGTTATTCTATTCTATTTGATTCTATTCTATTCTATTGTTCTACACTGTATTTAAGTTTCAACCTGTGAACATAAACAACGATGCAATGCGGTAGTCCTCACTTTACGACCACAATTGAGCCGAAAATTCCTGTTCTGCTAAGCGACACTTTTGTTAAGTGAGTTTTGCCCCATTTTACGACCTGTCCTGGCACAGTTCTTAAGAAAATCCAGTTCTTAAATTAGCCACACGGTTGTTAAGTGAATCGGGCTTCCCCATTGACTTTCCTTGTCAGAAGGTGGCAAAACAGGATCACATGACTCCGGGATACTGCAACCGTCATAAATCTGAGTCAGTTCCCAAGCATCTGAATTTTGATCACATGACTGTAGGGATGTCACACAATGGTTGCAAGCATGAAAAATGGTCATAAGTTACTTTTTTCAGTGCTGTTGTGACTGCGAACGGTCACTAAATGAACTGTTAATTTGAGGACTACCCGTAATGATCAGTGTACGGTATATCAAAATTAGACTGTGACAACATTGGGATTGCATACAGGCAGTCCTCAGCTTACGATCACAATTGAGCTCAAAATTTATGTTGCTAAGCGAGAAATAGGCTCGGCGGGTTTTGCTCCATTTTACGGCGATTCTTGCCGCCTTTGTTAAGTGAATCACTGCAGTTGTGAAAATTAGTCACACGGTTGTTAGATGAAGCTGGCTTGCCCATCGACTTTGCTTGTCAGAAGGTCGTAAAAGGGGGTCACATGATCCCAGAAAGTGCAACAGTCATACGTACATGCCAGTTGCCGAGCATTTGAATGTTGATCCCGTGACCCTGGGGGTGCAAGGGTCATAAGTGTGAAAAATTGTCATTTTTTTCGGTGCCGTTGTAACTTTGAACGGTCGCTAAGCAAACTGTTGTAAGTCGAGGACTGCCTGCAATCGTTTCTTGGATGAGAAGCTAAACTTTTTCAAAGAATAACCAAACTAAACCAAGAAAGTTCAGTTGCCTTTTGAAAAAAGTCAACCATGGCCTGGATGACTGACAATCTCTACAGACATATGGGGATTTCTTTTCATACTTGTTCCACAACAACCCTGCGAGGTAGACGGGGCTGAGTAAAAGTAATTTGCCCACAGTCAGCTAGAAATTTTGAAACTAAGTAGCTCCAGTTCAACTTGAAACTTTCACCACCACACCCTGTAGCATTGAAGGAATAAATACCTGCATTCACATACAGCAATAATTTAGACATTAACCACAGTTTGTTGAATAAGCCACGATAAGCTAGATTCACAAATGAAATCATAAACCATGGTTTAAAGCAGTGTTCCTCAACCTTGGCAACTTGAAGATGTCTGGACTTCAACTCCCAGAATTCTGGGAATTGAAGTCCGGACATCTTCAAGTTGCCAAGGTTGAGAAACACTGGTTTAAAGAACCCAAGGGCTGGATTCTCACATTAAGTTGACACGTGAACTCGCGTTATATTTGTGGAGGGGACTGGTGTCAAACTTTCGCAACTCAAACCCAGGTTACATTTGCACAGGTTGATTAACCAGGTTAGTTAACCGGTTTAATTGAAAACTTTCTTTTTCAGAAGGCAGAAGCTTGTGCTGTTTTCAAACAAGCCACCTATGGCAATTTCAGACAAAGTGGTGAGGAAAACTAGCATATTTTTTTTTAGCAAGACTAAACATACAACAATTTTTCTTTTTCTCAAAGAAGAGGCTATGGGATCAAACTGCTATTTCCTGACTTGGTTCCATAAGGAGATCTCTAAAAAAAAATAGAACTGACTATTTGCTTGACATTGCAAATGTTTAAATATATTCCCCTTTTCCCTAGATGGATTTTCTTTCTAATTTCATTTTCATTTGCTGGCAGGGGGAAAACCCCACAAGTTAGACTGGTTTCTATTTGTCATTGTTGTCTCTGTGTCATCCTCACCATTTCCACAGAACAGGCAATTTTACACAGAATTTCAGATTTATTTATTTTACATCCCATCTTTATTGTTTTTGTAAATAACTCCAGGCAGAGAACCTAATATCGCCTTCTCCTCCTATTGTCCCTACAACACAACAACCTTGTGAATTGTGTTGGGGCTGAGAGAGTGAGACTGCCCAAAATCTTGCTTTCATGCCTAAAGTGAGACTAGAACTCACAGTCTCCCAGTGATTGGCCCAAAGTCACCCTACTGTCTTTCATGCCTAAAGTGAGACTAGAACTCACAGTCTCCCAGTGATTGGCCCAAAGTCACCCAATTGTCTTTCATGCCTAAAGTGGGACTAGAACTCACAGTCTCCCAGTGATTGGCCCAAAGTCACCCTACTGTCTTTCATGCCTAAAGTGAGACTAGAACTCACAGTCTCCCGGTGATTGGCCCAAAGTCACCCTACTGTCTTTCATGCCTAAAGTGAGACTAGAACTCACAGTCTCCCGGTGATTGGCCCAAAGTCACCCTACTGTCTTTCATGCCTAAAGTGAGACTAGAACTCACAGTCTCCCAGTGATTGGCCCAAAGTCACCCAATTGTCTTTCATGCCTAAAGTGGGACTAGAACTCACTGTCTCCCAGTGATTGGCCCAAAGTCACCAAGCCATCTTTCATGCCTAAGGAAGGACTAGAACTCACAGTCTCCTGGTGACTGGCCCAAAGTCACCCAGCCGGCTTTCTTGCCTAAAGTGTCTCAGGGGAAAAACCTGATTAGTAGCAAAAGTTGTGCATTGTACAAATTGAAAAGACCACACATCACAAAATATCTCACTTTAGAATCCAAAGGTTTATTAGAATTTAGAGCCTAGCAAATACCAAGCAATTCCGTTAATCACATTGCAGTGAGCGCCAATCAGACAATCAAAATTTCTGTTTTCGTACATGCCACTACCATGTAGTTCCCTATTTGCCCCAGCCCCAATTCTTCTCATCCTGAAATATAAGGAACAATATTATATGCGGAAAGAGGAACCACGCACTAAATCTCTCAAGCCAACCTGATTATAATTTTTCTTTAAACTTGCATCAGGTAAATTAATGTCAAGATCGAACCCATCGCAGGCCCCCTAAACCTTACTGGCTAGAAGAGCATGTAAAGAGTACAACAACAACAGAATTGCAGCTCCCCGTTCTATTTTTCTCACAGGTGGAACTACAACTCACCATCGGTTCCACCACAAATCCGCGAAGCCCTTATCCGCGGAGACATAAGCGCGAAGACTAATTCGCGCCGTTCGAAGCGCTAAGGAAAAACGCGACCCTACCGTGATGACATAATCGCGGAGGGCAAATCCGCGCATTCCCAAGCACTCGTACCCTAAACCTAATCCTAACCCTAACCCTAAACCTAGCCCTAAACCTAACCCTAAACCTAACCCTAAAACAAACCCCTAAACCTAATCCTAACCCTTACCTTAATTGAAATCGGCTTTCTGCCGCGGCGCCGTTTTAAAGCGCCCTTCTGTTGCCGTGCTGTTGTCGCGGGGGTGATGACGCACAGTGATGACGTCTCCTAGTTTCTAGTCTTGTGCCTTAACCACCACAACAAACTGGCTCTACGTTACGATGCAAGTTCTACAACCTAGAAGCAAACTCGCGTAAAGGACAAATGTCCCATGTCAAATTCCCTTTTTTTCACCACCTTGCATTGCTCCTTGGGAGAAATTAGCTACGTCTCTTTCCATCGGCACATATTGTGATAACCAGATATAGAACCATTGTGATTTATCTGCATGGCGTCCCCGCTTTTCCTGCAAGGAGTTTCGCCTTCTCCATTTTATCGGTACCCTATTTAAAACTAGAATTTGGGGAGTGGGGGTGAAAAGAGACCATAAGATTAGGGAGAATATTTAAAGCAACGTGCTACTATTCGCTTCAAGGTGCTGGTCGCTACCTATAAAGCCCTACATGGCATCGGACCTGGGTACCTGAGAGACCGCCTCCTGCCGATTACCTCCTATAGACCGATTAGATCTCACAGGTCAGGTCTCCTCCGGATTCCATCTGCCAGCCAATGTCGGCTGGCGACCCCTCCGGGGGAGAGCCTTCTCTGTTGCAGCTCCAGCCCTCTGGAACGAGCTCCCTGTGGAGATCCGGATCCTTACTACCCTCCCGGCCTTCCGCAAAGCCACCAAGTCCTGGCTGTTCCAGAAGGCTGGGGGGAGCTGAGAAGCATCTACCTCCACGGAAATTGTGAATGTTGGTTTTGTTTTTAATATGTTGTCTTTGTCTCGTTCCCCCCTTTCCCTTGTCTTTTGTGAGCCACCCGGAGTCCTCCGGGAGTGGGCGGCATACAAGACAAATAAATAAATAAATAAATAAATAAATAGATAGATAGATAGATAGATAGATAGATAGATAAATAAATAAATAAATAAATAAATATTGCAAATAAATAGAGCAGTCTTTGTTAACTTTGGAAGCATGAAGACGCGAGGACTTCAATTCCCAGAATTCCCCAGCCAGCCAGTTGAAGTCCACGCATGTCTTTAAAGCTGCCAAAGTTGACAAACACTGAAATAGTGAGAATGCCCAGGATTTCAGGAAAGCAAGGGCATGAAAAGCAAGCCCGAAAGAAAAACACTTTTAAAGCACTTCACGGCTCGATGCCACCGGATCCGTACACTTCACAAGGAATTCAGGAAACACTTTGCAAAGGCTCAGAGATGATGCATTCCATCGGCACTTCCTTCTATGTGTTGAAAAACATCACCGAACGAGAAGACTTGATAGAGAGTGAAACCCATCTCCAAACGAGTAGGATTTCTTCCCGTTTCATTTGCTAAGTGAAGACCCACCCAAGAGTTTGCGGTTTGAGATTGAATGGTGGCGATGACTTCTCCAGTTTATAGATGTCTACGGTTTGCCCAGGTTCGCCTGGTGCATCAGTTGCGTCCCTACCTGAACCGGGAGGCCCTCACAACAGTCACTCGTGCCCTTGTGACCTCTAGACTGGACTACTGCAACGTGCTCTACATGGGGCAGCCCTTGAAGAGCATTCGGAGACTTCAGCTTGTCCAGAATGCAGCCGCGCGAGCGATTGTGGGTGCACCTCGGTTCACCCACGTAACACCTATCCTCCGCGAGCTGCACTGGTTACCGATTGGTCTCCGGATACGCTTCAAGGTGCTAGTCGTCACTTATAAAGCCCTTCATGGTATTGGACCTGGGTACTTGAGAGACCGCCTGCTGCCAATTACCTCCAATAGACCGATCAGATCCCACAGATTAGGCCTCCTCCGAATTCCATCCGCCGGCCAATGCCGACTGGCGACTACCCGGAGGAGAGCCTTCTCTGTGGTTGCTCCGACCCTCTGGAACGAGCTCCCCGTGGAGATTCGAACCCTCACCACCCTCCAGGCCTTCCGCAAAGCCCTTAAAACCTGGCTATTCCGACAGGCCTGGGGCTAAAAAGCTTCTACCCCCTTCTCGAATGGTATGGTTGTTGTGTGTTTTTAAATTTTGTATTGTTATGTCTCGTCTTCTTTATCCCCCTGTCTTTACCTCCTTCCCTGATTGAATTGTGAGCCGCCCTGAGTCCCCTTCGGGGAAAAGGGCGGCATACAAATGTAATCAATCAATCAATCAATCAATCAAAAATAGTGAGAATGCCCAGGATTTCAGGAAAGCAAGGGCATGAAAAGCAAGCCCGAAAGAAAAACACTTTTAAAGCACTTCACGGCTTTTAAAGCACTTCACGGCTCGGATCCGTACACTTCGCAAGGAATTCAGGAAACACTTTGCAAAGGCTCAGAGACGATGCATTCCATCGGCCACTTCCTTCTATGTGGTTGAAAAACATCACCGGACAAGAAGACTTGATAGAGAGTGAAACCCATCTCCAAATGAAGTGGGATTTCTTCCCGTTTCATTTGCTAAGTGAAGACCCACCCAAGAGTTTGCGGTTTGGGATTGAATGGTGGCGATGACTTCTCCGGTTTATAGATGTCTACGGTTTCAATCAAAGTTTGGGCTAAGCCGGCATTTCAAAACTCTTGGGGGGGGGGTGAGCCAGGCATGTGCTGCATCTGGCAGGAAAAGCCTAGGTTGCATCAACAGAGGGATAGAATTAAGATCATGCGAAGTGATAGTACAGCTTTATACTGCACTGGGGATCACGCTTGGAATACAGTGTCCATTCTTGGTCACCACGTTACAAAGAAGATGCTGAGACTCTAGAAAGAGCGCAGGGAAGAGCAACCAAAATTGATTGATTGATTGATTGATTACATTTATATGCCGCCCTTTTCCCCGAAGGGGACTCAGGGCGGCTCACAATTCAATCAGGGAAGGAGGTACAGACAGGGGGATAAAAAAGACGAGACATAACAATACAAAATTTAAAAACACACAACAACCATACCATTCGAGAAGGGGGGCAAAAACTCTTTAGCCCCAGGCCTGTCGGAACAGCCAGGTTTTAAGGGCTTTGCGGAAGGCCTGGAGGGTGGTGAGGGTTCGAATCTCCACGGGGAGCTCGTTCCAGAGGGTCGGAGCAGCCACAGAGAAGGCTCTCCTCCGGGTAGTCGCCAGTCGGCACTGGCCGGCGGATGGAATTCGGAGGAGGCCTAATCTGTGGGATCTGATCGGTCTAGTGGAGGTAATTGGCAGCAGGCAGTCTCTCAAGTACCCAGGTCCAATACCATGAAAATGACAAAGAATCCGGAATCTAAATCCTACAGTGAGCCGTTACAGGCATCAGGTATGTTTAGCCTAATGAAGAGAAAGATTGCGGTGACATGATAGTTGTCTTCTAATACTTTTAAGGGCTGTCACAAGAAGAACAGAGCAAAGTTGGAAGGGACCTTGGAAGTCTTCTAGTCCAACCCTCTGCTCAAGAAGGAAATCCATTTGATTGCCCAATCTCGTCACCAGTGAGGTTAAAACCAAATTCGTTGTATTTAAGTACAATGGCAATAAAGATTATACTTACTTAAAAAACCTCCAGTGTTGGAGCATTCATAACTTCTGGAGGCAAGCTGTCCCACTGATTAATTGTTCTAACTATCAGGAAATTTATCCTTAGTTGCTTGTCTCTTTCATTACTTTCCATCCATTCCTTCTTGCTCTACCATCAGGTCTTTGGATAATATCTTGACTCTCTCTTCTTTGTGGCAGTTCCTTAAATATTGGAACAGTGCTACCCCTAGTCCTTTTCATTAGACAACACATACCCAATTCAAGCAACCGTTCTTCATATGTTTTAGCCTCCAGTCCCCTAATCATCTTTGTTGCTCTTCTCTGCACTCCTTCTAGAGTCTCCACATCTTTTTTACGTCCCGGCTACCAAAATTGGATGCAGTATCTTCCAAGCGTGGTGAAACTTAATAGAAATCTCCCTGCTGGGAACTATCCAAAGCAAGTACAGGTAGTCCTCAACCTACGGCCACAACTGAGCCCAAGATTTATGTTGTTAAGTGAGAAATTTGTGAAGCGAGTATTGCCCCATTTTAGAACTTTTCTTGCCACGTTTGTGAAGTGACTCACTGCTGTTGTTAAGTTGGTAACCCCGTTGTTAAGTGAATCTGGCTTCCCCGTCGACTTGGCTTGTCAGAATGTCACAAAAGGGGATCAAGTGACCCCCGGAACACTGTGACCGTCATCAATACAAGCCAGTTGCCAAACGTTTGAATTTTGATCAGATAACTGTGATCAATGGTCGGTAAGGGTAAAAAATGTTCGTTAAGTCCCTTTTTCAGTGCTGTTGTAACTTTGGTCACTAAATGAACTGTTGTAAATCGAGGTGTGTGTGTGTATGTATGTTGTATTTGTGGTGATAAATAAATAAAGGGAGACTAGTATAGATCTATTTCAAGCTATTTAGCTCACATCAGCTAGCCATGCCCTTACTGGGATTAGAACCTGTGCTGTATTACATTTTAGGCAGTTGTTGTAACCACTAAGCCACACGGTTCTCCTCCTTATCAGCTGAGCCAGGGAAGTAGGTGTGTATTTAGTGTCACAACCCCATATTTGGGCATACCAGGGGTTGTGACACTAAATACATACATACATACATACATACATACATACATACATACATACATACATACGAATAAAAATGACACAAACTTGGAAAGAGAAAAGGAAAAAACAATAAGTAAAAAAAAGTAGAAAGAGAGAAATAGAACAGAAAGAAAAAAAAGAAAAAGTTTCAAAGAAGCAACTTTTGGTTTTCTTAACAGCACTTCGAAGTATATTTGTATTTTTCCCTATCTCGCTAAAGCTGCAGCATAATTTCCTTCCTTCCATTGTCTGTCCTTTCTAATCATCAAACCTGTAACTCACAAGTTCATTTTTTCCCCCCTTTGTTCATCCAAAAAGCCTATCGGGGGTTTCAGCTCACTAATAAATGTATGTATTGTCACTTCTCTAATCAAATTCAATTCTGCCATCTGTACTAATTCTGTTATCTTCACCAGCCATTCTTCCGTGGTGCATACAGTATCTCAAAGTCTTTCCATTTTTGTGCCATTAATAATCTCACAGAAGTTTTATTTTATATATTTAAAAAAATCTTCCATAATTCTTTTCTAATTGTCTATCCATTATTCCTCAGAAGAATGTTCATTTTCAGGTTTAATGTTGTACATTCAAATGCATTGGAATATAGGATATTGCATTGTTATTTTAAATATATATACTGATTTTATGGGATGTTGCTGGGAGCTAACGAGAGCTATTTAGCATAAAAGTTTTCTGAAGAAAAAAACTAAAACTAAATTTTTTTTAAAAAAGAAATGACTGTCGATTTTCTGCTGGCTGCTAATAAATTCACATGCCCAAGTGCTGTCTCACTGTGGAAACAGCCATGGATTGCGATATCCTCTTGGCAGTCTCTGTATATTTCAACTTTTGTATTTATGATGGAAATTTGTTTTTAGTTTACTCTTAAGATTGTACACTGCCCAGAGTCACTTGCTGAGATGGATGGCCATACAAATGGAATTAATAAATAAACACAAGATATGGTTTTGCAAAGTTTAGTTATTAAGCCTAGCAAAAAAAGAAACGGCTTAGTTGATGTGAATTTATTTTGCCTTTTCTTTGTTTTATATGCTGGATTTCCTGGTGTTATTTACTGTCTGTTAAGAAAGGATCCCAGATCTCTATGAGGGAGGGGGGAGGGAGAGAGGAAACAATATGGATTTCTGGATATTATTGAATAATAAATAAACAAGACCCTTAATTGGATTTTACAAGCCTATATGCATATGGGAAAGTAAGAGAGAGAGAGAGAGAGAGAGAGAGAGAGAGGGAGAGAGAGATTATATAAATACAGAGATGATAGATTGGTAGATGACAAGATTAGATAAATATAATAGATGACAGATAAATGTTTTGAGAGGGAGGATAGATGATAGATAGATAGATAGATAGATAGATAGATAGATAGATAGATAGATAGATAGATAGATCGTGACCCGTCATAAGCGCGAACGTCATAAGCGTGCCGACAACACCGCGGCGCTAAAACCGCGATTTCAAAAGCACGCTGACAACAGCGCGCCGACAACAGCGCGCCGAAAGAAGCGCGATTTCATTTAAGGTAAGATTTACATTTAGGTTTAGGGTTAGATTTAGGGTTAGGTTTAGGGTTAGGTTTAGGTTGAGGGTTACGTTACAGCGCGCTTCTGTCGGCGCGCTTTTGTCGGCGCGCTTTAGGGCTAATTCGTCGCTAATTCGTCGCGCAGTTTTGTCACCGCGCTTTAGACACCGTGGTTTAGTCAGGCGCGCTTTTGTTGTGCGCACATTTGTGGTGGAACCAGATAGATAGATAGATAGATAGATAGATAGATAGATAGATAGATAGATAGATAGATAGATAGATAGATATAGGGTGGGAAGGAGGGAGGGAGAGGATAGATTAGATTAGATTCTCTGGCTAAATTCTGTTTAGCTTTTCATCCACCAAAGACTCAGGAAGATTTTGATTTTAGCTGCCGGCATTTATATATTTATAAGAAGCTACTTGCTTCATTCTTCAGTTTTAGGACCTCCAATCTCTTTATCCAACTTGGCTCTGTCTGAACCCCGACCATTGGTTGCTGCCTGGGTTTTGCAAGACAGCATGAGCAAAGAGGTTATTCAAGAGCAAAGCTCGTCTTGCAGGGCGGAAATCAAAAAAGGAGGGGGGGGAAAGCTCTTTCGCTCTCTAGACCAGCTGTCAATGCAAAAAAAAAAACCACCCTTAAGTTTCGCTTTCCATTTCTCTTTCCATTTCTCTCTCCTTTCGTCAATTCATCACGAGTTTCGGGCATCGCAGCTCCGGATAGGCTGATCCTTTACTGTTTCTAGGCGTTTTTTTTCTTCCGAGCCAAATACGGCTCTCAACCACGCAATTAAAAAAAAAAGGCTTATTCATCGGCCTTTCATCAGAAGCCGCTTTCCCATGTGACACGTGTAAAGTCCCGAGACACACACACACACACACACACACACAGAGAGAGAGGGAGGGAGAGAACACCGTAGGCAGGGAAGAAATGGAGTGTGGTGGTGGTGGAGGAATCGTGGCTCACTGTACCAATAGCCATAGCAGTTAGACTTATATACCGCTTCATAGGGCTTTCAGCCCTCTCTAAGCGGTTTACAGAGTCAGCATATTGCCCCCAACAAAAATCCGGGTCCTCATTTTACCCACCTCGGAAGGATGGAAGGCTGAGTCAACCCTGAGCCAGTGAGATTTGAACAGCCGAACTGCAGAACTGCAGTCAGCTGAAGTAGCCTGCAGTGCTGCATTTAACCACTGCGCCACCTTGGCTCCTACCGAGCCATGAATGATAGAATACCAGAGTTGGAAGGGACCTTGGAGGTCTTCTAGTCCACCCCTCTGCTCAAGCAGAGGTTTGCTTGTTTTATGAGTGACGGTATTTCCAGAGATGCAAGGACTGGCATGGGGTTTAATTTGGGATGAGAAAGGGCAGGGAAGACGAGATGGCTGGCTATGCGGATTTCGATTATCTTCACGATTTTGAATATCTTTTATCAATTAGCAATTCTAAGGTCTTAAAACGTCTTGGGTTTTCTAAGCCCTTTTGGATGCTAAATGGGACTTCGATTTAGTTTTGCTTGCAGAGGAGGAAACCCAGGAGAGAATTTAAGAGAATAACAGAGCGGGAAGGGACCTTGGAGTCCAACCCCCTGCTCAGGCAAGAAACCCTATACCACTTCAGACAAATGATTGTCTAATCTCTTCTTAAAAACCTCCAGAGAATCCAGCATTGTAAGGGTGCGTAATAAAGTAAGGAGAGGAATAACATAAATGAGTTGGAAGGGACCTTGAAGGTCTTCTAGTCCAACCCCCTGCTCAGGCAAGAAACCCTATACCACTTCAGACAAATGATTGTCTAATCTCTTCTTAAAAACCTCCAGAGAATCCAGCATTGTAAGTGTGCGTAATAAAGTAAGGAGAGGAATAACCTAAATGAGTTGGAAGGGACCATGGAGGTCTTCTAGTCCATCCCCTTGCCTATTCTGGACAAATGGCTGTTCAATTTCTTGAAAATCTCCAGCAATGGAGCACCCAAAATTTCTGCCAACTTCAGTAAGGCGGGAGTCCTGTTTGCTTTCATTAGCATATTTTTTTTTTGAAGTTACAGGGCATTTCATCAGATGCAAGGAAAAAGAAACTCAACTGGGGTGGAGTTTAAATTGGGATGAGAAAGGGCAGGGGAGACAAGGTGGCTGGGTGTGAGGATTTCAAACATTTTGAATATCTTATCAATTAGCAATTCTAATGCCTTAAAACCTCTTGGCTTTTCGGAGTCCTTTTGGAGATAACCTGAGACCTTTTGAATGCTAAATGGGACTTTGATGTAATTTTGTTTTCAGGTAGCAGAAACTCAGAAGGGAATTTAACAGAATAACAGATTTGGAAGGGATCTTAGGGGTCCTCTAGTCTGACCCCCTGCTCAGGCAGGAAACCTTATACAACTTCAGACAAATCTCTTCTTAAAAACCTCCAGTGTTGGAGCATTTGTAACTTCTGAAGGCGAGTTGTTCCACTGATTAATTGTTCTCACTGTCAGGAAATTTCTCCTTAGTTTTAGGTTGTTTCTCTCCTTGATAAATTTCCATCCATTGTTCGTTTTCCTGCCTTCAAGTGCTTTGGAGGTTGAGCCCCCCTTCTATGGGGCAGCCACTCAGATAGGACACATTATTCTTTTCCTCCACACTCCTGATTTGAAGTGACATACACCCCCCGGCTGATTCCATCTTATAAAATTGTGCCCTTTAATTCATTATTTCATTTCCAGCTCCATTAGTTTTCTTGCTTCGTACTGATGAAAGAAATGTCCTTCTGGGTTCGGCTCCAAGTGGGGAAAAAAGACACTGGAGACATGGAGGCTGCTTGGAAAGATGGTTTAAAATGGTGGACAAGACCACATGGCTTAAGTCCTGAACAGAAAAGGGGATCACATGCTTCAATGTTGGTGGAGAAGAAGAGAAGGAAGGGCTGACATGCTGAGTCCCTGGTTTTATCTCCCTCTGGCCTTTGATCTTGAGCTTGTACTCTGATTGGTTGTCAGACTCCCAGGGGGCCATGCAGGGGCAACTCTCTAGGATGCGTTTTGAATCCAGATTTGGTTGAGTTCTCAGATGCCATGTGGCGAGTTGGGTAAAGGGCCAATATTATCATGCCTTAATCCCATCACTCTGGAGCTGAAGGGGAGAACTCTTTATTATGTAAAGTGGACTAGCTCAGGCTTTAATGGCCCATTGACAAAGTGGGGATGGGCAGGAAGCAACAGGCAGCTATTCTGTGTTTTAAAACATGTTTCTTTCTTTTCACATCCAGAGAAATATTCTGCCTTTTCAATATTTCCTAAGATATTTCATTTTTCTGGGAGAGGGCTGGGTGATAACTTCCTACCATACTATAAATTGAATTCTAAGTTATGGCTATGGAGACCCATATAGAGTAGTAATAAATAACATTGAATTGGTATGCTGGTCAAAATGTTTAGGTCAGGCCTTAAATCTGTCCTGGTTAAGACTGCTGTGTGAACGTAGAAAATACGTTCGAATATACGAATATATAAAATAATGTCCCTCTCCATTAGCCTGCTGGATTTATTTATTCGATTTTCACCCTACCTTTATTACATTATAGGTTAGTCACGGCAGCAAGCATCACTAACACACTTCCCTTCTATTTTCCACACAACAACCCTGTGAGGTGGCCTGAGGGGGGGGACTGGCCCAATCACCCAGCCAGCTTTCATGCCTAAGGCAGTGTTGCAGAAAATTAAGGGACTCGGACTTCGGAATCAAAAGAAGTAGTTTTTATTTGAGCAAAGGTTCAGAGCAAGAGAGCCAAAGGAGACATCTAAACATCTGAACAACCTTCTTATGGAGAAGCGAGTTTTTATATGTTCCTCAAAAACAACCAAACATGGAAATGCACTATGTCTGCATTAATTGGTGTCATTATCTATAAACTAGTTACTATGCAAGAAGCAGATAAATCTTGTTTCCCTGGAGGTCTCAGTTGACTTGCAAAGAAGTGTCCAAGTTTCCAACAAAGTATTTGTGGTTGACTGAACTCTAACTGAACATGCGGCAGATGGGAGTTTGAGGCTTGGCACTTCCTGTTTTTCTACAAGACTTAAAAAGTTATTCCTTCTTTCTGTCTTGCCTCATTTCATGTCTTGTCTCACTCTTACGTCCTGCTTTACTTTATGTCCTGCCTCAGCAGGACTAGAACTCACCATCTCCTGGTGATTGGCCATTGTTCTTGTAGATAGTCAGCAGTTCAATCCCTACCAGGCTCAAGGTTGACTCAGCTTTCTATCCATCCAAGATCAGTAAAATGAGGACCCAGATTGTTGGAGGGAAATAGGCTGATTCTGTAAACTGCTTAGAGGGGGCTGTAAGGTGGTATATGTCTAAGTGCTATTTATCTCTCTCTCTCTCTCTCTCCTTCCTTCCTTCCTTCTTTCCTTCCTTCCTTCCTTCCTTCTTTCCTTCCTTCCTTCCTTCCTTCCTTCCTTCCTTCTGTGCTTCATCCCTCTCTCTGCCTCTATTTCTCTGCTTCAGTCTCTCACTGTTTCTGTGTCTCTCCACTGGCAGACGTTCGATCCTGAAGAGCACAAGTTGGTCTTTCATCCTTCCTAGTTCATGAAAATGAGGACCCAGATTGTTGGGGGAAAGAGGCTTACTCTGTAAACCACTTAGAGAGGGCTGTAAAGCCCTGTGAACCGGTATATAAGTCTAAGTGCTATTGGTATAAATCAGAGGTGGTATTCTGCCTCTTTGCACCGGTTCGGGTGAACCGGTAGTGGTGGTGGCATGAGGCTCCATCCACCCACCCACCCAGACATCATCAAGGACCTTCTGCGCATGCTCTCACTACTCAACTGGTATTGAAGATAAGAAGATACCATTACTGGTATAAAAACAGGTGCATCTCCTTGTCTACGGTTCCACCACAAAACCGCGGTAGACTAAAGCGCCTGTGACTAAAGCACGGTGACAAAACCGCACAGTCAAAACCGCGCGACAACAGCGCGCTGACAACAGCGCGCCAACAGAAGCGCACTGTAACAACCCTAAACCTAACCCTAAACCTAACCCTAAACCTAACCCTAAACCTAACCCTAAACCTAACCCTAAACCTAACCCTGAACCTAACCCGGAACCTAACCCGGAACCTAACCCTGAACCTAACCCTGAACCTAACCCTAAACCTTACCTTAAGTTAAATCGTGCTTCTGTCGGTGCGCTGTTGTCGGCGCGCTTTTGACATCGCGGTTTTAGCGCCGCGGTGTTGTCGGCGCTTTTGACGTTCGCGGTTATGTCGTGCCACGCTTGTCTACAGGGTGTGTTTTCCATTATTCTTATGCGCCTCCCCCAGCGTGCACTGAGCCTTGATTTTTAGTTTTGGGTCCTGCATTTTGATTCTAGTTTGCAGACAGGTGTGTGTGTGTGTGTGTGTGTGTGTGTGTGTACCTTTTTGCCTCCCAATACATAATCCAGCACAGTGTGAATAATTCCGGTGAGTAGGAGTCCAAAGTTCTTCAAATCTGATTTGGAGCTTGGGCCAAAAGATGGAAAGGACTTGCTCCTGTTTGAGAAGTAAACAAGAGACTGGCTGAGAGGTCACAGGGGTTGATGTGAATGGAATATAATCTTATCTAGAGTAGACCAAAGTCGGCATTTTCTGGTGCAATTCATGTATGTGACTGCCACTCAAAAGCAGCCTTTTGAGGCAAGATCAGGTGGCCAAGGCTAAATTAACTCAAGGTAAATTCTAGGCCGGTAGCAAGGGTCAACCTACCTAAAATACAGGTGGTCCTCGACTTACAACAGTTTGTTTAGTGACCGTTCAAAGTTACAATGACACTGAAAAAAAGGTAGATGAAGGAACCAGAGGAAAAGCTATACTGGACCCAATTCTTACTAATAGAGAAGTGATAGAGGGAGTTGAAGTTGCCGGAACTTTGGGTGAAAGTGACCACGTCATGCTGGAATTCAATATAATGCAAACACAAGTCAACCAGTGACTTTAAAACTTTTAAAGAGCTGATTTTAACAACTCAGAGAGAGCCAAAGAAACATTCAGTGGATGGAAATCCTTAAGGGGAAAACAACTCAAGAAATGTGGGAAACACTGAAGAATGTGATCATAAAAGCCCAGTCCAGCACAATGCCACTGAAAAAGAAAAACAAGAAATCCAAGAAGAAACCAGCATGGCTGCACAAAGATCTTTGCGATAAACTAAAAGACAAAAAGAACAAGTACAAAAAAAATGGAAAGAGGGACACACAGCTAAGGCAGAATATCAGCAGAGAGCCTGAATTTGCAAAGATGAAGTCAGGAAAGCAAAGGCTCAGAATGAACAAAGACTTGCAACAAAAATTGAAGATGATTTTGTTAAAAAAGTTTCTTTCAACATATAAATAACAATAAAAAAGTAAAAGTAAAAAAGCGAGTTCACTAAAGAGAGAAGATGGCAAGAAACTAACAGGCAGCAAAGAGAGCTGCTTAACTCATTCTTTGCATCAATCTTTACACAAAAAGAAACTGTAGTCCAAACTACCAAAAATATAACTGTAAAAGACAAGACTAGAAATCAAAATTAA
Source organism: Thamnophis elegans (assembly GCF_009769535.1). Classification (NCBI taxonomy): domain Eukaryota; kingdom Metazoa; phylum Chordata; class Lepidosauria; order Squamata; family Natricidae; genus Thamnophis; species Thamnophis elegans. The sequence goes on along the minus strand of NC_045545.1, from coordinate 96,318,517 downwards.
AATAAGCAAGAAAATGTTAAGAGAACACTTGTCTGGTCTTGATCAATATAAATCGCAGAGATCTGTTAGATTTACATCCCAGAGTTCTGGCAGATGTCATCTCAGAACCATTGTACCATATCTTTAAAAGCATCCGGGAACTACCAGAGGATTGGAAAAAAGCTGATGTGGTTCCCAAATTCAAAAAAAAGGGGGAGAGAAACAGACCCAGGAAACTACAGACCAATCAGCCTAACATCAATACCTGGGAAGATACTGGAAACAATTATAAAAAAACCCCAAATCTGTGAACATCTAGAAACAAATGTAAACATGTATACCAGAGGTGGGTTCCTGCTGGCTCAGCTGAACCAGTAGTGGCGGTGGCGGGGGGGGAGGCTCCGCCTACCCACCCGGATGCTTCTGCACATGTGCAGAGGTTTTGCACGCGTGCCTGAGCATGAGCCAATTGGTAGTAAACCGGGTTAACAACTCACCATTGATGTATATATCCAAACTAGATTATTGTTTCTCTGTCATATATGTGGGTATATACATAATTTTGTATTTATTTTTTTATCTAATGTTTATGTAGTGTAAACTCAGAGGGGATGAACCTTTTAAGAGCTGTATGAAAGAAAATTTCATTTTTAATGCTTGCCAATTGTACATTCAAAGTGACAATAGACCTGTTCTGTTTTATTCTTATTCTATTCTATTCTTATTCTATTCTATTCTTATATTCTATTCTTATTCTATTATATTTGTTATGAATATAATTTAATGGTTGGGTTGGCAATATATAAATCACAATGCTATACCTGTTTCTTTAAATCATACTGTAAAATGTGATTGGTTGCTGTTTCCTCAATCGGCCATAAGAGGGAGCCAGAATGACTGTTAGCTCTCTGTTTGTTAGATGCTGGGCTGATCTGATCTGTGTGTTTTGGAAGCTGACTGTTAGAAAGTGCCGTGAGCTATTGTAAGTTTTGCAACTGCTAGCAAACTTTGAGTACCAGACTGATTATATGTTACTGGACTATGTTATTTAGATTATCCCTTAACTGAAAGACATTGATGACTGACTGATTTATCCGTGTATGACTTGGACTGTTTGATGGACTCTGATACCTCTATTTTCAGGAAAGTAAAAGCCTATTTAAACTGCAGTGTCTCTGTATGCTGGTTTGTGTATTCTCCAACATAAATCTCACAATGCTTCTCTGAACGCACTCGCTTTCCCAACGGGGAGCTTACCTAACACTATTCTTATTCTATTCTAATTCTATTCTATTCTTATTCTATTCTTAGTCTAGTTTAGTCTAATCTATTCTTATTTCCTATTCTATTCTTTTCTTAGTCTATTCTATTCTTATCCCTATTCTATTCTATTCCATTCTATTCCTGTTCTGTTGTTCTATTGCCATTCCCATTCCATTCTAAATAAAAGTTATAGCTAGTAGTCAGCACGGGTTGTTCAAAACAGATCATGCCAAACCAATCTTATTTCATTTTTTGAAATTGCTTGATTGCGGTTCATGGGAATCCAAAATGTGTTTTCTTGAAGTTCAGCCTTGGTCAATGCCCGAGTGTTGGCTGGGCACCATTTGGATACTTCCCTTTCTGCTGGGCACCGATTTGAGGAAGAGGAACATTGTGGTAGCCAGAAGAGGAAGCAACGTCAGAAATCATGCCTTCACTCTTTCTCGGAAATTAGCAAAAGACGTAGAGGGTTGCCAACAATCAAGATGGGGTGATTGCAATTTGTGTTGTGGATTAGGGACCAATGAACTCCGATTAGTCATCTTTGATGCTGACCTCATTTAAAGCAGTTACCAGAGTAACCATTTACATTTTTTCTCCCAGGGAAATTATCCTCGAGTTGCAACCTACGCTTGGGAATGGAACTTCCACCCCTAAGCGATGTGGTTGCAAAGTGAGTGGCACCTGAATTTAGGGGCATTTTTCCCGCTGTTGTTAAGCAAATCACGTGGGTTGTTAAACGAATCCGGGTTTCCTCCGTTGAATTTGCTCATCGGAATCCCTCTGGGAAGGTGGCAAATGGCGATCACGTGATCCCACGTTGTTGCAAAACCATTGTAAATGCATGCTGGTTGACGAGGGCCCGGATTTTGATCGTGCGACCATGGGGACAACTGCGACAAGTCATAATTCAAGGACCAGTCATTAATCACTTTTTTTTCAGCCCTGTTGTAATTTTGAATGGTTGCTAAACTGGCGGTGTTGGGTGCCATTGCTACACAGTCCGTAGAGATTCTCCGTCATCCATCTTCAAAAGAAAAGAAAAAAAAAAAACAAGAAAGTCCAGTTGCCTTCTGAAAAAAGCACTTTTGGGACAACCATGACCTGGAAGACAGAATCTCCACGGATTTTTAGCTATACCGTTTGGGATGAAGACCCTTGGAATGGTGTGGGAGTAGGAATGGATTTCCCGAGGGGGGAAAATGGCAGACTGCAGGAATCATTTGCACCACTCAGGTGACCCTGAGAACACAGATGAATCTCTGAGTGGCCTTAAGGAGCCTCTAAAAGGATGCAAATGACCAGCTGTCTGCAAGGAGTATCAATCCTTCCGTTTCCCACCTTCCAGTCAGAGCTGAAGAAGCTTCTTGGATGAGAAGCGAAATGTCTTCCTTGTCATTCAAGGAAATTCCTTGATCAAGTGTATCGCTTCCCATGGCACGACAAAACCGCGGTCCACTAAAGCGCGCCCGATTAAAGCGCGTCGCTGACGTCATCAGCAGTACGACAACAGCGACCGCGGAGAAAAAAGGGCGCTTTAAAAAGCTCTTTGAAAGCAAGCCGATTCACGTTAAGGTAAGGGTTAGGGTTAGGGTTAGGGTTAGGGTTAGGTTAAGGGTTAGGGTTAGGTTTAGGGTTAGGGTTAGGTTTAGGGTTAGGTTAAGCGTTAGGGTTAGGTTTAGCGTTAGGTTAAGGGTTAGGTTTAGGGTTAGGTTAAGGGTTAGGTTTAGGGTTAGGTTTAGGGTTAGGTTTCGGGGGGTTAGGTTTAGGTTTAGGGGTTAATTTTAGCTTTAGCGCTCACAGCGTGCTTTTTTCGTCGCGCTGTGATGACGTCAGGTACGCGGTTTCGTCGAGCGCGCTTTAGTCGACCGCGGTTTTGTGGTGGAACCATCGCTTCCCACCCAATGCCAGCAAGGAAGACTTTTAAGTGGTTAATTTGCCCCTTCCGATGGGCGTCAGTCTCCGGCGGGGATTTATGCTTCAGGATTCGATCTATAGGTTGAGCCACAGGATCTAACTTCTCAGATTTTATCTCGAGAAGCTGATAAAGACTCCCACAGAGGTGAAACCTTGCAATGATGGACAATCCTTTGACATCTTCAGAGGGTGAAAAAGACAGGCTTGGAAACAAGATGGTCGAAACCCTTGGTCTAAAAAGGATTGCAGGTGGTCCTCAACTTACGACCACTATATACAGCACAAAATGTGAGGCATGTGTTTTTGGCCCATTTTATAACCTTTCTCTCTGCCACAGTTGTTAAATGGATCAATACAGTTGTTAAGTTAGTAACATGGTTGTAAAGTGAATCTGGCTTCCGCATGGATGTTGCTGGTCAGAAGTTCACCGAAGGGCATCATGTGATCCCCGGGACACTGCATTCGTCGTAAATATGAGTTAACTGTCGTTTAGGACTAGCTGTACAGACCTCCCAAGTATCATTTTGGCTATGGAGCCCACCAACATCAATGGATTGTTCTGAAAGCATTCCTGGCCTGCTCTCGAGTTGCCATAGGCAGGAGGTGGGAGAACTGATGGAGCAGCTTGGTAGCCACCACCAAAGCACATTCCACGCATACCTTTCCCAAGGCTGTATCCTAGGTTACCTGGAAATACATGTTTTCTACAGTCCGTGAAAGTGCTCCCGTTAGAGAATGTGATTTATGACACACCCTGGGAAGAGGGGAGAAACAGGGTCATAGTTGGGCCGTAAATTATGTGGAGCAAAGCTGACTTCACTCAGGTACATGCTGGCATATTGCTCTTAATAAATAACTGGATTTCTTTTGACACCTGGCTTGAGGCTCATGAGTTAATTACGGCATCTGTCAGAACCCTGACAAAAGGGGTATTTTGACTCCTATGGAGCAATTTTGGCAAGGATGACCCCAGAGTATCTTGGCTACTGGTCTTCTGCTCTAATCTCTCTGTGTGTGGACTTTTGTCATGCCTGCAAGGCATCTTTTCTTTTTGGACTTCAGGCCTGCTACATTTTCTACTGTGGGAAAACGGGAGGGGGGAATTGTATGGAGTTGGATGATGTGTAGCCATAACAACATTCTTCTTAGGAAGTCAAGGTCATCTTTGCCTCTGCACCTGGCCAGAAGTGGATGGGAGGAATCTGTCTTTGTGTCAGTGGAAGATTGGACCATGTGATGGAACTTATAGGTGTTGGGGCAGGGTCTTGAACTTTCAACTGGGTGGGAAAACCTGGAAGCTTTCAGATTCGTCTTTTCCCAGATGTGCCAACATGACATCTCGAATAAAGTGGAACTTTGAGGAAACTCGAGTCTTGGCGTTTTATTTTGTTGGGGGTGTTTTTTGGAACCCTGACAACTTCCACACCCACAATTGCCCAGTCGTCCCATTACATGTTTCTCACCTGTGGCTCTCTTGTATTGGCAGTCCTCCACTTACAGCCATTTGTTTAGTGACCGTTCAAAGTTACGATAGCACTGAAAAAAGTGGCTTATGTCCATTTTTTACACCTAGGACCATCGCGGCTTCCCCCATGGTCACGTGATCAAAATTTGGCATGTATTTATGACGGTTGCAATGTCCTGGGGGTGTGTGTCACTTTTTGTGACTTTCCACACAAGCAAAGTCAAGGAGGAAGCCAAATTCACTTTAACAACCAGGTTATTAACTTAACAACTCCTGTGATTCACTTAATAACTGTGGCAAGAAAAGTCGTAAAACGGGGCAAAACTCACTTAACAAGTGTCTCGTTTAGCAACAAAAATTTTGGGCTCAATTGTGGTCGTTGAGGACTACCTGTATTACCTCTATGAAGCATGTATCCGTGATAGCAGTAGCATTTAGACTTATATACCGCTTCAGAGTGCTTTTACAGCCCTCTCTAAGCGGTTTACAGAGTCACCATATTTGCCCCGATCAATCTGGGTCCTCATTTTACCCACCTCGGAAGGCTTGGAGGCTGAGTCAACTTTGAGCCTGGTGGGATTTGAACTGCCAAATTGCAGGCAGCCGGCAGTCAGCAGAAGTGGTCTGCATTACTGCCCTCTAACCACTGCGCCGCCGTGATGCTGAAATGGAAGTGACATCAGGAGGGGGGCGTCCTCCCAAAATGCTTGTGTGAATTGTCTTCATTTGAACAGGAAGAAGAGTTGAAAAGCATTACGAAACCTTGTGCTCACAAGCCTCACTTTTGAGCTAGATCTGTCCGTTCTGTTTTCAACGCTGAAAAAAAGAATTTCTGCTCACTAGTTTGACAGCGTTGACAGTCGCCTGTTAACGCTGGGATTTCTGAATTCATTCAGAAACTATTTTCAGTTCTTTTTTAAAAACCACGCTGCTTTCTAATGCATCTCAACCCCCCACCTAGTGGCTGTAGGGCAGAGAACACCATTCCGACCCAAATATTATATTTTTTTGACAATAAATCTTTCTTTCATCTGAATGTGCGAGTTTGTAAATGGTAAAAGCAGCAGAAAAAAAAATACCGAGGAGGAAAACGGGAAATGAATAAAGGAAGAACGCATCTACTACAAGATCTCCAGCCTAAATTGGAATGCTGAAGGACACCTCCTGTATGTATAGGTAGTAGCTTAATCTAAGATGATTAAAATTAAAAACAAAGTATACGGGTAGTCTTGATTTATGACCATTATGTTTGCATTGCTAAGTAAGGCATTAATTAAGTGAATCATGCCATCAACCACTTTATGACTTTTGCCACAGATAAGTGAATTACTGCATCTGTTAAGTGAATCGCTACAGTTAAGCAAATCATGCAGTTGTTAAGTGAATTATTGCAGTTGCAGTTGTGAATTACTGCAATTAAGTGACTCATGCTGTTATTAAGTGAATCACAAGTTGTTAAGTGAATTATGCAATCTTTAAGTGAATTATGCAGTCTTTAAGTGAATTATGCAGTCTTTAAGTGAATTACTGCAGTTAAGTGAATCATGCAGTTGTTAAGCGAATCATGCAGTTAAGTGAATCATGAAGTTGTTAAGTGAATCTCTCCCCCCACACCCCGACTTTGGTTGTCTGAAGCTTGCTAGGAGGGTTACAATTGACAATCCCCCTATTTATGATGGCTGCAGCATCTCGGGGTCACATAATTGCTCTTGCAACCTTCCCAGTTGGCTTCCGACAACCAGTGAATGTAGCTGGATTCACTTAACAACTGCAGGGAATCACTTAACAACCATGGCAAAAAAACCACCAAGTCAGGTGTGACTTAAACTGCCTTGCTTAACAATGGAAATGTTGATCCCAATTGTGGTTGTTAAGTCGAGGACTAGCTGTATTAAAATTCCGTATGGCAAGAGATCTCAATATCCGGGTTAAATCAGGGTTTCCCAACTTTGGCAATTTTAAGACCAGTGGACTTCAACACCCAGAATTCCCCAGGCAGCATGGCTGGCTAGGAAGTTGCAATCCACAGGTCCTAAAATTCCAAGGTTGGGAAACTTGATAGAATACAGGTAGTCAACTTACGATGACAATTGAGCCCAAAATTTCTGTTAAGTGAGACGTTTGTTGAGTTTTGCCCCATTTTATGACATTTCTTGCCACGGTTGTTAACTGAATCGCTGCAATGAATAAGTTAGTACCCTGGTTATTAAGTGAATCTGGCTTCCCCATTGATTTTGCTTTTCAAAAAGTCGCCAAAAGGGAGATCATGTGACCTTGGGACACAGCAACGGTCATAAGTATGAACCAGTTGCCAAGCTTCCGAATTTGGATCACATGATCCTGGGGCTGCTACAAAGATTGCAAGTGTGGGAGATGGTCATGTAGGAAGTTATCACCCAGCCCTCTCCCAGAAAAATGAAATATCCTAGGAAATATTGAAAAGGCAGAATATTTCTCTGGATGTGAAAAGGAAGAAACATGTTTTAAAAGACAGAATAGCTGCCTGCAGCTTCCTGCCCATCCCCACTTCGTCAATGGGCCATTAAAGCCTGAGCTAGTCCACTTTACATAATAAAGAGTTCTCCCCTTCAGCTCCAGAGTGATGGGATTAAGGCATGATAATATTGGCCCTTTACCCAACTCGCCACATCTGAGAACTCAACCAAACCTGGATTCAAAACGCAGCCTAGAGAGTTGCCCCTGCATGGCCCTATGGGAGTCTGACAACCAATCAGAATACAAGCTCAAGATCAAAGGCCAGAGAGGGCATAAAACCAGGGACTCAGCATCTCAGTCCCTCCTTCTCTTTTCTCCACCAAGATTGAAGCATGTGATCCCCTTTTCTGTTCAGGACTCAAGCCATGTGGTCCTGTCCACCATTAAAACCTTCTTTCCAAGCAGCCTCCATGTCTCCAGTGTCTTTTTCCCCACTTGGAGCCAAACCCAGAAGGACGTTTCTTCCAACAGTCATAAGTCACTTTTTTCAGTGCCGCTGTAAATTTGAACGGTCACTAAAGAATCTGCTGTAAGTTGGGGGCTACCTGTATTCCTCAATTGCAGGAACCTCTGGAAGACTATTAGAAAATTAAATTATATCACAACTCTACAATACTCCTCACCAAGTCAGAAGGCTCCAAGCCCCAACCAAATAAAACAGAAACCTAGCAGATGACAGAACCTCGGAAGGTACTAACCACGCTATGCCAGAAAACGTGGAGGTCAACACTTTGGATCAGAGTCCACTGACATTCCAGTACTGCAGGAGTGTCAAACTTGTCAGAGTACGAATGTTCATAGACTGGAATAGCCATGGCAACAGGTCAGCCAATAGGGACTCTTTGGAATAGGCATAGCAACTAAGTCAGCCAATGAGGGCTTTTTGGAAACGGAAACAGTATAGCTTTGAGTCTGGGCTGAGCTGCACACTAATCTGCCGCTCTGAACTGAAACTCTTCTCTCCTCTCCTCGCGTTTGCTTGTAGTATTTGCTATCCCGTTGGGAAAACCTACTTTGGATATTGTATATTTACTTCGTGTGTTATATTATATATAAAGAGAAGTTAATGAATCCTGCTGAATCAGTTACCTACGTGTGCTTTCTGGATGGGATTGCTGCAACACACTCTGACAAAATTCAATTTCATTGAGGGCTGCATCAGGGTTGTGTTTGACCTGGGGGGGGAGGGGCAGGATGGGTGTGGCCAGCTTGACGTCACTCGATATCGGGAGCGCCTGTGGTGGCCTGCACGCTCTGCAGGCAAACACGGAGCTCCGGAAGGCCGTGCACAGCCCTCCTGAGTCGTGGCACGACATAACCGCGAACGTCAAAAGCGCACAGATAAAACCGCGGCGCTAAAACCACGATGTCAAAAGCGTGCTGACAACAGCACGCCGACAACAGCGCGCCGACAGAAGCGCGATTTAAGTTAAGGTAAGGTTTAGGGTTAGGTTTAGGGTTATGTTACAGAGTGCTTCTGTCGGCGCGCTGTTGTCGGCGCGCTTCAGCGCTCATTCGTCTCCGCGGTTTTGTCACTGTGGTTTAGTCACACGCGCTTTTGTCGTACGCACATTTGTGGTGGAACCCTCCTGAGTGCCATTTTTGTTGGCAGAAGGCTACAGGAGGCCACCGCAGCCTAAAACGGAGCTCAGGCAGGCCACGCGCAGCCCCCCTGAGCCCCGTTTTTACTGGCAGAGGCACCGCAGGCCAGTCCTTTGCTGTTTCCAAGATGGCCCCAGAGGCCAGATCTAAGCCCTTTGAGTTTGACACCCCTGCAATATTACAAAAAGGAGACTGTATCTATCTTTTGTGCGAGTGTGTGTATTTCCAACTGCCCAAGCTGAGGTTTAGGCTTATTCGATTTATATGCCGCCCTTCTCCCAAGGACTCAGGGCGGCATACAACATTAAAAGAAACATATAATACAAAAGTTAAGAAGAAATTAAATAGGATATCCCAAACCCAATTAAAATTGACAATGACACATTTTTTTAAAAAAAGAATTAAAATTAAAATTAACAGTAATCAATAATTTGTTTTGTTTTGTTCAGGCCAGGCTGGCTTGCTGGAAAAGCCAACCTTTTAGGGCGCGTTGGAAGGATCGGAGGTCAAGGATTATACGAAGCTCTGGGGGCAGCTCATTCCAGAGAGAAGGCGCTCCTACAGAGAAGGCTCTCCCCCTGGCACTGACACTGTCTGGCCGATGGTACCACAATAGTGTGGCTTTCTGCAAGCAAGGCCTCCTTTGAGGGCAAAGCCTTAATTCAGCCCACATGTAAAATCTGGTCCATAGAAACTCACTGGCTAGATTCGCTCATGGAAAAAAAAATACCATTGGCTTTGGCGGGATTTTTAAGCAGTTTATTCTTTCCCTATCTCATGCTTGTCCTTTCTTTGGCCTTTTCCTGCTTTCTGAATCTTGCAGGACGTTACAAGTCAGTAGAATGTTGGGTTATGTATTATGAGCCTATAAATTTGAAGATGTTGGTTTAATGTCAGTGTTTCTAACCAGTGTTTCTAAGCCAGTGTTTCTCAACCTTGGCTACTTTAAGATGGGTGGACTTCAATTCAATTGCCAGGATTCCCCAGCCAACATGAAGGCCGCACATCTTAAACTCGCCAAGGTTGAAGGAAAACTTGCTCTCCGCTGTAAACGGTGAGTTTTAAGCTGTCTTGGGGGGGGGGGGAGTTGAGTCACGAACCTATTAAGAGTTCGAATCCGTGAGCTTAAGATCGCCGAATCCCTGTGCACACGGCACTGAAACAGGGCAAGAAGCCACAATGACAGGTCAAGCTTGAAAAAACAAAATTTTAATGTTACCCAAGAGTCTTGAACCCGTCGTTACTGATAGGCCCAAACTCACCCTGCGAGAAGCCGAGCCCTTGTAGCTTCCGACAGAGGATTCTTCTTCTCACATCAAGTATCAAGTCCCTCAAGTCAACTGGAACAATCGGGAGCTCCTATTTTTCACCCTTGTTTTTGGCAAAAACATTGTTTTGCAGCCTAAAGTGCAGATGCACCAGGGGTTGGGGAGGATAAGGCTCGGTAGCCGTGGAGGACATAACCGCTTGGGGAGGGGGGGGAGAAAAATCCAACAAAGGGGGTCCACCTTCAGCAGATTTGGCCAGACCTTCCTCCTCAGGCTGAGATGCAAGCAGGGAGCTCGGCGAATTGATGCTCTTAAATTGGGAATGGATCTGCCCACCACGGAAGTCCTCCTGTCTCCCTTCCAAGCCTCCTACGTCCCCATTTTTAAGCCGCTATTCCCCTTCCCATGCGCCTTTGGCCCATTCTCCATTTCACCCACGTCCAAATGCCAGATTTCCTCCCACTCGCTCCTCTTCCTCCGTCCTGGCAGAGAAACAGTCCATCAGCTCCCTAGCCCAAAATTCAGGCAATTGCATATGTTGGGACCCCCACTTCTGCCAGGCCGGAAATGCTTTAAATAATCCTGTCTCATTGCCTAATTCTTTGGCCTGCAGAGGTTGGGTTAATTGTTTTATTCTTCGAAACCCAGCCTTGGCTGCCTCGGTTCCCCAGAGCTGGCTAGAGATGTGTGTGTGGGGGGGGGGTACTTACAAGCTGGGGGGTGCAAAGATTATAGCTTTTAATGGATCCCAGCAACAGGGGGTCTTTTTTCTGCCCCATCAATGATATTCTCCCTTCATTTCATCTTCCCTCTTCGTCTTTCTTCTCTTTTTTAAAATTTCAACCTCCCTATTCCGCCATCAGCCGATCGGTTTTCCTCTCTCTTTTCCCAGCACTCTCTTCTTCTCCTTCTTCTTCTTTGTCATCTCCATCTTCTCATCCGAGGGATGGTCATGTAAGCCTGGAGCGCTCCCCCCCCCAAAGGACCAACGTCCACATTTCATTTCTGCTGAGTCTCATCCGCTACGGTGGTTACCTCAATGGTCGTGTGCTCTTCCGTGGCCGAAGCGCCTTCCATCACACTGGACGGCAAAGCCAGGATGGTGCTGCCCCCGGGAGACAGCTGTGTCACGTTCTGGATGGCCGTGCCGAGCCCTGGCAGGGTGAGCAGCTGGAAAGGGCTCATCACCTTGACCACCGTACTGCTGTCCTGGATGGCCGCGGTGCTCAAGACGGTGAGGTTGGAGGCTTCGGGGTGGATTTCCACTGCGTTGGGGAAGGCAGAACCCGCCGACGTCAAGATGGTGTATCCGCCCAGCAGCGGGGAGGCGGGAGAGCCAGCCGACGTCACCTGGGCGGTGGCCTTTCCGAGTGCAGATGCCGGGAGGGCAGAGAGCACTTTGCCGATGGGCAGACCGGCCAGCTGGGTGATGGGCACGCCTGGAGCCAGGGCAATCTGAGCCGACTGAGTCAGGACTTGGGAGGTGATGGCTGGGGGTCCTGAAGTGGCCCGGGTCAGCCTGGGCCGTTTCAGAGGGGAGGGGATGGAGACAGGCGTCAAATTCATGAGCACGTTGTTGAGATGCTGGGATTTGTGCTTCAGCTCCTTGGCTCTCTTGCGGTGCTCGTCACACTGCTGCTCCAGAGCTGGAGAGGGGAAAAGGCAAGCGGAAAGAAGACGATTAAGGCCACGGGTGGCAAGCAGGATGCTGGCCAAGTCAAAAGGCTACGCTAGGTTGGACATGGCCTCACCCGCCTTACACTGCACAGCATCTTTAACAGATTAACAGAGTCGGAAGGGACCTTGCGGATCATTTAGTCCAACCCCCAGCCCAAGCAGGAGATCCTACACCATTTCTGACAGATGGCAGTCCAGTCTCTTCTTTAAAGCCTCCAGTGAGGGAGCTTCTGAAGGCAACTTCTGTTCCATTTGTTGACAGCTCCCACTGTCAGAAAATTTTCTCTTTAATTTCTCGGTTGAATCTTTCCTTGATCAGTTTCCATCCATTATTCCTGGTCTGGCCTTCGGGTGCTTTGGAAATGCATCTAAGAGAAGTGGTGTTACTACAGGTAGATCCTTGACTTACGACCTCAAGGGAATCCAACATTTCTGTTGCTTAGTGAGACAGTGAGGTGAATTTTGCCCCATTCTAGGACCTTCACTGCTAGAGTCATTAAGTGAATCGCTGCAGCAAGGCTCACTTAACAACTTGTCTTGCTTAGCAATGTAAATTTTGGGGCTCAGTTGAGGTTGTAAGTCGAGGACTATCTGTGTCTTGTTCCACCACAAAACCGCGTTCGACTAAACCGCGCTCGACGAAACCGCGTAGCTGATGTCATCAACAGGGCAACAACAGCGCGGAGACAGAAGCACGCTGTAAATGCTAAACCTAAAATTAACCCCTAAACCTACACCTAACCCCCCTAAACCTAACCCTTAACCCAACCCTAAACCTAACCCTTAACCCAACCCTTAACCCAACCCTAAACCTAATCCTAAACCTAACCCTTAACCTAATCCTAACCCTTAACCTAACCCTAAACCTAATCCTAACCCTTAACCTAACCCTAAACCTAACCCTAACCCTTAACCTAACCCTAAACCTAACCCTTACCTTAAGTTGAATCGGCTTGCTTTCAAAGCGCTATTTAAAGCGCCCTTCTTTCTCCGCGCTCGCTGTTGTCGCCCTGTTGATGATGTCAGCGACGCGGTTTAATCGGGCACGGCTTAGTCGAGCGCGGTTTTGTCGTGCCACGCTGTGTCTTACCAGGTGACAGAAGGAGAGAAATAGGACAAAGAGATGGTACCTGCTAAGTCTCGTGTGTATTGCTTTCTGGAACGGTCCATTTGGCATTTGTGGCTGGCCAAAACTTTCTTCACCAGGTCCAGCATGCCAAAATTCTGGACGGTGTTGTTCAGCAGGATGGCATCTAATGGAAACACAGGATGAAAAAAACAAAACATCCTAATGGCCGACAGAAGGCATTTGGTAAAGTTTCCCCTCTCCCATATGTGCTAGCCGTTCCCGACTCTAGGGGGCGGTGCTCATCTCCATTTCAAAGCCAAAGTGCTGTCCGTGGTCATGTGGCCGGCATGACTCAACGCCAAAGTTGCACGGAACGCTGTTCCCTTCCCACCAAAGGTGGTTCCTATTTTTCTACTTGCATTTTTTACCTGCTTGGTAAAAAACTTGGTGCGTCTTATACTCCGAAAAATACAGTAGTAATACCATCGTTTAAAATCTAATTTCTCCTATTATTACTTCTCATTATATAAAAACGTGTATTTTATTATTCCCCCTTTCTAGTTTCCATCCCTATTCTAACTTTGATTATGCCACTACTGTATTTAAACATATTCATAAAATAATTTCTTTGCAAGGTGAAAGCATGGCGCTATCTGGGTCTCACCGTTCAGCTGCAAAGGGAGTTCCTGGATTCTTTGCTGCAGGCCCTTCATGGCTTCCATGAATTCCACACTGAATTCCTGCACCACTTCCTCCAGCAGCCCGGCGTCTCTCAGGCCTCGCCAGAAGGTGAATGCGTCATCTGAAATGGAAAAGGAGCGATGTTTGGACAATCCAAAGGTGCTTTTCTTTCCCCCCAAGAGGCAACTGGAATTTCCTGGCTTTCCTTCACTTCGCTTTGCTTCTCATCCAGAAAGGTTCTTCTGTGATTCTGACTGAATGGTGGGGAACGGAAGGATTTACAGGTAATGCTCGAGTTACGAATGAATCGGAGCAGGCCAATTTCATTCGTAGGAGTGAATCATGTAACTTGAACGTAATCACTCCCTGCTTTCACCCACGTGTTCGCTAGTCGAATGCACTGATTATAATTAGTGCGCGAGGTATTTCAGGGTGGGGGAGGCTAGCGATGGAACAGGCCATCCAAGGCCTCCGTGACCCATTGGCATACCTCATGCTCCCCACCTCCCATCCTGCCACACAGGACTCACTTACCTTGCAAAGATCTGTTTCCCCTCTGCCAGGGTTTCTTTTGCCTCTGAGGGAGAAGCGAGCAGAATGATTTCGATCCCAGCATCTGGTCGTCTTGCAAATGCTTTTCATGCCAAGAGTGAAATGTTTTTTTTTTGGGGGGGGGGGTGTGATCTCGAGCTACTTCAGGAACTCATTCACTTTTGCAGAGAAGTCACCCGAGATCATGGCCCCCAGAACCTTTCACTGTTTGTGTGAAAAGCATTTGCAAGCCGATAGGATGCTGGGAGCGAAACCGTCCTGCTCTCCTTTCTCTCAAAGGCAAAGAAACCCTGGCAGAGAGAAGACAGATCTTTGCATGGTAAGTGAGTCCAGCATGGGGGATGGGAAGGGGGAAGCCCTTATAGGGAGTGGAGGGGGGGATAGGGTGAATATTGCAGCGCCTATGCAGTTGTTCGTAAGGGCGAATGACTGCCGTGGTGCTGCAACATTCATAATTTCAGGACTTTGTCGTAAACACTTGGGGAGGCGACGTTATCGTGTAACTTTGAATGGTCTCTAAGTGAACTGTCGTAACTTGAGGATTACTTGTTGCATATTCCTTGCAATCATCAGGACAGTGGTTAGCTCTTTTCTTTTGAAGATGGCAAAATCTCCATTCTGGACAGAGAGGCCACTGGCCTGAAAGGGGGGTCAAAGAGGCCACCTGTATTAAAATTGGATAGCCCACCCTCGATAGAGGAGGGATGCGACCTCACCTATCTCCTGTTTACGACACAGTCCTTTCAGCACTTCCACGAAGGTTCCACACCCAATTGCTCTATTCGGGTGACTCTGAGGGCCAAGATAAACCTCCAAGTGATCTCAAGGATCCTCGGAGAGATTACTAACGACCAGAGCACTGCAAGGAATAGAAATCCTTCCATCTTCCGCCATTCAGGCAGAACCGAAGAAGCTTCTTCGATGGGAAGTGAAACTTCTTCCAGAGAAAACAAAGACAGTCTAGGTGCCTCTTGAAAAAGCACCATTGGGACCACCGTGACCTGGATGACTGGCAATTTCCATCGAGACAGGTAGCTGAGGGAACCCAAATAGTTGCCTCCTCATTACACACCATAATCGTGTTCCAGAAATGGTACATTCCAGTCGTAAGTCATGACAGTCATTAAGGGGTTCACTGTGTGACTACGTCCTTTTTGCCAACTTTTTTTACCACTTAACATCAGTGTTACTAACTTAGCAACTGCAATGCATCATTCACCAACTGGGGCAAGAAAGGTTGTAAAACGGGGCAAAATTCCCTTAACACCTCTCTTGCTTAGAAATGGAAGATTTGGGTTCAATTGTGGTCGTAGGCCAAGGACTAAGGTACTTGTATCTAATCTTTTGCCAATGTAATTAGTTTTTATATTCCTGTTTTTAACTCTATTGCAAACCACCCAGGGTTGCCTTAGGCAGGGAGATGGATGGCACATATGTTTAATAAACAAATAAAACATGGGTACATTCCCGGTGAGGCCTTGTTAGGAATATAATCTAACGGTTGGGTTGGCAATATATAAACCATGTAACAATGGTGTAACTGGTTGTTTAAACCATACTGTAAAATGTGATTGGTTGCTGTTTTTCCTCAATCGGCCATAGGAGGGAGCCAGAACGACTGTTAGTTCTCTCTCTGTTCGTTAGATGCTGGGCTGATCTGATCTGAGTGTTTTGGAAGCTGGCTGTTAGAAAGTGCCGTGAGCTATTGTAAGTTTTGCAACTGCTAGCAAACTTTGAGTACCAGACTGATTATATGTGACTGGACTATGTTATTTGGATTATCCCTTAACTGAAAGACATTGATGACTGACTGTCTTATCCGTGTATGACTTGGACTGTTTGATACCTCTATTTCCACAAAAGTAAAAAGCCTACTTAAACTGCAGTGTCTCTGTATGCTGGTTGGTGCGTTCTCCAACACAACTCTCACAACACTTCGCTGAACGTACTCGCTCTCCCAACGGGGAGCTTACCTAACAGACCTGACTTTTAAGACAGGGTGGTGAGAGAGAGTGAGAGTAAAAGAATGGCAAGATGACATCACCTAAGCCACCGCTCTCCCCTCACTCAAAACAATTTCCCAGTATCAGCATCTCTTCAGAGGAGTCTTTTTCCATCCCACTTAAACATGCCAAAAACTTGACCCCAACCCTTGCTGCAAGAGCTCTTCTATTGCTCTGTGGCCCTGCCTACAGCAGGATGACCACATCTGCTTTTTCCCTTCTTCAAAGCCTTTCAGGTTTTGCACTGAACATCCTGTGGGTGGGTCCAAGGGCAGACGCTACGAGCTTCACCTCCAATAGCCGTGGTCCACTCGGTGGTATCCTCGCAGGTTTCTATGGTGATGGTGGCGGGAGATCCATTGACTGCAATTGAAATCGAGCAACAATGATCATTTGACTTTTAACTCTCTTACTCTTGATTTAAAAAAAACACCCCAAACATTCTCAGTTTTGTTATACGTTGGATGATACGGCCAGAAAAAAATCAGAAAGCCCCGATTCTCCATTAAACATTTCTAAAACCAAGACTAAATTGTTCAAAGATTTTGAGGCCATGTTTGTTTAATTAAGCCATGCAGATTTTGAAAATAATTTGGAAGAATCCCATTGGACCTCATGTGAAAGCAGTACCTTTCTGTTGTTATTTGAAGTAGGTGGTTTTTTTTTAAAGGCTTCCATATGATCCTGAAAAGTAAGACACTGCTTAGAAATCAAATTAGCTTTCACAAGTAAACTTACAACTGTATGACCTCTCTTTAGAGGCTAATGTAAAAGAGTGGCATATGTTAAGCTGCCTTAATAAATATTAGCAAGAGGCTCTTCCTACATAGAAGGTCCAAAGCATTTTCTCCAAAGCATTTTCAGCGATTGCATCAGGTGTATTACTTCATGCACACCTGCAATGTTAAACTTGTGATTTATTACAAGGTGATTACAACACATCGCCCACCCCACACTAGGCTGAAAATAATAACTGGTTCAAGGGTCTCCAATCTTAGCAACTTTAAGTTTTGTGGACTTCAACTCCCAGCTTTGCTGGCTGAGGAACTCTGTGAGTTGAAGTCTACAGGTTCTACAGGTTTTTAAGTTGCCAAGGTTGGAGACCCCTGGACTAGACGCAGGGAAATCTTGCTGCCTTTGAAACTTTCATCTGTCAGAAATTGTAAATAATTCAGACAGGAAACCATAAAGGAAAATAGGACGTATTTTGACATATTCCTGTATGACATATTTAGCCTATCATCAATGGCCGGATTTGGAAGACAGCAGGGAACTGTCAGGGAGCAAGATAAAGAGTAGCCAAAATTAAAGCTTACAGACAGAGAACAAAGCCTATTGAAGTTTCTTGTCTCACATGTATAATGAACCAAAAAAGCAGTTCACAGGCTCTGGAAAAACTAGCTGGAGCTCTCAAAAGACTCCTATTTCTCCTTTACCTATGAATTCACCTAAAGACACAGCATGTTTAAAATGCCCACAAAAACACGGCGGAGGGAGGAAACTGGTGAAGTCAAAGAGTATTTGAATGCACCAGCTGGCAGAGCTTTAGAAGGGGTTGAAAAGGGTTCGGAACAGTGTTTCTCAACCTTGAGGACTTAAAGATGTGTGGACTTCAATGCCCAGAATTCCCCATTCTGGGAATTCTGGGAGTTGAAGTCCTCACATCATCAAGTGGCAGAGCTTCTGGTTCAGACAGCAAGTCCTCCAAACTGCAACAGGCAGATAGACCTGGCAGCCATTTCTGGGGTTAATTGTTGAATAGCTATAGACGCTTGAACCAGGGAGAAAAAGAACTCAGTGGTTGTTTTTTTTTAAAGAAATGGTGAACACAGTGGTGGGACTCAAATAATTTAACAACTGGTTCGCCCAAGGTCAGGTTGGCTGTCCTAGGAGGTTAGGCCCAACCTGACCAGGGCCGAACCGGTTGTTAAATTACCACCCATCCCTGCTATCGAAGTGGGTCCTGACTGTTGTGATGCAATGGAAAAAAGGGCAATGGAACGGCTGGCATGAGGGGAGGAGGAGGAACAGGGAGAAGAAAGAGGGAAAGCAGTCTTCCCCTTTCCTCCTGCCGGCTGCTCCGTTGCCCATTTCACCACAGTGCAGCCCCCGGGATCCCCTTTGATAGTGGGGGGGTGGTAATTTAACAACCGGTTCGCCCCTCCTTCCACGACAGCCAGTTGTCCCTTGAACTGTTGCAAACCGGCTGAATCCCACCAATGGGTGAATGGCTTGCAGTGTTTCAACTGTGGTCTGTTCTTAGATTTTGCTTCCCTACGTACCGTCTGCAGAGGCTGGAGTAAGAGGCGTGTATTCTGATGAAGTCTGACTGCTGAGAGAGACTCTGGCCCCGGTCAGATCGATTTTAGTGCTGCGGCAGGTATTCGAGCAAACTTTTGTGTGCTCGTAGAAATCCAGCTTCCCTGAATCCATGATTTTCCTAAAACGATAGAAGAGTATTTGTAGATTTGTAGATCTGTAGGCCTCTTGGTTTTCTCTGAGCTTGGTAATTTTCTCATAGACGTTAGACCCAACTACAGTGTGGTGCAGTGGCCTAGAGGTGGAGCTCTTGCCTCACAATCAGGAGGCTGTGAGTTTGAACCTAGGTAGAGGCAAGTATTTCTCTTTCTGGGTACAATGAGAATATATCTGCTGAGCAAAACTCCGCATTGGCGACTGGTAGGGCATCCGGCCAGTAAACATTCTGCTAGCTCCATTCAGTTGCCCAGACTCCACCCCACAAGGGATTATGGGGTCGTTAAAGATGATGATGATTTCTTTACCCAACTAGGTAACATCATCGGGGCTAGAAGGGAATGGAGCATCAACAGTCCGACCAGCAAACCCAAGAAAAATTAAGACACTCTCGGGAACTTTGTAATCCCAAAAGCAAAGGTTTACTGGATACACCATTTCAGCACTGAAGAAATAAAACCAGCTCTGAAGTTTTCCTGCGCAATGCTGCATAGTTAAATATTGGTCTCCCCTCCGGCCCACCCATAGTGGTCACACTGTCCAATTATGAATCGGTCTTTTGTTTTGAGAACAGTCCGTTTCTTTGTTGGACACCTGCAATAGTGACCTTGATGGGTTCTTGGCTCACGCAGTCTATTCTTTGAACGTCTGGATTCTTTCTCACCCGCCCCCCCCGTCCCCACACTTTTTTGGCAAGTTGAATAGTGGCAGGTTTTCAAATGGTTCAGAAGCAGTTCAAACTTGACATGGAGTTTGCGATAAGTAGTGATTCACCTTAGCATGATCCCATTCATCCGGATTGCCCTCTTCCAGTCCTTGAGGGTGGACTTGCCAGCCAAATGCACAAACTCCTTAGGACTTATCAAATGATTGTCATACTGCAAGGATGAGAAAGATAAGATGTAACATGAAGAGGGCAGGCAAGAAAGTAACGGCAGGCAGAGAGGGCCTTGGGAGACAGGGGGAAGAGCTGCAGAGTAGCTGCAATTGCCAGATAAGAGGCTGCTGAGCCCACAGAAGGAGTGAAGGAAGGGCAACCATCTCAGAAGAGACTCTCCCTAGTTTCTTGGGTTGTAAAGGTGAGGGAGAAAAGAGATGTACTTTCAGACCTATCAGGTTCTGTTCATGTAACTTTACAATAAATAGCAGTAGACTTATATACCGCTTCATAGGGCTTTCAGCCCTCTCTAAGCGGTTTACAGAGAGTCAGCATATTGCCCCCAACAATCTGGGTCCTCATTTTACCCACCTCGGAAGGATGGAAGGCTGAGTCAACCCTGAGCCGGTGAGATTTGAACCGCTGAACTGCTGATCTAGCAGTAGCCTGCAGTGCTGCATTTAACCACTGCGCCACCTTGGCTCTTAAATAAAGTAGAATTAGTTCATCTGGATGTGCTTCCTGCCTGGACTATCTCAAAAGGATGGTCACATATTGGGAGAGAGACCCATTTCCTCCCTGTGTGGCTTCTACAGACTCTGCAAAAGCACTTAGACAGATATACCGCTCCACAGTGCTTCACAGCCCTCTCTAAGCGGCTTACAGAGTCAGGGTATTTGCCCCCAGCAATCTGAGTCCCCATTTGACCCACCTCGGGAGGACGGAAGGCTGAGTCAGTCTTGAGCCTGGTGAGATTTGAACTGCCAAACTGCAGCTAGCAGTCAGTTGAAGTAGCTTGCAGTACTGCACTCTAACCACTGCACCGCCTTCAACTGATAACATGCTAGTCAGTGGTGGGCTGCTGGGGGTTCGCAGGGGTTCGGGAGAACCTCTAGCTAAGATTCTGTGCAGTTCGGAGAACTCCCAAATTCCACTCCTGGCTGGCCCCGCCCACGCTGCCCCCACCCCTGCCAGGAGTCCCCATGCGGCCAGTTTTGGATGCAGGTAATTGCAGGGCTCGCGCAGAGGCTTGGGGAGGGTGAAAAATGGGCCTACCGGAAATTTGGGAAGGCAGGAAACAGGTTTGTTTCCAGCCTCCAGAGGGCCTCCGCAGCCTGGGGAGGCTGTTTTCCCCCTCCTGGAGGCTCAAGGGAAGCCTCCGGAGCCCGGGGAGGGCAAAAACAACCCCCTCCTGCTGTGGGGCAGCAGGCCTACTAGGCTACACCCACCCAGCAGCCGGGCAGAGAACCTCTTGCTAAAATTTTTGAAGCCCACCCCTGGCTACAGCCCCAATGTGGGAAGCATCTCTTATGGGACAGATTACGAAGATCATACTGGGAGACCAGAGTTAACAGAAAGGCTCGTGGCTGCATCACACAGACACAGGGAGAGTAGAGACTGAACAGGGAAAAGAGCGCTGCTTCTGATTGGCTCTACCCTAAACTCCCACCCCTGCCCTCCAGATCTGGCACTCAGTGTCTGATAAGACTGGGTGTTAGGAATATAATTCTAATGGTTGGGTTGGCAATAAACCATGTAACAATGGTGTAACTGGTTCTTTAAACCATACTGTAAAATGTGATTGGTTGCTGTTTTTCCTCAATCGGCCATAAGAGGGAGCCAGAACGACTGTTAGTTCTCTCTCTGTTCGTTAGATGCTGGGCTGATCTGATCTGAGTGTTTTGGAAGCTGGCTGTTAGAAAGTGCCGTGAGCTATTGTAAGTTTTGCAACTGCTAGCAAACTTTGAGTACCAGACTGATTATATGTTACTGGACTATGTTATTTGGATTATCCCTTAAGTGAAAGACGTTGATGACTGTCTGTCTTATCCGTGTATGACTTGGACTGTTTGATGGACTCTGATACCTCTATTTCCACGAAAGTAAAAAGCCTATTTAAATTGCAGTGTCTCTGTAGGCTGGTTTTCTCCCAACGGGGAGCTTACCTAACACTGGGGATGCCAGATCTGGTTCAGAATTTGAACTTCAGTCCACAAATAACTGAACAACAGAATTGGAGGGCACCTTGGAGGTCTTCTAGTCCAAACCCCTGCTCAAGCAGAAGATTCGACAACATTTCAGACAAGTGGTTGTCCAATCCAATGCTGGAGCAGCCACAATGTCTGAAGGTGGGAGTGCATGGAGACACACAGCCCTGTCTTGTTTTCCGTGAAGAACTCGAGGGGTGGACAAAAATGCCAGATCCAGTCTGAACCTCTGCCTGACTGTGTGATGAATCATCTCACCTGCACACACTTCACATTGATGCCCGGGCAAACAAACTTCCGCCATATGAGATTCGCTTTGCTGTCGCCACAGGTGATGGGATAAGCCACCTCAGCTTCCAGGCACTCCTCTCCTTCCGCCATCTTCACTTCAAGGTGAGGAATCAAAAATAATTTTTAATTAGAAAACGATTACACAGCCACCAACGACTAATGGTGGCGATGCTTAAGTTTAAAGGCTGAAAAGGTGTTACCCATATTATCAAATCCTTCCTCCTGTCAGTGTTCCAAATATCATCCAGAATTAAATCAGAGTTCAAGGCATAGCTTTCATCAGAGTTCCAATTTAAACTGTGGAAACCCGAATCTGAAAGCTTCCTGGGTTCCCACCCAGTTGAAAGTTCAAAACCTTGCCCCCACACCCACAAGTCCATCACATAGTCCAATCTTCCACTGCCACGCTGGCATTTCCTCCCATCTAGTTCCAGTCAGGTGCAGAGGTGCGGAGAGAAAAGATCACCTTGGGCTTCTAGAAAGGAATGTTCTATTTTGATAACAACACATTCTACAATTCTACTCCTTACTATTCCCCCTCCCAATTACCCAACTAATGAAAGGAGCATAGTAAAGAAAGAGTGTGGCAGGCTAAAGATTCTAAAAGGAATAGGACTGCAGGCCTGACACCCCCATCTATGAAGTTCTGCCCATAGTAACAGGGGCTGTCATGCAAATAACGATACACCAGGCCCTCTCAAACCATGGTTTGTTAAAGAAGCTGGAATAGCTAGGTTTGGGTATTTCCCTAAATGAAAACCAAATAAAATGCAGCCTCAGTGCTGTCTCTCCATCGAATGACTTTGAGAATAGAGTGGGGAGGAGTTTAGTTTGTTAAGTTGCAAGTTTTTGTCTTTTTACTTTACAGGTAGAAAGCAAGGCACACGGGAAACACGCAAACAAGTGGAACAAACAGCTCCAGCCATTTCTCAACATCCTGTTGTTGCATTTTAGAGCTGTTAGACAGGCTGGGGGAGTTCAAACGTGAGTTTAGTGGGTGTCTTTGGGCCCTTGTGGGGATAAAATCTGGGAAATATAGGTAGTCCTTGACTTACAACCATTTTTAGTGGTCATTTGTAGTTACATGGGCACTGAAAAAAGTGAGTTATGACCGTTTTTCACATTTATGGCGGTTGCAGTGTCCAGGAGTCATGTGATCCTCTTGTGCGACCTTCTAACAAGCAAAGTCAATGGGGAATCCAGATTCGCTTAACAACCACGTGATTCACTTAACAATTGTGGCAAAAAAGGTCGTGAAATGGGGCAAAAACTCACTCAAGAGCTGCTTTGTTTAGCAACCTAATTTTTGGGCTCAATTGTGGTCATAAGTCAAGGTTAGCTGTACTGCTGTGCCTTGAGCTCTCTGAGAATGGATGGGCTATACGATGACAATAGAAATATAAGCAAGTAAGACATAACTCTACAACCACAGCAACTCAAGAAAGACTTGTGGTGGTTCTTCCAAACTGAATCCTTTATTGTTTGACATCTACAGACAGAATCTTACCAAACACTAGCCAACTGCTACTTACATGAAGCATATACTTTGGGAGCTATTAGGAAGAAGCTGTCTTCACCCTCTTTCTCTCACACAAATTATTTGAACAGAAATGCACTCCTTCTGTCCAGGAAGGAAGGGAGGGAGGGAGGGAAAGGAAAGAGGAAGGAAGGAAGGAAGGGAGTGAGTGAGTAGACAGAAAGAGAGATGGATGGAAGGAGTGATGGGAAGAAGAAAAGGAAGGAAAGGAGAGATGGGAGGAAGGAAGGATGGAGGGATGAAGGAGAAGAAAGAGGTGGGTGAGTGGGTAAATGGAGGGAAGGAAGAAGGAAGGAGTGATGGGAGGAAGGAAGGGAAGAGAGGAAGAGAAAGGAAGGAAAAGCGGAATGATAGATGGAAGGAGTGATAGGAGGGAGGGATACAGGAAGAGAGGGGGAGGCATGCTAACGTCCATCTGAACTGAATTGTCTTACAGCTTTGAAGTGCCCAGCTCTTACTGTCCAATGCTAATGTCCTGGGGTCTTCTCAACTAAAACCTTCCACCTCCTAGCTGGTCTGGAGGATGCTAACGACCTGATTCCCCACCCTTACCTAAAAGGGCTTCCTTCAGATGGGCAGAGGCGGTGAAAGCTGCGGCCGCAGCGGCAGCCGCATTTTCCGTCTCCAGGGTGTCTTCGTTGAGGTCACTGCTGGTCAGAGAGAGAGAGAGGGAGGGGAAGGGACAAACAGTGAAGAAACAATGTCAGTGAAACGGCTCCTTTTATCCGTTTTCCTCTAGAAATTTGACTTGGCTTCTCCATGGCTTTCTTTTCGTAAAATAAATGATGTAGTGTAATATGTAATAAGAACTCTTAAGTTATAATTTATAAGAACTGCTAAGGACCAGGTGATTTTTTTACTACGCTCGTAATACGTAAAACCACAGAACTCAGAGAGAGTGTACAGGTAGTCTTTGACTTACAACAGTCCATTTAGCAATCATTCAAAGTTACAATGGCACTGAAAAAAAGGGACCTATGAACGTTTTTCACACGAGCGTTGCAACATCCCCATGGCCACGTGATCAAAATCCAGCTGCTTGGCAAGCAGTTCATAGTTATGACGGTCATAGTGTCCCGTGGCCATGTGATCCCTTTTGTGACCTTCTCACAAGTAAAAGCCAATGGGGAAGCCAGACTCACTTAACAACCATGATTAATTACAAATGCAATGATTCACTTAACATCTGTGGCAAGAAAAGTCGTTAAGATGGGACAAACTCACCTAACAAAATGTTTCACTTAGCAACAGAAATTCTGGGCTCAATTGTGGTCGTAACTCAAGGACTACCTGTACTTCCTTTTTCACACAATTGTGTACGACCTCTCGTTTAATGACAAAGTTCAAAGTTACGATGGCGCTGAAAATAGTCATTTACAACCTATCGTATTTGTGATTGTTGCAACACCATTCCCACTGAACAAAATGCGAGGGCCTGACGCTTGACAGTGAGATGCAATAAGAAAAGTCGTCCAATCACTTAAATCCCTCTGTACTTCCTGAAGCGATACTGCAATACATTAAACCATGTTTCACCTAGTCTATACCTATATATGTACACTGGGTTTTTCTTGCCTGAGTGTAAAACCTTACTTTTATCTACGTTGAATTTCATTTTCTTAAAATAGAGCCCAGCATTCAAGTCTGTCAAGATCTTTTTTGGATCTTTGGCATATCCTTTGGTGTTTCTTCCCATTAAAAAGCAAAGAACTGTCTCCATTATCAAGGATACATAAACATCGATATGTAGGATACTCAAAGCCTCTGGCCTCTAAAAAAAAAAAAGAGTGGATAGAGAGAAACAGGCAGCTGCGACTTTTATCATCTGGCTGCCTAAAGACAAAACCTGCATAGAGGCACCATCCTCATCCCAGCGTCTGCCAAATGCAGATTACAGCACGATCGTCCCATATGTGACGTTAACTTGCTTTGCCTGCCAAAGCCACCATCCGTTTCATTGCCAGGATGATGTTTCAGGTTTATGACAAGGGCACAGCGGTGCACTCTGCCTGCAAACCAAGTCTCAGGAATATCCATTCTTGCCCGACTACTGGTCAAACAGGTCTCTTAACTTGGAAGAGAAAAGGCCTGGCACTTCCCAAAGATTTTAAGGTGCTGCTAGTTCAGATTAAAGCAAAATGTTTCTTTTATGCTTTCTGGCAGCGCATTGCGTAGGTACCAGGGGTGGGTTCCTGCCAGTTCTAAACTCTTCTCTAGAGGAGGTTCCACAAATCTACAGTGCCGTTTAGAACTGGTTCCAGCTCCCTCCCCCTGCCCGTCCTCACATCATCAAGATGAAGAGCGAGAGGAGGAATTCTGGGAGTTGAAGTCCACAAGTCTTAAAGCTGTCAAGTTTGAACACCCCTGGTTTTTTTTTTCTAAAGGGTTAGGGATGCGAGGGTCTTGTAACTTGACAGCTTTAAGACTTGCTTGCTTCAAATGCCAGAGTTTCTGAGCCAACATTTTGGTTGCTAAGCAAGAGCGTTGTTAAGTGAGTTTCACCACATTTTACAAGTTGGCCACACCCACCCAGTCACATGACTGCCAAGCCACTCCCACTCGGTCACATGGCTGGCAAGCCACTCCCACCCGATCACATAGCCGGCAAGCCACTCCCACAAAGCAGGCCACACCTACAGAAGAGCTTCTAAAAAAAATTTGAAACCCACCACTGGTAGCTGCCATCACAGAAATAAGACTTGGGGGCAATTGTAGTGTTTGGGATGCTTTATTAAGCGTGTACATTAAAGGCTGCCTGGAATCCACTTAGTGTGCCTGGCTGCTCATTTTTTTTCCATTATGGCAGGCTTGGATGAATGAAGTCAGCTGCAATTTTCAGCTAGAGCCACAAACTTTGCAACTTCTTTTTGAAAGAGATTAAATTCCAAAGGAGGTTTTTTTTGTCGCAGAAAAGGCTGTCATAGAAACAGCCCACACCACAAGGGATTTAATAGAAGGATTAGGTGGGTTTCTCTGAGTAATGAGCCTCTCTGATTTCCCAAGCTGAAGAAGCTAACACTCTTTTTTAAAATAGAAAAACAGAAGTGTTGCAAACGTCTCCCGTGAAACAAAGATGAGAAAGAAATAGATCCATCCAGATTTTCGGCTTCCACTTGACGGTTCTTCACACATCCCATATTTCTGGCACTAAAAGAATCAAATCCAGAGCTAATCTGTAGGGCTTAGCAATAGACAAGATTGGCTTCCTGTGAATAACTGGTGTCTTTGTTTAAAAACTTTTATTCTGATTTTCCAATTCTGTAAATTAAAACTCATGTAAGGCATCAGGGATCTTAAGTTTTCGAATCTTTGCTGAAAATCGTAACAGGCAAGCTTTATAAATCCAGATGGGGCTAGTCATTAAGGCCCCCAGGTTAGAAAGTGGGAGATGGAGTTTTTAGTCGTGCCTTGGTGTGGGCTGTTTCTATGACAAAATTTTCTGCCAGGAAGTCAAACTCGGAGAAGAAAATGCTGACGAAACAGCTTCGCTCCCTAAAACAGTTTTTATCCATCGCTGAGGGAAATTGTTGCCAATCCAAATCTTGAGAAGTTACATTGAAGGAATTGAAGCAACAAATATACAGGTAATCCTCGACTTATGATCACAATTGAACCCAAAATCTATGTTGTTAAGTGGAACATTTGTCAAGTGAATCTTGCCCCATTTTATGAACTTTCTTGCCTCGGTTGTTAAATGGATCACTGCGGTTGATAGTCTGTAGACATTCTGTCATCCAAATCAGGTGCTTTTTCAGAGGCAACTGGACTTTCTTGTTTTTTTCTTTGAAGACGTTTCGCTCCTCATCTAAGAAGCTTCTTCCACTCTGACTGGATGGTGGGGAAGGGAAAGATTTATACTCCTTGCAGGCAGCTGCTCATTTGCATCCTTTTTGGAGAGCCGTTGAGGCCCCTTGTGTCCTCAGGGTCACCTGAGTGGTGCAAATGCTTCCTGTTGTCTGCAGTTTTTTCCCTCTGGAAATCCATTCCTACTCCCACATCATTCCAAGGGTGTTCAAGGCAGGACTAGAACTCACCGTCTCCTGGTGACTGGTACAAAGTCAGTCCATTGGTTTCATGAGTAAGGTGGGACTAGAACTCCCCGCCTCTTGGTTGACTGGCCAAAAGTCTCCCAGCTGCTTTCATGCCTAAGTCAGGACTAGAACTCACCGTCTCCTGGTTTACTGGTCCAAAGTCAGTCCGTTGGTTTCATGAATAAGGTGGGACTAGAACTCCCCGCCTCTTGGTTGACTGGCCAAAAGTCTCCCAGCCGCTTTCATGCCTAAGGCAGGACTAGAACTCACAGTCTCCCAGCCTGATGTCTTAACTACTACCCCAAACTGGGTCTCAACAATGAAGGAGAGGGGGATGTTAAATGATGATTTGCCCCAGGCATCAAATATTCTAGGTACACCACTGGAATAGCTCCAGTTGTGAATCTATCCATCCTACCAGCTAAAGACTTCCAACTTTTGACTCACCCATGCTGGGACAGGTTGGTGGTAACTAGGACGGTCTTCACTTCCTCCACACCGCTGCCATCCACCACATTATCCGGAGTGGTTACCACGACAACCTCCTCCATATGCATGCTCATATCTTGTGTCGTCATCATTAAGGAACCTTTACACTGTAAGAAGGAAAAAAGAGTGAAGGAGGTGCTACTCTACTCATCGACTCTGAAGGCATTTCACACATTTTTAATCAGGATCCAAAATATCTTGCACGGTAGTACAGGTAGTCCTCAACTTACAACCAACAATCGATCCCAACAGTGAAACGTTTGTTAAGTGATTTTTGCCCCGTTTTACGATCTTTTGTGCCACAGTTGTTAAGCGAATCACTGTTGTTAGTAAAGTGGTTGTTAAGTGAATCTGGCTTCCCCATTGACTTTGCTGGTCGGAAGGTCGTAAAAGCGGATCTCTTGATCCTGGGACACTGCGACCGTCATAAATATGAGTCAGTTGCCAAGCATCTGAGTTTTGATCACCTGACCGTGGGGATGCTGCAATGGTCGTAAGTGTGAAAAACGGCCCTAAGTCACTTTTTTCCAACGCCGTTAACTTGGAATGGCCACTAAATGAATTGTTGTAAGTTGAGGACTACCTGTATGTGGACTATTGTTTGGTGCTCACAGCTATGTGCCTGCAGTTTTAGCTGACGAATTTTTGCAGTCTGAAAATCTGGCTTTTATATCTTTGTATGCTACTTTTTCACAGCTATTTCGGGTTAATTAAAGAAATCAGCACTAATACAGGAAACCAAATCAGGCAAATTAGCTAAATATTAAAAAAACCACTAGACCTGATCAGTGGGGTGAACTGATTCTTCAGAGAATCGTTATGCAGGCATAGAACATCCCAGCAAATGCATGTGCCGGAGGAAATGGTTTCTCTTCCAAGGTCTGCCGGCCTCTCAGCTATCGGCCACTTCATTTCCTTACTGTCTTATATGAGAATCCTTCACAGGGAATTTCACAGGAAAAAGACATCAAGTCCATTTACACATTTTACTAAGCCGTAAGAACATTGGCATGACTGCAATGTGTTAAACCCAGCCCCGAGACACGTGAGGAATATTCCTGCAGCACCAAGACAATCAAGCATCTAATCACCCTCTTTCCCTGATAATAAGCCCTAGCGTGTTTTTACACGTGTGCCTAATATAAGCCCTAGAGTCAGGAATGACTAATACATATGTGCAAAGGGACCCTTTACCCTTTTAATATAAGCCTTACCCCCAAAATAAGCACTACTTAAGCATCTGCACAGCTGGCCACCCGCCATTCCGTCTGGTTGCTCAGGGTGCCGCTGGCATGAAGTGAGGTGAGACGGTGTGTGGGTGGGCAGCTGCCCCATGCGCCCCGCACTGATGTAATTCAAGGCCCCGCAGGCAGGCCATCCATGCCCCAAATGTCTCGTGGCAGAAGCACCAGCAACCATGTGCCGCAGGAGCCCATGTGGCCGCCAGCCCACTTCTTCTGCTCGCTCACGGTTGTGACGGAGGAGACCGAGCGATGCGCCGGGTAAGGCGGTGCAGGGCGTGTAGGGCAGCTCCACCTCCCGATTCATGGTGGCAGCACTGGGGCACCGCATGGCCTCCTGCCAGGTTGCGAGCAAGCAGAAGGGGGCCTCCTGTCTATGGGGAAAAATAAGACACCCTCCAAAAATAAGCCCTAGCACTTATTTCGGAGCCCAAAAGAAAATAAGACCTGGTCTTATTTTTGGGGAAACACGGATAGGAAAAATAGTGATTTCCAGAAGCCCAACAAAACGTTTGCAACATAAACTGACCATAAGTGTGAAAAAGGGTCATAAGTCACTTCTTTCTGTGGTGTTGCAATTTTGAACGGTTACTAAATGAACTGTTGTAAATCAAGGACTACTTGTACATATTGCATGGCTTCATTCTTGTCCCCCTTTGCTTCCCTTCCAAAGTTTATTCCCTTAAAAGGACACCCTATTGATGTCTTTATACTCAAGTTTACAAATGCAGGGTTTCGTATTATTTAATATTTAATAATAATAATAATAATAATAATAATAATAATAATAATAATAATAACAACTCCGCCATTGCCGGTCCCAAGCCCGGATGAGAAAGGAGGAAGGTTGGGATCAGGTTGGCATCTGGTCCCGTAAAAAAAAACCCCGCCAACCCATACAATATGGTGAAAAAAACAAATAAGAATTCCATACCGCATTGGTCGTCGCGCGGGTTAACAAGGGCCGCAGCGGATGTTGGGGTCCCTGGACATCCGTCGACAAGTGGGCTACAAGTGGACCAGCCAACAAAACGACAAAAATATAGTGCAGATGAAAACCGTGCCATAATGGCCTGTTACTACAACTCAGAGCCAGAAAAAAGAGGCTATTTAAAGCGAATGTATGAATTATGGAAACAACAATATCCAGATTCAAATGTTAGTGAACAACGACTAGCAGATCAAAGGCGATTTATTATACGGAATAAAGTGTTTAGTGAAGTTGAACATGAGGAAATTCAGGCAAATTGCAAAACCCAAAAAACAATATCACAAGCGGAAATAACTGATATTCAAGACACAACTAAAGACATTATAGTAGAACTCCCAGAAGAAGCTCTTGGGGAGGAAATAACATCACCACCACTAGAACCAGTTATCACTGAACCAACTGATGAACTAACTCAAAAACAAAAAGAATTGAAGGATAAGATCATGGAGCATTTTCTGCTTAATGAGGAAAGGCAACGTTTACCATCACTAAAAACTGTGCCGAAGAAAATTTTGGCCCCTATCATGAAAATGGTTAATGCAGTGTTTTCAACAATTGAACCAGGATCCATCTTGGAAACAAACCAGTTAATGTACAGCGCAGCTGTAATAGTCACTAATGAACTAGGCATTAAAATTAAAGTACCTAGTCATACAACAGAAAAAGCATCAAAGCCAAAGTGGAAAATCCGTTTAGAACAAAAAATCAAAAAATTAAGGGCAGATGCTAGTAACTTAAAGAACATGCATGAGCAACGGCTTAAAAACAACAAAATCATAGATCGGCTAATCAGGAGATATAGATTGGATACAAGAAACATCAATGAAGCTGTAGAGATTGTAAAACAGCAGATAACAGCAACAGCTAGAAAAATTGAAAGATATGAGGCACGAATCATCCAATATAAACAAAATCAGCAATTTCGATCAGACCAACGGCGTTTTTATCAAAGTCTTAATGTAAATGGTGACACCAAAAGTGAAAAACCAGAAAAACAGGCCACAGTTGAATTCTGGAAAGAATTGTGGGAAAATGCAAAGGACTACAACAAGGAAGCAAAGTGGATACATGACTTTGAAAAAAGCATTGGCAACAAACAAATGCAAGTATTAGAAATAACAACTGAGATGGTCAAAAATCGAGTTAAAAAGGTAAAGAATTGGACATCACCTGGAAAGGACCAATTACATGGTTTCTGGCTCAAATATCTGACCAGTTTACATGCAATATTGGCCAGGCAACTGAATGAAATTTTACAAAAGGGCCAAATTGATGAATGGTTGACAACTGGAAAAACATACTTGATTCAGAAAGATCCAACTAAAGGAACAACACCTGAAAACTATAGACCAATAACATGCTTGCCAACAACCTTCAAATTACTCACAGGCATTATTGCAGATAACATGATGGATTATTTGGAAACAAACAACATCTTGCTAGTAGAGCAAAAAGGCAACAAAAGAAGGAGCAGGGGCACAAAAGATCAGCTTCTAATTGATAAAATGATATTAGAAAATTGTAAGAACAGAAAAACGAACTTGAATATGGTCTGGATTGATTACAAAAAGGCATTTGACTCACTGCCACATAGTTGGATCATAAAATGCTTAGAAACAACTGGCATTAGCAAAAATATTACATCCTTTACTGAAAAGGCAATGAAACAATGGAGAACTGAGTTGGCAGTAGGGAATGAGAGCTACGGAATGGTTAATATCAAGCGAGGAATTTTCCAGGGTGATTCACTTTCACCTCTTCTCTTCATCATCGCAATGATCCCACTATCAGTAATCTTAAAAAAAATGAAATTAGGCTACCAAACAGCCAAAAAAGCTGAAAAAATTTCGCATTTACTATATATGGATGATTTGAAACTCTATGGAAAGTCAGAAATAGAAATCCAATCATTGACAAATACAGTCCGAGTATTCAGCACCGATATTTCAATGCAGTTTGGCATGGAAAAATGCGCCACTGTATCCATAAAAAGGGGCAAAATCACTGCATCTGAGGGAATTGAAATGCCCAATGGCCAACTAATTAAATGCAAAGAAAATGAAGCCTACAAATACTTAGGCATTCTGCAGTTGGATAACATCAAGCATGGAGAAGTAAAAACTATTGTCAGACGAGAGTACACCAACAGAGTTAGGAAAATTTTGAAATCTAAATTGAATGGTGGAAATACAATCAAGGCCATAAATACCTGGGCAATACCAGTTATAAGATACACAGCTGGCATAGTTAACTGGACACAAGCTGATTTGGACCTTTTGGACCGAAAAACCAGGAAACTAATGACAATGCACTACAGTTTACATCCACGTGGTGATACTGATAGACTATATCTGCCCCGAAAATCAGGTGGCAGAGGATTATTACAAGTGAAGCAAACAGTTGAAGAAGAAAAACGTGCACTGGCTGATTATTTAAAAGAAGTCAAGAACATCTATTAATCGAAGTAAAGAACAAAAATCTACTGAAGGCCCAACAGACAAAACAAGAATACAGAAAAGATGTGATAAAATCAAGAATGGAGAGTTGGCAGAACAAAGCACTGCATGGTCAATTTCTGGAAAAAATAAAAGATAAAGTGGACAGGGAACAAACTTGGTTATGGTTAAAAACAGGTACATTAAAGAAAGAAACAGAGTCACTAATCCTGGCTGCGCAAGAACAAGCTATCCGCACAAATGCCATTAAGGCCAAAATCGAAAAATCCTCTGATGATGCCAAATGCAGACTTTGCAAAGAAGCTGACGAAACTGTTGATCACATACTCAGCTGCTGTAAAAAAATCGCGCAGACTGATTATAAATTGCGGCACAATTCAGTAGCACAAATGATCCATTGGAATTTGTGCAAAAATTATAATATTAAAACAGCAACAAACTGGTGGGAACATCAGCCTGAAAAAGTCACAGAAAATCAGATGGTCAAGATCTTGTGGGATTTCCGTATACAAACCGACAAAATACTGGCGCATAATACACCAGACATCACACTGGTTGAGAAAAATAAGGTCACAATCATAGACATCGCAATACCAGGTGATAGCAGGGTCGATGAGAAGGAACATGAAAAAATCGCAAAATACCAGGACTTAAAAATCGAAATTCAACGACTATGGCACAAACCAGCAGTGGTAATTCCAGTGGTAATTGGCACACTGGGTGCTATTCCAAAAGCACTGGAATTACATTTAAAACAGTTAAAAATTGACAAAATCACCATCAAATGCAAAAAGCTGCACTGCTTGGATCTGCACGCATATTACGAAAATACGTTACGACGTCCTAGGCCCCTGGGTGGGGCCCGACTAGTAACCAATGCCAAATCCGGCGAAATAACTGGCCGCTGTGATACAATTATATAATAATAATAATAATAATAATAATAATAATAATAATAATAAAATCATGCAGGCTTGAGAATTTCAAAGTTAAGCAGCTACTGCTTAGACCAGTGTTTCTCAACCTTGGTGACTTTAAGTCCTGTGGACTTCAACTCCCAGAATTCCCCAGCTGTGCTGGCTGGGGGATTCTGGGAGTTGAAGTCCATAGGACCTAAAGTCGCCAAGGTTGAGAAACACTGGCTTAGACAAAAGCTATTATAAGACTGCTGGACTGACTGATAATTTCATTTGCAACATTTATCTTACTATCCCATTTGTTCCTTCTTCCTGTTCCAGTTCGTATCCTGAAAAAATGTTGACCTCTTAATGTTTTTTTTAAAATGGGTACAACAAAACACAATTATTACTCTTGTCTCACATTCAACAGCAAAAGCCACTTAGGGGAACACAATCCCATCCCTGAAGGTATCAAGAACGCTGGTATAGGAATGCAGAACACCATTTGTGTTTTAAAAGTTACGTAAGATTTTTTAAAACAATACACAAGAATGCAGCTAAGTTCTTATGAGCATCCTTGCCTTCAACTGCCCAAACGTTCTGATAAGTCTTCTGGCCTTTTGGAAGAGTTTGAAAACCTGGATCTGCCAATGCACATGGGGCTTCCAGAGAAACACGCAACCAATAAAAGGGCATATTTGTACCTCATGGTTGAACTATGGGGTAGATTATAATAGAATATAGAATAACAGAGTTGGAAGGGACCTTGGAGGTCTTCTAGTACAGGCATAGGCAAAAAACCCTACACCACTTCAGACAACATCTTCTTAAAGACTTCCAGTGTTGGGACATTCACAACTTCTGGAGGCAATTCTGATCAATTGTTCTAACTGTCAGGAAATTTCTCCTCAGTTTTAAGTTGCTTCTCTCCTTGATTAGTTTCCACCCATTTTGCTTCTTGTCCTGCCTTCAGGTGCCTTGGAGAATAGTTTGACTCCCTCTTCTTTGTGGCAACCCCTGAGATATTGGGAAACTGCTATCATGTCTCCCCTGGTCCTTCTTTTCATTAAACTAGATGCATTGATGGTCTTTGATGCTCTGTGCTTAGTGCTGTTATGATGAACCTATGGCACACACGCCTGAAGTGGCATGCGAAGCCATGTCACCCGGTATGCGCTGTGTCGGCCGCTCCTCTTATGTGTTTCTGGCGTGCATATGCACGTGACGATCAGCTGGCTTTGGTGCTTGCAGCGGTGCTGGAAACTGGAAGAGCAGGTCTTCCAGTTTCTGGTGTGAGTATGCGCGCTGGCCAGCTGATCGCTGCTCACGCATGTCGACCAGTAACCAGAAGACTAGCTGGACACTGGAAGTTTATTTTCCATTGCACGCATTCCCCCTGGGCAGCTCCTTTTCGGGGTCGCTTCCCAGATGAGCATATGTGTGTGCACTCCCTTTTCGGCACTTGATGCCGAAAGTGCAAATGACAGAAGGGGGTCAGAATATCAACCACTGCAAGAAAGTTTGGAAACTGGGGCATAACTCATTTTACAACACCTTGCTCAGCAATGGAAATTCTGCTCGCAAGTGTGCTCGTTGTTAAGGTCTACTTTTGAACGCCCCAGTTGATCTTATTTTCAAAACCGTGGAATGAACCTATTCCCAAGTAGAGGCATAAACCTTGCAGAACTCAACAGAATATATATATATATATGGGAGGAAGATCACTACTTCCATTCTCTGTCCTTCGGCTCGTCACAAGAGACCATCCAGACAGAACCCAATATTTTTTTACGGTTGCCTTTTTGTTACATTTTTGTATGTATGTATGTATGTATGTATGTATGTATGTATGTATGTATGTATGTATGTATATGTGTGTGTGTGTGTTTATTTTTATTTAAAAAAAACAAAAAAACCCACAAATATAACAAAGGCAACAGTAAAAATATTGGGTTTCTGTCGTGATGGACTCTTGTGACGAGCCGATTGACAAATGATGGAATCAGTTAGCTTCCTCCCATAATTGGGGCTTACCAGGGGTTGCAAAAATCTAATATATATATATATATATATATATAAATCTAATATACACATCAGCTAGTCATACCCTTACTGGGATTAGAACCTGTGCTGTATTGCATTTTAGTGCAATCCCAGTAAGGGTATGGCTAGCTGATGAGAGCTAAATAGCTTGAAATAGATCTATACTAGTCTCCCTTTATTTATTTATCAGCACAAATACAACACAAATGTGACAATGGCAACAGTAAAAATATTGGGTTTCTGTCTGGATGGTCTCTTGTGACGAACCGATTGACAGAGAATGGAAGCAGTAAACCTCCTCCCATATTTGGGCATACCAGGGTTGTGACTTTAAATACATACATACATACATACATACATACATACATATATACATACATACACACACACACACACACACACACAAACATACATACATACATACATACATACATACATACAAAATCTGAACATAAACGCAATTAAATTCTGCTATCTTTCTGCTGTTGTTTGCAATCTCAGATTGCAAAATGCTGAACATTCTGGAAATTGCTTCTGAATCCACCACGCACAACACAGAAGGCGAACGCAATCTTGAAATAGGCAGGGGGTAAATACAGGCATACGGGATCCAGATCCCAGGAGGATAAATTCAGGAATTTGGGGAGTCTGAAGGCTCACAATAGTGGTAACCGTTTAAAAAAAAGGGAGAAAATCTTGTTTACTACCGTTTCTTCGCTGTATCTAGTCCCAGCTTTGATTGTCAAATTGATGCTTCCATGGCTGTTTTTTACGGGGGCGGGTGGAAGAGACCCTTCCAAGCTGCCTCAAACTGTGATATGGGCAGTACAGGTAGTCCTCGACTTACGACCACAATTGAGCCCAGAATTTACGTCGCTAAGTGAGAGATTTGTCAAGTGAGTTTTGCCCCATTTTATTACTTTTCTTGCTACATCTGTTAAATTAATAACACCGCTGTAAACTGAATCTAGCTTCCCCATGGACTTTGCTGGTCAGGTCGCCAAAGATGATGCCATAACCCAGGGACACTACAACCGTCGTAAATATGAACCAGCCGTCGAGCATCCAAATGTAAACCACTTGACCGTGGGGATGCCTCAATGGTCCTAAGTGTGAAAAACGGTCATCAGTCACTTTTTTCAGTGCCGTTGTGACTTTGAAATGGTATTCAAATTTGATAAGTTCATAAAGTGCCTGTGTCTACTCTCACCTTGATAATTTATAATATATTATCCCAAATTGATAATCTAGGCTGCATTACTATTACTATTAGTCTTCTCATCGTTCCTATCACCCATCTCCTCCTACTTATGACTGCAGGACTGTAACTGTTGCTTGTATTCTTACGATTTATACTGATATTGTTTCCTGATTGTTTATTTGTACCCTATGACTATCATTGTACCCTATGATTCTTGACAAATGTATCTTGTCTTTTTATGTCCACTGAGAGCATCTGCACCAAAGACAAATTCCTTGCGTGTCCAATCACACTTGGCCAATAAAGACTTCGATTTTTCATTCCATTATTCTATTCTATCCTATTATTCTGTTCTATTCCTTCTTTGTATTCTATTCTATTTTATTCTATAATAATCTAGATTTTTTTTGGGGGGGGAGGCTTCAAAGCCCCCCCCCAACGGGTATGCACAGTATATAAATTTCATAAAGCACCTGAAAAATTTAAATTTAAGTGCTTTCTCTTCAGCTTATAGATCTCAACTATCCATCCGCCACTCTGAGGGTGAGGGAGATTGGATAGAGTCCCCCATCCTCCCATCCTGCATGGGCTTTGTAGTCCTCTCCGCCGGAAAAGCCCCGCTTGGTGTCAGGATCCAAGCCAGAAAAGCCCCACAAAAGAAAGGAGAGTTTTGTTGGTTTTTTTAGTTAAGGGAAGTAGCGGCTCTTCCAAGCTCGGGTCCCGTCCCATCCCTTCCACCACACGGGAGCCCCGCCAGACGCCAACCGGGCACTCCCATCATCCCCAGCCGCGCCGCCGCCGGGCTGTAGGATGGGGGCAGAGTCAGACGCCTCTCATCCCTAGGAGGAGAGTCCCGGTGTGTGTGTGTGTGTGCTCCCAAGACTCCAACGCCCATCCGCCACGGCCAGCGCGGGAAGAGGCGAGCGGCGGGTGTCCCAAGCCACCTCTGAGGCGGCGCGCGTGAGGGGACGGTGGAAATTGGCGTTGAGGAGAGCGGGGCGGCCGCGCGCACGCGCGCGCACGCGCCCTCCCGCCCGGCTGATGCCAAAAGGGACCGCGGGGCGGGGGGGGGGAGAGAGAGACAGAGAGAGAGAGAGAGAGGAGGCGCGCCCTCCTCTGTGAGGCCAGGGAGGGGCTGAGGCGCCAGCGAGCGCGAGCGCGGGGGGGGGGCGCGTGAGCGGGGGAGACGGCCGAGCGCGGCGCTCCGTCGTCGTCGTCGTCGCCGTCCGTCCGCCCCGCCGTCGTTGCCGTAACGTCCTGACGCTCCGCAGGGATCCGCTGACAGGCCGGCCGGCCGGCCGTCTGGCGTCACCCGGGGACGGGGTTTTCGGGAGCAGTCCGCTTACCTCAGCCGCGGCGGCCCGAGCTTCAGGTTCCAGCGCCGGCGGGGAAGGAAGGAAGGAAGGCGGGAGGCGAGGGAGGGGAGAGGAAGAAGAAGCCGCAGCGGCTGCCTCAGCGCCCTGTGTGAGTGTGTGAGTGTGTGTGAGTGAGGGAGAAGCTGTGGCGCGTGCGGCCTGTGCTCGCTGCTGCGCAGGCGCACTGCGCCCCTGCTGCTTTCTCCCTGCTGCGGCGCCGGGGCTGAGGCGAGGGAGGGAAGGAGGGCTCCCACCCGCCGCCGGGGCTTTTATTGGGGGAGAGCTGCCCGTTGCCTCCCTTCAGAACCACCACCGACACTCCACAGCGCATGCGCGGGGCGCCGAGAGGCTCCACGGCTCCCCACCCCCCCCCTTTTCCCCCGCCGCGCGCGCGCCTCCTCTGAGGGAAAACAGCCGCGGGGGCTCCCCACCCCCCAACAACGACTTCGGACTCCAACTCCCATCATCCCCATACGGCGGGCTAGGCCGGCGCTAATGCCGTCGTTAAAAAAAAGAAGAAAGCTCAAAGGGCCTCTATATACAATGGGGTTAGGGGTTTGGTTGGGAACGTGGAGAGGGGACCACGAGGAGATGACATGGCTGTGAACTTCCCTGTGGAGGTGTGTGTGGGGGGGGGGAGAACATTCTGGTAGGAGGGTAAGGAGGAAAGTGACATGACATAAAAGTGAGGTGGATATATATATATATATATATATATATATATATATATATATATATATATATATATACACACACACACATACATACATATATATATATATATATATATATATATATATATACACACATACATACATACATACATATATATATATATACACACACACATATATATATATATATATATATATATATACACACACACACACACACACACATATATATATATACATACATACATACATACATACATACATACATACATACATATATATATATATATATATATATATATATGGTAGGTAGTCCTCAATTTAAGACCACAATTGAGCCCAACACTTCTGTTGTTAAATAAGACGTTAGTTAAGCGAGCTTTGCCCCATTTTACGCCCTGTCTTGCCACAGTTGTTAAGGGAATCACTGCAGTTACTAACCTGCTGTTAAGTGAACCTGGCTTCCCTTGGATTTCGCTTGTCAGAAGGTCACAAAAGGGGATCATATCACCCTTGGACACTGCAACCGTCATAAATATGAACTGGTGGCTGGGCATCTGAATTTTGGTCATGTGATCATGGGGATGCTACAAAGGTTGAAACTGAAAAATCATCAATGAGTGACTGTTTTTCAGTGCCATTACAACTTTGAACGATGAATAAATGAATGTTGTAAGTTGAGGGCTACCTGTTTTTGTCAAGTTGAAATCCAACTCTTGTTAGTAGAAAACCATCCTTGGTTTAATGCAGATTATACCCACATATAGGAAAACTCCTGCAAGTCCCTTGGATTGCAAGGCCATCCAACCGGTCAGTCCTAGAGGAGATCAACCCTGGCTGCTCTTTAGAAGGCCAGATCCTGAAGAGGAAATTCAAAGACTTTGGCCACTTCATGAGAAGGAAGGACTCCCTGGAGAAGAGCCTTATCTTGGGAAAGACTGAGGGCAAAAGAAGAAGGGGATGTCAGAGAAGGAGGTGGCTGGATGGAATCACTGAAGCAGTCATTGAGCTTCAATGGACTCCAGAGGACGGTAGAGGACAGGAAGGCCTGGAGGAACATTGTCTATGGGATCGCGATGGGTCGGACATGACTTTGCAAGTAACAACAACATAGGCCTGATTGCTTTTAGAGATGAACGATAGTAGGGAGATGGGACTCCACCCTCCATTTGCCTCGCCTGAGAGAAAATAGCCTGTCCGAGTGGAAAATGTGTCCTGCGATGAGGCCTTCCTCCCCAATTTCTTTGGGTTTGGACTCCAGATCCCATCATCCCCTGGCCATGCTTGGTATACTGACTAACATTGTTGCATTGTTTTTTTAAAAAAAACACCAAATGCAGTCTCGTCTCATGTCAAAAATGTAGGAAATAGAAAAGGGGTTATTTTCAAAAGCTTTAATAAAACATAGATTTACATAGTTTTAGAACCGGGCCACATTAGTGGCAGAGATATTTCCAGCCAGCAAGTCATTCTGTGTGCAAGTTGATCTCAGGTGGCACTGTAAAAGATGAGTAGTTGTTTGAATATCCTCATCTTAAGGGAATCCCAAAGGTGCTTCTTTTTCAAGAGGCAACTGGATTTTCTGTTTTTTCTTTGAAGATGTTTCGCTTCTTTTTTTTTATTAAAGAGTTTTAATAGATTTTACAAATGTTTCCCCTTCCCTCCCCCCGCCCCAACCCTTCCCCCCCTCCAACCCTCCCTCCCACCAACCTCCCAGAGCAAAATACAGGGTATAAACATTTAACAATCATACACTAAGATAAACTAACTAACTATAGCATCCTACCTCCTCTTGTACATTAACTCCCCTTTTATTAAGCTAACTTTAGATAAATTGTGACATGCCTTGTTCATTCATTCATAAGCTAGTTGAAATTTCTTAGTCCGATATTTATTTTGAATGTAGTCAATCCATCTTCTCCATTCCAGCTTGTATTTCTGATCTGAATGGTCCTTCAAATATACTGAGATTTTGGCCATCTCTGCTAAGTTTACTACTTTTAACATCCATTCTTGAATAGTAGGCAATTCTTCCTTCTTCCAATATTGCGCCACCAACCATCTTGCTGCCGTTGTTAAGTTCAGAATCAAATTAGTCTCTATAACTGTACAGTCTGTAATTATACCTAGCAAAAACAGCTGGGGAGTGAACTTTATCCTCTTTTTAAGATTATTTTGAATAATCCACCATATTTTTATCCAAAATGCTTTAACCTTTTTACAAGTCCACCATATATGATAATACGTAGCGTCATCACAATCACATCTCCAGCATTTAGATTGTAAATTCGGACACATACAAGCTAACTTTTTGGGATCTAAATGCCATCTATAAAACATCTTATAAAAATTCTCTCTCAAGTTTTGAGCTTGCGTAAATTTTACATTTCTTACCCAAATCTTTTCCCATGTTTCCATCATTATTGGTTCTTCAAACTTTTGTGCCCATTTTATCATGCAATCTTTAACTCTGTTTCAGAATTTGTTTCTATCAGTATATTATACAACCTTTTTATATGCATTTGACTCTGGTCCCTAATTTGTTTTACCAAATTATCCTCATTTTGCATGATACCAATTTTCTGGTCTTTTTTCCATCTAGCCTGTAACTGTCCATACTGAAACCAGGTTTGAATTACCCTTTCCTCTCTTAGTACATTCAAAGACTTTAACTGTGGTACGCCTCTTTCTATATTAAGAAGTTCTCTATATGTAATTGCATCCTGTTTCTGTTCTATACTTATATTCTCTATCACGTGTCTGGGTACTTCCCACATAGGTACCTTGTCATTTAACTTATATTGATATTTTTTCCAGATACGAAGTAGAGCATTCATTAAAATGTGGCTTTTAAAAATCTTGTCCACCTTCTTATCATATATTAAATAAGCATGCCAACCATATACCAAATCATATCCCTCAATATTCAATATTCTATCCTCTGTTAAGTTAATCCAATCACTAATTGTTGATAAAACTACAGCTTCACAGTATAATTTTAAGTTGGGCATTTTCAAACCTCCTCTTTCACATATATCTTGCATTATCTTAAGTTTTATTCTCGGTTTCTTCCTTGCCCAAACAAAGTTATTAATACCTTTCTGCCATTCTTCCAAATTTGCATCTTTTTTGAGTATTGGTATCATTTGAAAAAGAAATAGAAACTTAGGCAAAACGTTCATTTTTACTGCTGCTATCCTTCCCAGCAAAGACAATTGTAATTTTTTTCCATTTATTCATCTCTGTCCGTATTTTGTGCCACAATGGTTCATAATTATACTTATATAATTTCCCATTTGAGGTTGTAATATAAACTATTAAGTAAGTTGTAAGTTTGTAAGTTTAATTTTATTTATAGGCCGCCCAATCCCGAAGGACTCTGGGCGGCTTACAGAAGGGAAAAATAAAGAAAATAAAGAAAATAAAAATAAAATAAGACAAGTTAAAACGACACAGATACATTCATTTCAGTCGGGGCTGGACCTCAACAATGGAGCAAATGTGGGTGAAAGTGGAAAGAAGAGAATATGGAAAAGGGAATTCGATGAATTGGAGCTCTATCCCAGATTCCGGGACACAGAAGAAAAAAAAATACTAATGATGATAGACATAAGAAGAGAATTTTTTTCAGAAGCAAGATTGACAACCAAAGACAAGCTAATTTTAGTAGCAACTGGTGGGCAACGAGATTATCTGAGAGACCCTTCAAGCAACAAAGCGCGGAGAGAAGTCTATAAAAACCTTATAAAGGAGATAAAAAGAAGACTGACACCACAATTGGCAAGAGATAAGACTGTTTTGTTACTGGAAAGATACAGGTTGACAATGAAAGTTGATAATAAAAAATTAGTTGATTTTTGGTGACTAATAAGTAGGAATTTTGTAACTCTTGGTTTTTTTTAGATTGTTATCAAATGTTTATTCGCTAACAATTAACTAATAACAATAAGGAAATGATAATAGATACAGCTTAATGATATATACATGTATAGTAATCTAGTAAAAGAAATTTGGATATAAATTGCAAATTGTGACTTGGGAAAAAACCTATAAAATTTTAGTAACAAATTTTTATTTGGATCTTGTTATAAAGATGTACGTTTTTGGGGGGAGGGTCTGACGAGAGGAGATGGGACATAAATAGTAAATGATTTTTAGCCAATTATAATAATAACAAGGAAATGTCAATGGACATTGTTTAACAATATATACATGCTATGGTATTGGCAAAAGTAACTTGGATGTAAATTCTAAACAGCGAGTTGGAAAAAAAAGGGAAAGGTTTAGAAACTTTATTAGTTGACTTTTATTTAAAAGATATTATAAAGGTGTAATGTTATTGGAGGATTTTTTGAAATAGCTAATGAATGCCATTATGTGGTTGTGTCTAAGTATGAATGATTTGAGGTAAAAGCATGTTCAAATAATTAGTCAAATGAGAATTGTGGTACATTGATAGTAAGATATTCAAGATTTTGATTTAAAGTGTATAATCTAATATGAACTATAAGTAATGACTGTGGAAGAAAGACATGAAAGTTATCTGTATCCAATCGACACGCTTTCTACAAGATGTAATGAAGGATGATTCTTTTTTTAGGTTTTTGTTCAATTCATTTTTTTTAAAAGAGGTTCTGTCCAATTATGAAGATGTTTTACTTGAGATTCCTATCTTTTTAATCGTTCTGTTTGAGGTATAATAGTAACCTATGCAAGGGCGGGCCTGGTTAGGATTGGGAAAGGAGACCACCAGGAAATCCCAGAACTGGGAATTCCCCTGAGTAGAGGAGGGGAAAACATTGTGGAAGGAAGCAGGGATAATCACAGGTCTATGATTGCCAAGCAGGTGGCATAGATGTACCCATGTCATCGACCAGAGATCCAGCTTTGTCTATTAGAAAACCAACCTGCGTTTAATGCAGATTATATTCATATAGGCCTGGTTCCTTTATAGGGATGAGACGTGAGAGCTGGAGATTAATGTAATAAATAAATATTAAAAGGGTTTATGGGATTGTTTTTTTTCTCTCTGTTTCAGTTCTTGGCAGCTCGTGTCTGTCTATCTCTCTGTGTTATAAAATCATTACATTTACAGTAGGGGGGGAAGCAATCCCCTAATCAGGGCTCTCCAAACTTGGTATTTTTAAGACTTGTGGACTTCAACTCCCAGAATTTCCAAACCAGCAGGTTGCTATGTTTGGAGACACCCCCCCCTCCCCCTCCCAAAAACCCCACCTTCGGATCCATTTTCCTCTCATGCTACTGCACAGACTGGTGATTGTGTAGAAACATGCAAAGAGGCAGCACTATGTATGTTGACCTGAAAGAAAGGCAAGATGTAAATCTCACAAATATCGATGAACATATTTATTGCAGTAGCTGTTATGAGATCCTTCCGTTTGTCAAAGAACAAATAAAGCAGAATTAAAGGAGGCTCAATTCTGTTTCCCAGAAACTTTGTGTGTCTTAATATTGCTGGTGCATCTGTGATGGAGGGACCATGTCACTGCTGTATTGGAGGGCTGGGGGGTTATTTCATGGGCTCACATCTGTGAATCTGGAAACATTCTGCTGGTTTAAAGTTTCAAATACATACCCTCAGCCGTTATACATTTGCTAATGTCCAGTTCTTCAGATCCCTCCAGGCTCTGTGGCAACCGAAGGGAGCAGAAATATGTACTTTTGTTCTTGAGTGCCAGCGTCTGGCCTTCCTTCTGAAATGTTGCCACTTTGCCCCTTTGTCAAAATAATTTGCTGCTGAG
This sequence comes from Thamnophis elegans, assembly GCF_009769535.1. Taxonomy (NCBI): domain Eukaryota; kingdom Metazoa; phylum Chordata; class Lepidosauria; order Squamata; family Natricidae; genus Thamnophis; species Thamnophis elegans. Next base: position 96,274,235 of record NC_045545.1, on the reverse strand, counting down.
AAATATGTACAGATCAAGGTTGTTTTTGATTTTTCCTCTTAGCACTACTTTTGCTTCACTACATTTGCAGCTGCTGCTGCTCTCCCCTCCCCCCACTTCCTGTATCATCCCGTCAAATGACTTTGCCTCCTTTTACCTTCCCCTTTTATTTATTTTTATTATTTTATTTTTAGGGGTCTAATACAACACAGGGGAAAAAAGCTCTGGGAACGTTAGGCTGGAAGGTGAAATAGGCTCGGTTTTGTTAAGCAGGGCCTTTGTAAAATATGAAGAGCCTGAATATTTGGAATAACTTTTTCCTTTGGAATCTTCCTTGCTCTGAAAATCCATTCTTTTTCTGGGCTTTTTTGCAGTGATTTGCGTGCAGCTGATGATAGTGGAGGAAAGGAAGTGGGTTGGCAGAAGCTATGATTCTGTTTTGATCAATATCTTAAATTATGATTTTCGAAAGAATTGGAAAGGAAATTTGGGTCTAATTATAGCCGAGAAGGCAAAAACTGGAAGAGGAGAGAATTGGAGGTGGTGGCTGCTAGTTAATGATAGAGGAAGAATGAGCATCACTGTCCCCTGGATATGCCTATATCTGTGACAACAGCTAGAAACAAACCACCATCTCACCATCTCCTGGTTTCTAGGACAGTAGCTTATCATGATCATTTTCTTCCAAGATAGTGTTCTCTGCCACTTCTTCAACCATTACCTGCTGGTAAGAATTAGGTTCAGGATAGCAGTTCCCCTTGTTCTTCCATCACTGGAGGTTTTGAACAAGAGATTGGACAACCATTCGTCTGAAATGGTATATCGGGTCTTCTGCCTGAGCATGTGGTTGGACTAGAAGGCCTCCAAGATCTCTTCCAACTCTGTTATTCTATTCTATTCTATTCTTGACTCTCGGCAGAAGTAAATGTTGAGGTCAGTATCGCCAAAATTCCCTATAGCAATAGCATTTAGACTTACATACCACATCACAGTGCTTTGCAGCCCTCTCTAAGCGGTTTACAGAGTTAGCCTATTGCCCTCAACAATCTGGGTCCTCGTTTTACCGACCTTGGATGGATGGAAGGCTGAATCGACCTTGAGCAGCCTATGACTGCTATTGCAGGTCTCTCTGAAAGTCTGATCATGTAAAGCACAAAAGATTCATTTTTTTATCTTCTGCCTGCCCGAGCCCTCTATTAATGAGCTCCCCATATGGTATAATTTTCTATTTATATCTCTTATTCTTACCAAGAGATTTGCAAAAAGCACCTAAGGGTTCCAGTTCCTAAATTTCTATAGGAATGTGTGGTGTTTTTTTCATTACATTAATGAAACACACCCACGCTTTCTGCTGAGTTTTTCTCTTTCAGTAAGTGGAAGTGTCCAGGATGAATCACCTCTCATATATGAGCATAGTTGCTTTTCTGCGTGCTCTTGCTTCCTAAAAATGACAGTTTGTGATTGGCGCTTATAATGCAGACTTGGCAGCATTGCATGTCTTACCTTATGTTTTATTACCAATTTTCTTGGCAATGGCCATGCTAAAAAGATAATAACCTGATGCTGTATTGTACTGATATTACAGTCTCGGTAAGTGTGGCCCACAATCAGAAATTCTAGGGATTTGAGAGAAGAGATTAATTGTAGCGGGATTGAACTGTGGTGTTCTAACAGAGGCTTCCCAAGAGCCTGAAGCAAACTCCTGGTCCTGACAAACACCCCTTTTATTAATTGACTGTGAATTCTCATTCACATCCAACAAAGTTTTTCAAGGGAGGATTTATGGTCACATACCTTCTCTGGCTTGGAGAGCTGTGAGACCCATATCTGCAAAACTTGGCAAGGAGTCTCGGAGTCACGAACAAATTAAGCGAACGAATGGTCTCCTGCAAACTCCACTCCCCTTTCGCTCCCCTTTTATTTCCTCTGGGAACAGCCATTCATCATCCACCTGTGGCCTTACTCCCAAATTGACCCCTGTTCTTTTGCTGTTCCCTTCCTCTGGCAACTCTGTGCATGCGCACACTGGGAACGGGCTCCAGCTCTTTGTCTGCCTCACTGAAGTCTGACTCTGAAGGCAGCTGATAACTGTCAGACGGCCCTGACCCCTCCTCTGCCTCCGACACAGAGCCCTCCTCAGAGCCTTCCACAGACTCCAGAACTGGCCCATGTTCCTCCCTAACCTTCTCACTGTCTGAATCTGCTGCCAGCTTTGCTGGCTGCTAGCAGGCCACACCATGTGAGCTGCTTAGTGCTCTCTGAGCTTGGTGGTTTTCTTGAAGATGTTTCAATGCAAATAGATCTCAATTTAAAACCGTAATTGAGACCGGAATTTCTTCCATTAATTAGCATGGGCCTCCTCTTCTGCAGCCTCTCCCTCTTTCCCTCGGACAGATACACCTGCCTAACCTGTCTTTTCAGACCAAAACATCCCATCCTATTGTCCCAATGGTTTTTTTTCCAAAAGGCAACTGGACTTTCTTGGTGTTTTGCCTTGAAAACATTTTGCTTTTCATTCAAGAAATTTCTTTTGTTCTGACTGAACTGAGGAAGCTTGTTGGATGAGAAGGCACAATGTTGCCAAGATTGAGAAACACTGCTGTTATTCATTTGAATTGGTTACATTATACAATATATGGTCTAATTGGGTATCTTCTGTGTATCCGATTATTAAAAAATACCGTATTTTTCAGAGCATAAGACATACCTTTTTCCCTGCTAAAAAGTGGGTGAAAATTTAGGTGTATCTTATAGACCGAACACGGGTGTTTTTGGCCTCCCGAACCCTCTGTGTGTCACATTTTTGCCCTCCCTGGCCCCCAGAAACATTCTGCAGTGCTCCGCACATCCCTTTTTAGCCAAAAACAGGCCCATTTTCAGGCTCCCAAGCTCTCTGTGCATCACGTTTTCACCCTCCCATGCCCCCAGAAGCACTCTGCAGGCCAAAAATGGCTGCGTTTTGGGTGAAAATGAGCCATGCGGAGCACTGCAGAGTGCTGCTGGGGCTGGGGAAAGTGAAAACGTGTGGAGGACAAAAATTATTTTTTTCTTGATTTCCTCCTGTAAAATTAGGTGTGTCTTATAGTCTGAAAAATACAGTACTTTTGGGGAATGTTTATCAAGAGAGCGAATCCATCAAGAAATAAAAGTTCCTTCCCTCCTTCCACAGGTTTTATCAATAGATTTTTTTTTGGGTGGGGGGGTTATCCCAGAAAACCACTTGAAAACAATTGCAGTTTTTGGGGGGGGGAATAAATAGATAAATAAAAATGGTGAGTTGTGGTTTCATACCAAGTTTATTTCTTGTTTTTCCTCATTAATCACTTCTTTTGCACAACAACAACCTCAAGTTGACAATGAAATGCATGTGAAATTAAAGGAATCAGATTAGGCTCAAGTATGAAAAAAAATCCATTCATGACACCATTACACTTCCTTTTCTGCGTCTTTGGAAAGACCAAATAACTCCCCCCAAAAAACAGCACACACTGCACCCTAAGAAGTGACTTTTATGAAAGGCCAATCACATTTAAAGTAGACTTCAGGAGAAAACAGGAGGAGAGTCCTGGGGAGGATGAAATACCAGAAAAAGTTAAGTTTGCTTGCCGCACAGGTGGTTTTGAGAACTTCCTGTAAGCTGAGCTTGTGCTGCAGGGAGACAACCCTTGTAACAATGATGTGCAATATAAGTTTAACTAGTGATGCTCTTAGTAGAACATTTAGAATACACCTGTAAGAGAGAAGAGAGTCCCATTTTTACATCGGAAGGAGTGACACGCTTTGGCTGCTGACATTTTGACAATCTTTGTCCCTTCAGTTCTAACTAGATACTTCCGGGCATTGTGGCCTTCACAGCAAAAGAATTGTAAGGAGAGTTATTCCATGTGTCTCACGGGATATACATTCCAGCATCTTTGAATCTTCCTTTTTTTCTCTCTCTCCAGATAATCAATCTTCTCTCTGGCATTCAACCATCCATTGCTCTCTTTTTTTTGTCAGTTGCGGTTTGTCGAAGATGCCGAATCAGGGCCATTAATCAGTCCATGTAGGCTAGAACTGGTTCTTCATACAAAATCATCTGTGGGATATCATCAGTAGCACCATAAACACGCCTTCCTTGCCTCAGCCATCCAAGGTTTGTGTGTGTGTGTGTGTGTGTGTGTGTGTGTGTGCGCGCATGCCTGTGGTTTTTGCTACATGCACTTGGATGATGTCACAGTTGGCAACTCTTAATACATGCAGGCACATAACCACACTTTGCAGCCTTGGCTTTGGAGGCCTGGCGCCGCCAGTAGCATTGGTCAACCAAGAAAATATCTACAGAATGGAAGATATTAACCGAGGAGCAGCAGTGAGAACCACCATGGAATGCACTGCTCAAGAGAATAGCCACGCTGGGCACCAAAAGAGGACATAACATTTATTCTTAACACTAGGGTTTGTTTCACAACACAGCAATATAACACCATCCCAAAGGGAAACCAAGTTACTTTAGGCATCAACATACATTTGTATCAGAGGATTTAAGATCTGACAACCTGGTTTCAGGCAGACTCGTTGCGTTCTTAAAATAGGTGTGAGATGTTAGCCCATGAGCACGAGACAAGGCTACTGCTGCCTTCTTTTGGGCTTAATAATGCCAAAAAGGTTTATAACTAACTTCAAAGTTTTTTTTACAAAAAACAGATTTCGATAATGAAGATAGAGAGACAGAACAGCTCCCAAAGTTTTCAGTTCCCAGGCCATTTACTTTCTCTCTCACACATAAAGTAATTTTAGCAAATCTCTTAATTTTTAGCTATTGGTTATAATGATTTTATACATAGTCTTCCAAAATAAAGGGTCTGCCACTAGCAACCTGTGTTCCAGATGTTTATTTTAGCAAAGACTTAAAAATATATCAATGGCTCACAAGAAAATTATTGATTTGGATCTGTAAAGATGGTATGCCGTGCTCTTCTGCGGGAATTCTATTTCTTACCCTGTTTTTCTGTTTCTCAGCCCTGCCCCCACCTGTCTCTATGCTTGGTTAGTCCTCCCGGGGCCAGTGTAGAATTTTGATTTAGTTTTATTTATTTTTTCCACCTAAAGATTGTATTTTTTTTTTTAAAAAAATAAATCTTGGCTTTCTCAAGATGACTGAGACTTTTCTGTTTTTCATGGATAATTTCTGTGGCTCCACAAGGAACAAATCTTGGGAAGATGAAATGGTTATTAGTGTAAATTTTGTGTATAATGCAGCAAATATAGTAATAGATTTGGATGGAAGTGCACTGATGTAAATTTAACTGGGTTTGTGTGTTCGGATTTAAAAAAAATCCATTTCAAATAGATTTTTCATTTGAGTCGTTTCCTATGCTTGATTTGTGCTTATTTGCACCCAATGTACCCTATCATGGAAAAGCTTACTTTCTTTGACCCACACTCACACACACACACACATTGATGCTGGACTTATTTCTGGACCTTTCTATTGTACCCAGCTATTCTCCTAAAATAATTTTATTTACACGAGGGATTCCAGTAACTGATGAAAAAGCCCATCCAATAAAACGCCTCTAATATTTACTTTAACAACTTTGGTGTATTTTTCAGCTAATTCTTCCTGGCAAATGCTTTCTAGTTTAAAAGCACTTGGAAATTAAGACGAATGAATGAATGTCATTCTCTATATCTAAGCACTACATGGCAGAATGCATTGATTGCCCAAGAGAACCTTCTGCAACCTGATAGCCATCAGAAGTTTTTGACAAGGAAGCCCAGTTGGCAGAGACAACATTGGGGGCGATTTCTCAACTTTGGCAACTTTAAGGCATGCAGACTTCAACTCCCCAGAATTCCCACCTGCTGGGGAATTCTAGAGTTGAAGTCCACTCGCCTTTCAAGTTGCCAAGGTTGAGAAATACTGGTCCAAACCAGTGTATTTCAAAGTGGTTAGGTAGGAGAAGGATGCCGAAGGCTAATCCACCCATCCTTTTTTCTGATTCGTTTGAAACACAATATTGTGACTTCTGTGCGCACAACATTAGCTCTAACAGCACAAACACATCCACGACCTATAAATATATTTTTCAGTTGGACCAATTCTTTCTTTAGTAAACAGCTATCGAGTAGCAAAAGCAGAGGCATATAAATCTACCCGTTAGCCTGTAATCCTACACTCAATCCCATTGAACTCCCAAGACCTACCTTGGAAGAGCCATACATTAATCTGGGCTCCACATCTTCCCATAATTTTGCACATCAATGTCTCCAGATATCGTGTGGATTTAGGAAGATGAGAAAGCTCCCACAGAGCTGGATATCCTGTCATTAGCTCCTCTATTTTTCTAGAAGGTTAGATGGAACAAAAGCTTTCAAAATACCTCAGCCCTTCCTTCCTTCCTTCCTTCCTTCCTTCCTTCAAAAGATGATCCCATTTTCTGTCTCACCTGCTGTTGAATCTCCTCTTTTCAAATGTCCCTCCAGATTTTCCCCATGAAGGGGATGAAGTGAAGCCAGAACATCTAGAGACAATAGACCTGAATTCCTTCCTTCCTTCCTTCCTTCCTTTCCTTCCTTCAAAAGATGATCCCATTTTCTGTCTCACCTGCTGTTGAATCTCCTCTTTTCAAATGTCCCTACAGATTTTCCCCATGAAGGGGATGAAGTGAAGCCAGGACATCTAGAGACAATAGACCTGAATTCATTCATTCCTTCCTTCCTTCCTTCCTTCCTTCCTTCCTTCCTTCCTTCCTTCCTTCCTTCCTTCCTTCCTTCCTTCCTTCCTTCCTTCCAACAGATGATCCTCTTGGTAATGCCCCAGACCCATGAGGCAGATCCAGCAAGCCCACAAGAGGACCCCTTGCCTGCCCTCACTGACCCCTTCTCAAGACACTCATACAACCACTTGGTCCTAAACAGAGACATGTGATAAAACGCCTTAGATCTGAGAAACATGCCAAGAAACAAACAGCAGAAGCGTCCATTGCCACAGCTCTCTTTGGGGTGGGGAATAACAGAATGGGAAGGGACCTTGGAGGTCTTCTAGTCCAGCCCTCTGGCTCAAGCAGGAAACCCTGTAGCATTAGAGACAAATTTTTCTTCCAAAAACCTCCAGTGTTGGAGCACCTACTCTGCAGGGTGGCTTTATCGGCCTTGCTCTCTGGGTACAGAGGCTGAACATCAATTTTTTGAGCCAACTATCTTGCTGTGGATTCCACCTTACTGCGTGTCTCCTTTTATCCTGGATTTGTCACTTGCTCACTAGATTCCTGGTGTTGACCTGTGCTAAACCCATGGACCGCACTTGCTGTCTTAAGATACAAGTTAAAAGGCTCAAAAAAAGTTTTGCCTCTTACTGGACTGTGGCAGGCATCCAAGTCCCTATTTCTCTGGCTGGCAGCCAACCAGCAGTTGTGATACAGTAAAGATTGTGTGTGAACACAATCATTAAGCAAAATAAGGGGGTGGGGGTTTTCAGAATACAGTTTACCTTACCTAGCTCATTTTCTGAGTTTTCACAGTATATGGAACCATAAGCCAGGGATGCAAACACCCAGGGAACGACGAGGTGATAGTAAAAGCGAGTTTTTGCTACTACTTAGTGTTTGGCTGGATTTTTGACATTCAGAACTGGTAGCCCTCCTCTAAACCAATCAAACAGTCTGCCTTATTTTTTTATAAGCCACCTAGAGCCACTGAAAGTGAGCAAGAGGCCATGTAAATTCTCTAAGTAAATAAACAAATTTGTGCAACACACCAAGACGTAGAAAGTCAACATTAAAAATCAATTATAATGAAAATGAACGCTAGCAGGGTGTTTTCAATTTTCTTATTTCTGAAGGGGATTCTGCCAGCACAATTCAAACATGCACCAACATGTCTAATTGTGGGTTTAGATTAAATGAATATTCCTTAAAATGTGAAGCAAACAGCTTTCCCCCCCCTTTCCACAGCAACACTCAATTCAGTCTCTCGAGCTCGCTTCCAATTTTCTATCTGATTTACTATTTTCCTGACCTCAAATGAATAACTGCAAGCAGGAATGCTTCACCGTTTTGCTTGCACTCCTGAGTAACCGCCTTTCTGATTGTTGTCAACCTTGAAATAAAAACATCAATTGTTAGAACACTAAAACCTAAACTTACAGCAAATCCGAATTACACACCACACAAACTCACAGCATCACACCAACTAAGACTCGTCGTCATCATCCTGCAGACATTTTCACCGTTCCCACCTGGGTGACGACTTTTACAGGCAATCCTGTTTTCCCTTAGAATTTATTTTAACTCTATTTAAGCGTTTTAAATCTATCAAATGCCGATAAAACAATTCTGCTTTATAGGCCGGTGCTTTCACCAATGATTGTTCCTAGAACTGATTGATTAAGTAGAACTTTGGAACCCAGTTCTTCTATCCTCTTCCCAGGCATACTACGGTATCTCTTGACCCTGACTTGACACATCAGTGGCTCTTCCTAAGCCAACTAAAAAATTCTTTGCAGTAGCATGGCCCTTTTCTTTGGATACGAAGACAAAATGCTTGCTCAGGATTCCTTTTATGAATGCCAGGCTGGGTATTTTATATAGTGAGGAAAGTAAACCAGTGAATGTAGCTTCCAGCTGTTTGTCTTCCTTGATCGGTTCAGTGGAGAGAACACTCGCCTTTATTTTACTAACTAATTTTCCTGTGTGTTTCACTTTTCCTAAAAACTACAGGTGGGAATTCCGTGGGAATTCCCCGCTTTTCTTCAAAGATTTCTTGAAAGTTCTTTCCGTGATACCATACTTTGCTCCTTGCCCATCAGTCCCTGAGGCCGTTTCAGTTAAGCTATACTTTTTCTATCCGTCTGAGCTCTGATACGGCTGCGCAAACATCCTCTCTGTGAGGCATACCTGATTTCTCTCGCCCTTCATCAGCATGCTCTCAAGCAATCTTTCTTGACAGATGTTCATCCTTCTTTCTGAATTCTAAAGCAGAGCTCTCCAAATCTGGTAACTTTTAAGACTTGGGGACTTCTTCTAAGACTTGGAGAATTCACAAGCTTCCCCAAAGTGACACTGTTCACATTACTAGAATTTACAAAACGGCGAATCGGTTCTGGAAACACCATATCCTGGGGTCAGCTTTACCAGGTGGACCAGACAGGAATCCTAACCAGATGAACTGTTTTTATTGCAAAGCTACATTAACAAAATTCTCTAAGTCTGAAAGTACAATTCTCCCACCATCTCTTTTACAGCTGGAGAAGCTGGGAAGGATCCCTTCTTGAGCCTCTTTCGCTACCCGTTATGCAGCGGAGGGCTCGGCTGTCTCTTATCTGACGGTTCCCCTAGGCAGCATCTCTTTGTCCTGCCTCCCAAGATCTTTCCCACATACTGTTTATATATCTGGTGCCTGGAAAGCCACAGCAGAGATCTAAGCAGAGGTTGCAAAGACAGAAAGCTTTAGAGATTCAGGAGAACTTAGAACCAAACGAAATGTGGAAATGCCCCAGACTAGGATTAGGTATTAGTTACACAAAGGGAATACACACATAAGCGATTCAGGAAGTTGGCATTGGGATGTATAATTTAGCATTCCAAAGTCAGGTCAGCATCTAATTCAATAAATAAATTCAGGATGGATGGATGGATGGATGGATGGATGGATGGATGGATGGATGGATGGATGGACCGATCTGCCATCTTCAGCTTGGTGATTTACTGCATCCTGTCATAAATTGTCAGGGCAAGGAAGTAGGCAATTGGCATGGGGAGAGTAGAGATGAGCAAGAGGGGGGAGGGTGATTGACTTGATGGATGCCAGAGGTATGAGAAACCGGCCTATTCCAGTCTTCAGGCCGCAGAGCCTGGAAAAAGAATGTGAACTGCACCAAGTGACACCAAACATCGGAGCTGTTTCCTAAACACCTATGCGGCATGGATGGACAGACCAGTCAGGGGGGGAGATTCCATGGAGATTCTGTAATGCTTTGCTCAGGAACTTCAGCCTTGCTTTTCTTGCAACCACTAATCCTTAGTACAAAAAGAACCTATCACTTTAATCAAGTGGAGTCGAGGGTCTTTCTTTCCTAGGGACCTAGCTGTGGCAGGTCTGACATAGATAGATAGATAGATAGATAGATAGATAGATAGATAGATAGATAGATAGATAGATAGATAGATAGATAGATAGATATGGATTGATGATAGATACTTTGGCTGTTTTGGCATCTATGGCCAATATAGATCAAACATGGTCATAGCGGATCAGTGATACTTTGGCATTTGTTTCGTATTTTATCAATCGGGATCAGTATATTAGGGGAGAGGACGTTACAGTGCAAAATCTGTATTGTACCTGTCATTTTGAAGAGATGGTCACAGAGGTGTTAATTTCAGGCAGGCAGTACAATATTGACACCTCTGTTGCTCCTTGGCTGTTAATTAGCTGTTTGTTTTTTTTAAATAAATTCTAAAAATATTTTTAGCTACATTTAGTGTATCTCACCCTGAGAGTTGCTGCTATTGGGCCACCGATATATTTTTTTAGAAATCAATCCATAACTAAAGAAATATCAGCCAGCCTTCACAACAATATATTAAGGAATTGGGTACCATTGGATGACGCAGGGAAATCCTATTGGAACTTGCAGGAAGTAAAACCTTCAGATAAAATTTGGGGTGGGGGAGGCTTGTCCTACATTAGGAAAAGATACCAAAGATCCCTCTTTCTTTTCTTTTTTTTTTTTTCATTGTTGATAACCGCCTCAAACTTCCAACCCTTTTGGAAGCAGGAATAATTTTCCTGACATCATCCCCAGGCAGAAGATGAAAAGGACAGCCGCGTTATCCATAGGTTTGAAAGTAAAGGGTTGATCTGCTTGAGCATTTGATCATAACTTTCATTTTATTTCTGGAGGGTTCAAGACAATTTCAGCTACCGCATTTTTCACAGTACAAGATGCTTCGGAGTATAAGACACACCTTAGTTTTGGGGGAGGGAAAATAAGAAAAAAAATTCTGCCTCTGCCTACCAGCATCCATGGTGTTCATCTGTCTAGCGTCCTGTCAGTGTGTGAGAGAGTTGAGGGCTCTTTGGAAACAAGCAGTATTTGCTGTGTGAGCAACAAGGAAGGAGACAGCAAGGAGCCGGGGCGTGGCTTGTTATGTACTAAAGCTGCATGCTGTGCTGATATCTGAAACTAAAACTGAAAGTGAAACTCCTCTGCTGAACTACCACATTGGAAAATCTGCTTTTGCTATTGTGCATTTACTGAATGTGTTATGCTATATATAAAGAGAAGTTATTGAATCATGCTGAATCAGTTACCTCTGTGTGGTTTCTGAATGTGATTGTTGCTGCAAACTGTGACAAGTTCTTACAGCAAATAGGGAACAGCCTGGTCAGCTTCAGCACATTATCACAGCCTGATTCAGCATGAACAGCTGATTGGCGGTTGGATCAGCCTCCTGGAATACCCCCAATCAGCTGTTCCAGGCTGCAGGGATTGCCACAGACCATCACCTCCGTGCCTCGCATTTTTGGCTACATTCGGTGTATAGGACGCACCCAAATTTTCACCCTCTTTTAGGTGTGTGTGTGTGTGTGTGTGTGTTATATGCTGAAAAATACATAAACTAAGTTGGCCCGCAGACCTGCTATATTACAACCACCTTATGTACTAATTTTGGGGTTTTGCCATCCCTTCGAGTTGTTGGCAACAATATTCTATGTAATTGAAAGCCTCTAAGATTGAGAATCTGTCCATGGCTTGGAGAATATGAGTTTTCTTTCTTTCTTTCTTTCTTTCTTTCTTTCTTTCTTTCTTTCTTTCTTTCTTTCCTTCCTTCCTTTCTTCTTTCCTTTTTTCTTTCCTTCTTCCCTCCCTCCTTTCCCCCATCTTTCCTTCCTTCCTTCTTTCTTTTTTTTGACTAATCCTAAGAAAATATGCATGGGAATAACATGGGAAATGTGTGAGAATTATAGTTTTTGTTTAGAAGTCCTTCCTTCCTTGCTTCCTCCCTCCCTCCCTCCCTCTTTCTTTCTTTCTTTCTTTCTTTCTTTCTTTCTTTCTTTCTTTCTTTCTGTCTTTCTTTTTTGGTTAATGCTAAGAAAATATGCATGGGAATTACATGGGAAAGGTGTGAGAATTATAGTTTTTGTTTAGAAGTCCTTCCTTCCTTGCTTCCTCCCTCCCTCCCTCCCTCCCTCCTTCCCTCTTTCTTTCTTTCTTTCTTTCTTTCTTTCTTTTTTGGCTAATGCTAAGAAAATATGCATGGGAATTACATGGGAAAGGTAAGAATTAGTTTTTTGTTTATAAGTCTTTCCTCTCTCCTTCCTTCTTTTCTTTCTTTTCTTTCTTTCTTTCTTTCTTTCTTTCTTTCTTTCTTTCTTTCTATCTTTCTTTCTATCTTTCCTTCCTTCCTTCCTTCCTTCCTTCCTTCCTTCCTTTCTGCTAATACTAAGAAAATAGGCATAGGAATTACATGGGAAAAGTGAGAATTAGTTTTTGTTTAGCAGTCTTTCCTTCTTCCCTCCTACCTTCCTTCCTTTTTCTTTCTTTCTTTCTTTCTTTCTTTCTTTCTTTCTTTCTTCTAATGCTAAGAAAATAGGCATGGGAATTACATTTTGTTTAGTTTTTCTTTATGACTAATGACAGTAGGAAATTAATTTTTTTCTGTATATCTTTTTCCCCCCTTTCAATTAATGCTAAGAAAATAGGCATGAAAATTATAGTTTTTATTTAGAAGTCTTTCTTTCTCGCTTCCTCTCCTCCCTCCCTCCTTCCTTCCTTCTACTAATGCTAAGAAAGGTGTGAAAATTATAGTTTTTGTTTAGAAGTCCTTCCTTCCTTCCTTCCTTCTTTCCTTCCTTCCTCCCTTCCTTCTTTTGATTAATGCTAAGAAACTATGCTTGGGAATTACATATTATTTTCTTTTTCTTTTTTTATGACTAATGATGGGATTGTAATTTTTATGTTGAAGCCTCCTTCCTTCCTTCCTTCCTTCCTTCCTTCCTTCCTTCCTTCCTTCCTTCCTTCCTTCCTTCTTTCTTGTCTCTCTTCTGAGCAAGGGCACTGAAAGGTGACACTTTTGCAGATACGTAGAGCTTGGTTCCTGCCTTCCCAAAATCATTTGGCTTAGAAAATGAAACCTGATCTATAGACTTGGGAATACTGAGACTGAAACCTATGGACACAGAAGAACCCTATAATATTAACATTAATATGAATTAACATTAAACCCTAATCAAATGAAGTAATATTTGAGCTCAATAGGAATTACTTTTAACTACTTAAACAAAAAGTCAGGAAAGGGAAAAAAATAAGATGCCTTTTGCCAACCACAATGCCTAATAAATCTGTTGAATTATGAAAAGATATGGAGGTGGCCACTAACTTGGATGTCTTTGAAAAAGAGTGGGGGGGGGGGAATAACGGAGAACTAGTCTATCAAGAGGTGCAGAATAACAGAGTTGGAAGGGACCTCAGAGGTCTTCTAGTCCAACCCCCTGCTCAAGCAGGAGACCCCATACCATTTCCGACAAACCACTGCCCAGTCTCTTCTTAAAAACCTCCAGTGACGAAGCACCCCCAACATCTGGTCTTCTCTCCAGGTTAGAGGTCAAGTGCCTCCAAAGACCAATTGGGAAGGAGCCAATAAGGGGGAAATTTCAGTCTCCATTTCCTTGTGGGAAACATCTGGGAGAAAGATAATGCTGAACAAAGATGAAACCTGGCCTGATCCAAGAGGATAATCTATACTAAAATACATCTCAGAGCTGATTTTCTTTCCCCCTGGGTGATAGTGATGATGTTAATGACAGTGATATGAATCAACCTATTAGCAATGTTTCTGGTTGCTTTAAGACAAGCGGACTTCAACTCCCAGAATTCCCCAGCCAGCCATGCTGGCTGGGGAATTCTGAGAATTGAAGTCCATCCGTCTCATAGTGCCCAAGGTTGAGAACCACAGATATTATTACCATCCCTACGTCATAATTCACTGACCAGAGAGTTCTAATCTCACAGCCATCCAACAGGCCAGCCTGACCAATTTGCCAACACCACTCGGAGACCAACTTGCCAGAATATCAAATTAACACTAGCTCTTCTCTCTCATTTCACCCAACACAACACCAACTTCTTAGAAGAGCCGGTGGAAAAATTCCTCTTTATATTTGGGTTAAAATGTCGTGGATACAAGCCCTGGGAAGATCCGTTAGAAACAGCACTCCCTCTGATATTTGACGGGTTGCTTCGGCTGAATTAAACACCTGCCATGGGGACTAGAAACTTCTGCACATTAAAACAGCCTGCCTTCCTAAGACCTATATCCACACCAGACATTTGGAAATGGACAAAGCTTGGACAATCATCTCTTGTATTTTTCCTGGCACTTTCCCTGCAATTTAAACAAGTCTTTTATTCTCTTGGTGTTTATTATTATTATATACTTTATTCATTCAACATGAAACTCAGCCAACTGAACATTCAAAAATGCATCACAAATACCATTGACTGGTGCTAATGGTTGATAGGGGTTGCTGTATCAACCAAGTACCTTCTTAAAATATATGATGTTTCGAGTAGCGCAGTTTTTTGCAGTTCCGCTGCTGTTATTGCAGGAAGCTGCAATTTGTGGGTGTATCTTGTAAAATTCTTGGACATGGTGCCAAGTTATTATTATTATCATTGCAAACTGAAAGATGAGCTGTAAATGTGTGTGTGTGGGGGGAATTAACAGTGATCACTCGTGCCAGCATATGTTTTGTCATTCCAAATCGGGGTTCACCTGATCCAGTTTGAAAATAAATAAATAAATAAATAAAGGGATGATCAGCTCTTACCAACTTTTTCAACGATTCAAAATTACTCCTGAAACCCTTGATAGGAAGGTCATCAAAACATTTGCTCCCTTTCTCATTCTCTTATGCTGCCACTTCACCCGTTTTCTTTATTTTTCTCAATTCTTTCTTTGAGGCAGCCCCCCCACTCTAATTAACTGAGACCGAAGATATCCCATTCTTACATCTTTTGCTACAGTGGGCCTCCTGCAAAACCAAACATATAATGTCTCACCGAGACATTATAAAGCGGTACTAACACTTCGCACGATCTTAACTCTATCCCTCTTTCTTTCTGATGGTCCCACCTTCCTCGAAAGACAAGACTTTTCACACTCTAAATGCCCCAGGAATCTCAATCCGCGCTGACCTCTTTGAAAATATAGCTAGTAGGCCGGGGAAAGGCAAAGAGGAGTTTCAGACAAGACCCTTTCCATCTTTAAAGAAAAATCATCCTAACATCTCCAGAAATAATGTTTAGCCGAGATCTCGTTGGCCGCTCTCTAGCCAAGCCCCTTTCCTGCTCTGCGATGCCGATGTGACCACACCTCACTCACACCCAATGAACCTGCTGTCCTGCGGTCCTTAAACCTGGAGAGAGAGAGAGACTTTGGAAAATAGCGATAGCGCCTAGGCTTCTATACCGCTTCACGGTGCTTTAAAGCCTTCTGTAAGCAGTTTACATAGTTGGCCTGTTGCCCCCCCCCCCTCCCCACAACAATCTGGGTCGCACCATTCAGTCTAAAAGCCCGGATTAGGTTTGAGGTTGGATAGGGCAACGTTTCATGCCTGCCCTTTGGCTGTTGTGTTTGGGTTTTTTAAAATGTCCTCTTCAAACTCAAGACCCTGAAATGACTCTCCCCTTTCCCGTAAATCAATCAAGAGAGCAAAATCGAAACCATCAGTTATCCAGTCATAACTTTCCTCACCAAGAAAGCAGGGGCCTCGTAAGATTTTTTTTTTAATTCCCCCCCCCCCCCCAGGCAGACCTCCAGGAAGAAGAAGAAGAAACCACCACAAATAGTGGCTCGGATGTGTGCGCCCCATTCCCTCCTCGTTTGCAAATAGAAAGTTGCTTTTTTCTGTCCTTAACTCAAGATATCATCATAGGGTGTGTGAGACAGGCCTTGGCAGGGGAAGAGTCCTCTTTGAACAGTCTCCTTGGCTGTGGGGGGAGATTGGGGGGGGGGACGCGGGAGCGAATAACCAGGGGGTTCATAATCAGGATAATATGGGGGTTCATAGAGAAGCAGCCTTTCGCAACGCGGCCAAACACCTCGCCAAAAGCGTTCCCTTCATTCTTGTGCGTTAAATGGTTTTGCGTTTTTGTTCCGAACAGCCCAAAAGGAAAAAGCTGGTTTGATGGATGCTTATATTCAAGGTTCAACTAATGGCTAGTCGGCTGGGAGGTCTCTATGAACCTCCACGTGAAAAGAGAGAGAGAGAGAGAGAGAGGAGAAAGACGTAGAGCTCGTACACCGGAGGGCGGGAGGGGGAACTGGGGGGGGGAAACGAAAAAGAAAACGGATGTTGCCCTGTCTAGACAAAAAAATAATAATTAAAAAAAGAAGAAGTTGGGATCGGTGGGTTAGTTATTAGGAAGCAGGTGCCAGCTGTGTAGAAAAGCCACTTATCCAGAAATCTCTTCCCGCTGTTCCTTGTTCCGGCGCACTTCGGCTGCGTGCAGTTCCTGGAAAACATAGAGATAATAACAGGGGTGAAGGCAGCACAATAGTTTGCAGCGGGGGGGGAGGGTGTTCCAATTTTTTTTACTACCAGTTCGGAGGGCATGGCTAGATGGGGGGAGCATGTGACTGAGTGGGTGTGGCCAACTTGACGTCACTCACCCACACTCAGTCATATGACCTCCTCACCAAGCTATGCCCACTGAAATGGTGGTGAAAAGTTTTGACTGGGGAGGGGGGTCAGTTTCAGTTTTGGTTTATTTGTATGCCGCCCTTCTCCAGGAGGGACTCAGGGCGGCGAACAACTCAAAGGGGAAAGGGAACATAAACAACAGTACACATAATTAAAATACACGAAAATCACACAGCCATACCAGTCGAGAGGGGAGGGGAACTCATCAACCCCAGGCCTGCCGGCACAGCCAGATTTTGATGGCGTTTCGGAAGGCCTGGAGAGAGGTGAGGGTCCGGATCTCCGCGGGGAGTTCATTCCAAAGGGCCGGAGCTGCTACAGAGAAGGCCCTCCCCCGGGTAGTAGCCAGATGGCATTGGCTGGTGGACGGAACCCGGAGGAGGCCGACCCTGTGTGATCTGACGGGTCTTTGAGAGAAAATTGGCAGCAGGCGGTCTCTCAAGTACCCAGGTCCAATACTAGGAAGGGCTTTATAAGTTACGACTAGCACTTTGAAGCATATCCGGAGACCGATCGGTAGCCAGTGCAGCTCGCGGAGGATAGGTGTAACATGGGTGTACCGAGGTGCACCCACAATCGCTCGCGCGGCTGCATTCTGGGTGGGGGCGCGACAGGCTTCCAGCCTCACCGGAGCTAAGTGCAAACTACCCAGTAAGAAAAAAAAATGTTTTTGCCTTCCCCCAGCCTCCAGAAGTACTCTGCAGGCTTCAGCAGAGCTGGGGGAAGGCAAACATGCCATCGTTTTGATGAAAAATGGGTGGAAAACGGGCCGTTTTTCCCCAAAACGGGCGTTTTTGCCTTCCCCCAGCTCTCCAGTGCTTCTGGAGGCTGGGGGAAGGCAAAAACGGGTCCATTTTTACAAAAAACGGCCCATCTCTAGGACTCCCTCTGGGACTGGCATGTGCACACTATTAAAAAAGGGGTGGAAATTACATTTTTTCAATGAAGTTTGTTCTGCTTAAGTGCAGAACAGAAAATAAAGATGGCGCCACCCAGGATAGAACCGGTACGGCCACGAGTCCCGACCTATTCAGCCGAACTGGGCCGAACCAGTAGGAACCCACCTCTGGTTTGTGAGGGAGAAGCACCTCGGGGGCAGGATTGCCCATCTTGACGAACAGGACAGGGAGTCCTTGACTTACAACCCGCAAATGAGCCCCAATTTTTCGAAAGGCAAAACTGACACACAGTTTTTGACATGAGTGATGCAAGGCAACCCCTGGCGCAACATCTCCCATGTTATGCCAATACGGAGTGTGCTCAACGTATGGCCATTGGGGCCAGAATTTCTGTGGCTGAGCAAGGCCGTTCATTCAGTGAGGGGTGCCCAGTTTTATGACGTTTTTGGCTGAAGTTGTTAAGCAAATCACTGCAGTTGTTCAGTAAATCATGTTATTAAGTGAAATCAGGGACGTGCAGTCACTAGAGGCAAGGGAGGCAGGGCCTCACCAGTCTCCTCAGGGAAAGGAAAGGATTTTAAATAATTTTCTTAAAATAATTAAAGCCAGGGTAGTTGCTACCAGATTTCAAGTCACAGTGGCTTGGTGTCTGCTCTCAGTGTTAACTAGGAGGAGGCCAGAGAACTAGGGGCCTCTTTTGCATAAGGAATTTTTCGCCTTTTAAGGGTTAAGCAAGGGTTAACAAGCAAAGAATTCCTTATGCAAATGAGGCACGTATTCTCTCCCCTCCTGTAGAGGGCATTTTTAGAGGCTTTTTAGAGTTTTCTGGGAGCAACTAGCTCAGTCTGACTTTAGACTCTGGCTTTTCAAGAGGGGAGGGCAAGGAGAAGTAGAGTTGAAATCGTCTCTGAAACAGCTGGAAAAGGTGCGTGTGGGGAGGGGGGAGGAATTCAAAAAGTTTGATCAGAAGGCAGCAGGGGAAGTGGGGGGGTATGGCAGAGGAGCTGCTTTCAAGCCTTTGGAAAATATATCCAATCCAACTTCTGTGTTTGTGTTTGAGAGTGAGTGAATGAGAGAGGGATCGAAGTTCTCTGTGTGCGTGTGTCTGTTTGAGAGAGGGGGGAGGGAGGGAGAGAGGGAGGAAGGATGGGGAGGGAGAAGAAAAAGAATGGGAAAACTTATTTTGCAAGGGGGGAAAATGCTGTCGCTTTAAATCAGAACTGAGCATGCCTGGCTGTGGAATTCTGGGAGTTGAAGTCCACAAGTCTAAAAAGTGCCTCACCAGGGCTAAAGCTGACCGCACGTCACTGAGTGAAATCAGCTTCCACACACACACCCAATGACCCATCATTGTAAGTACATCGATGATGGGTTCGGACCAGTTCGGACTGGTTTGGCCAAACTGGTAGTGGTTTGACGCCTGGGTTGCTGGAACCAGCAGTGACCCAGACCTGTCACATCCCCGAACCAGTTCCACAGGTGGCGCCAATGGCACCGCCATCTTGTTTTTCAGTTCTGCGCATGCACAGAACAATTTTAATTGCACTGCGCATGCGCGCGTGCAAAGCACACACACGAGCAAACCAGCAGTAGCGCCTGCCGGAACCCACCCCTGAAGTACATGCAGATTGCCAAGCCCCTAAATTTTGATCCCGTGAAGTGGGGATGCTGTAATAAGAGTCGTAAGTTGGAGGACCAGTCGTAAGTCAGTGTTTTCAATGCCACTGGCACTTTGAAGGTTCGCTAAACAAATGGTTGTAAGTCAAGGACTATCTGAATAGTATCTAGCCATTCCATTCACACCTGCTAAGTTGGTTAGTACTAATCTTGGTTAGGGTTTCTTTTTTTCCAACCAAGCCTTTTGTAGTAACTCATATTTGTTTATGATCAGTGTACAATTAATCCTTGATTTACAACCAGAAATGAGCCCAGAATTTATGTTGCTAACTGAGAAATTTGTTAAGTGAGTTTTGCCCCCATTTTCGTTGCCACCGTTGTTAAGAGAATCGCCGCAGTTATCAAGTTAGTAACAAGGTTGTTAAGTGAACCTGGCTTCCCCATTGACTTTACTTGTCAAAAGGTCGCAAAAGGGGGTCATGTGACCCCGGGACACTGTGACCGTCATAAATATGAGTCAGTTCCAAGTGGCCAATGGTGTCCACGGAGATGCTGCAATGGTCGTAAGTGTGAAAAAATGGTCAGAAGTCACTTTTTTTCAGTAACTCCTAATGGTCATTAAATGAACTGTTGTAAGTCGAGGACTGCCTGTACTCCCCTGGGACTGTGGATGGAAAGTTGGGAGAGGAAAACAGGGCAGGAAAGTTGCCACCTGCTATCTTCGAGCATTTTTTTTCTCAACACTGGCAATTTTAAGATTCATGGAAATCAACTCCCAGAATTCCCCAGCCAGCCATGTTACAGTTGAAGTCCACGCATCTTACAATAGCAGAGGTGGAAGGGACCTCGGAGGTCTTCTAGTCCAACCCCCTGCCTAGGCAGGAAACCCCTATACCCTTTCAGACAAATGGCTACCCAGCATCTTCTTAAAGACCTCCAGTGTTGGGGCATTCACAGCTTCTGGAGGCAACTTCTGTTCCACTGATTAATTGTTCTCACTGTCAGGAAATTCCTCCTCAGTTCTAAGTTGCTTCTCTCCTTGATTAGTTTCCACCCATTGCTTCTTGTTCTACCCTCAGGTGCCTTGGAGAATAGCTTGACTCCCTCTTCTTTGTGAGATATTGGGAGACTGCTATCATGTCTCCTCTGGTCCTTCTTTTCATTAAACTAGACATACCCAGTTCCTGCAACCGTTCTTCCTATGTTTTAGCCTCCAGTCCCCTAATCAACACAATACAATACAATACAATAGCAGAGTTGGAAGGGACCTTGGAGGTCTTCTAGTCCAACCCCCTGCCTAGGCAGGAAACCCTATACCATTCCAGACAAATGGCTATCCAACATCTTCTTAAAGACTTCCAGTGTTGGGGCATTCACAGCTTCTGGAGGCAACTTCTGTTCCACTGATTAATTGTTCTCACTGTCAGGAAATTCCTCCTCAGTTCTAAGTTGCTTCTCTCCTTGATTAGTTTCCACCCATTGCTTCTTGTTCTACCCTCAGGTGCCTTGGAGAATAGCTTGACTCCCTCTTCTTTGTGAGATATTGGGAGACTGCTATCATGTCTCCTCTGGTCCTTCTTTTCATTAAACTAGACATACCCAGTTCCTGCAACCATTCTTTGTATGTTTTAGCCTCCAGTCCCCTAATCAACACAATACAATACAATACAATAGCAGAGTTGGAAGGGACCTTGGAGGTCTTCTAGCCCAACCCCCTGCCTAGGCAGGAAACCCTACACCGTTCCAGACAAATGGCTATCCAACATCTTCTTAAAGACTTCCAGTGTTGGGGCATTCACAACTTCTGGAGGCAAATTCTGTTCCACTGATTGATTGTCCTAACTGTCGGGAAGTTTCTCCTCAGTTCTAAGTTGCTTCTCTCCTTGATTAGTTTCCACCCATTGCTTCTTGTTCTGCCTTCAGAATAGTTTGGAGAATAGTTTGACTCCCTCTTCTTTATGGCAACCCCTGAGATATTGGAAGACTGCTATCATGTCTCCCCTAGTCCTTCTTTTCATTAAACTAGACATTCCCAGTTCCTGCAACGGTTCTTCATATGTTTTAGCCTCCAGTCCCCTAATCCTCTTTCTTGCTCTTCTCTGCACTCTTTCCAGAGTCTCCACATCTTTTCTACATCGTAGCAACCAAAACTGAATGCAGTAATCTTAAACGTTCACATTCAACAAAGCAACATGTTGGGTATGATTGAGAAGAGAGGTCCTGAGTGCCCTCTGAGCTTGGTAGTTTTCTTGCAGCCGTTTCATTTCCCAAACTAGGTAACATCATCAGGGTTAGTTGGGTAACGAAATGTCTGCAAAAACCCCCACCAAGCTCAGGGAGCACCAAGGATCCCCTCTTAGCTACAAATATTCTCCTTTAATGGTTGAGAAGATCTTGCCTTGATTCCAGGGCACTTTCCCCCCCACACCTAGGTGTATTCTACTCATGTCCCCAGTTGATGTCCATCTTGCCAGATATATACGGTGATTCCCCCAAAATAAGACGGTGTCTTATTTTCTTTTGACCCCTGAAATAAGCGCTTGGCCTTATTTTCAGGGAGATCTTATTTTTTGGAAGTCCAGGAGGCGGCCAGCGTGGTCACCTCATGGCTGCTGCTGTCTTGCGCTGCTGCTCGTCAGCTGGACACTTTTCAATCAAAGCACCTCTGCAGGAGGAAGGAGTGGGGTGTGAGGTGCATTGCAGGGCCTGCTGCTCTATTCGTGGCGCCATTAGCATGACAGAAGGGGCGCGGTGGCTAGGGTTGTGGGAGTGGCCGTTAGGTAAGGGCGTGTGGGGTGCGTGGGGTATGTTCCCCCCTCCCTTTCTCGCCCCCCACCCAGCCTTGCCTCCTCACCTTGTGTTGTTTGCATGGAAAGCAACCAGAAAAAATGGCGGGGACCAGCTGCGCATGCGTTTAAATATTTCTGTGCAGGGCTTGTTTTAACGCATGGGCTCAAAAGCCTGATTGGGCTTATTATCGGGGAGGTCTTATTTTTGGAACAACAAGGTATTAGCAATAGCAATAGCACTTATATACCGCTTTACAGTGCTTTACTGCCCTCTCTAAGCAGTTTACACAGTCAGCCTATGGCCCCCAACAATCTGGGCCCTCATTTTACCGACCTCGGAAGGACAGAAGGCTGAGTCAACCTTGAGCCTGGTGAGATTCGAACTGACGAACTGCAGGCAGCCTGCATTACTGCCCTCTAACCACTGCGCCACGCTGGTTCATATATTGCTGTGATTTAATCTTTTATCGTTATCCTTGTGTGATGGGGGCAGCTTAGGGTCAAAGACATGGGATTTGTCGGCGTGCGCTTACCTTTTCGCGGAGTCGCTCCCTCAAGGCAGCTAGGTGAGCTTCGCGGATCTCCTTGCTGAGCTCCATCTTGTAGTTGAGTTTCTCCTCAGCCAGCCGGCTGAAGTTGTTGTTCTCTTCCAGAGCCTTGTGTAGCACTTCCCGCTCGTGTTCGCGCTTCTCTGCCAGCTGCTTCAGGACTTGAGCTTCCTGGTTCTGCAAGAAAACCCATAAAAGCAAAGGCGATTCGGGAGCTCTTGAGTAGCCAATGGTCTGGGAAGCTCTCCAGGGGTGGCATTCAGCCAGTTTGGTCCCGTGCGGGTGAACTGGATGCTAATTTTACATCTAGTTGCAAGAACCGGCTGGCCGCGCCCATCTCCTCCCCTTCCAGGAGTCTCCACACAGTCCGTTTTGGATGCCAAGAAAGTGCAGAATCTGCACGGAGACTCTGGGAGGGCGAAAAACAGGAACAGAAACAGGCCCCTTACCAGCTTCCAGAGTCCAGCGGAGGGTGTATTCACCCTCCCCGAGGCTTGAGTGAAACCTCTGGAGCCCGGGGAGGGCAAAAGTGCTCCCTTCCATGGTGCAGGAGGCAGAGAAGGCCATGCCCCTAATGGCCACACCCACCCAGCAAACGGGCAGAGAACCATTTGCTAAATTTTTGTACCTCACCCCAGGAGCTTTCCCAAGCAGCATCGCCATTCCCACGGATTTATTTCTTTAAAGTCTGGGAGCCAATCCCAACACCCGGCTCTCCTGTATCACAGGACTGGTAGCCCTCAACTTGGCTGTAGGACAGGGGGGGCGTCTCCAAAATTGACCACTTGAAGGCCCGTGGACTTCAACCCCCAGAATTCTAAACGTGGTTAGTAGAATAGCAATAGCAATAGCAGTTAGACTTATATACCGCTTCATAGGGCTTTCAGCCCTCTCTAAGCGGTTGACAGAGTCAGCATATCGCCCCCACAGTCTGGGTCCTCATTTCACCCACCTCGGAAGGATGGAAGGCTGAGTCAACCTTGAGCCGGTGAGATTAGAACCGCCGAACTGCAGATAACAGTCAGCTGAAGTGGCCTGCAGTACTGCACCCTAACCACTGCGCCACCTCGGCTCTAGAAGGGGCGTGCACGAGTGCACTAACCTGACTGTGGTCCCTATCACCGTATTTTTATTCTTTTATTCTTGTTCTCGTTTTTCTTTAACATATTCTAATAAATAAATAAATCCCCCAGCCAGCTATTGAGCATTCATACGCATCTAGTATGTTTGTGCGTGCTTGTGCGTTGATTTGGTTGTCCTACCATGTTTCCCCAAAAATAAAGACAGGGTCTTTATTTTCTTTCGACCTCCGAAATAAGCGCTTGACCTTATTTTCGGGGAGGTCTTGTTATTTTTGAGGTGCAGGAGATGGCGAGCGTGGTCACCTCACGGCTGCTGCGGTGTTGCAATATTTTTGGGGAAGGACTTATTTTCGGGGAAGGGCTTATTTTAGCACAAGCGCTCAAAAGCCCAATTGGGCTTATTATCCGGGGAGGTCTTATTTTCGGAGAAACAGGGTCAGTGGTGGGATTCAGCCGGTTCGCACCTATTCGGGAGAACCGGTTGGTAACTTTCTAAGCAGTTCGGAGAACCGGTTGTTGGAAGAAATCTCCTTTTGTTTTTTTCCCACTTTGCAGGGCTAATCCTGTAAGGAAGGCAGGAAGGAAACATTCTGGTGTTGTTCCTAACCTAATCTTTATTGCCCTGCTTACAGAAACTGCCTCTCTGGTTAACCCTTATTACATTGTAACAGCTAAGGCGAAGCGCCCATCGACCTGAGTGACCTTATGTTGGCCACGCCCACCCAGTCACATGGCCACTGAGCCCCACCTACCCAGATGGTCATTAGGGCAGAGAACCGGTTGTTAAATTATTTGAATCCCACCACTGAACAGGGTACTAATCGAGGAACCCCTAGAGCATTCCCACCAACACTGGCAAGGCAAGCTACTTGTATACTGTATGCACAAAAGAGCAAACCCTACTCCCTTCTAGCACTGATGGTGTAACTTACTTTGGTAATGAAATGTCTGCAAACAAGCAAGCTCAGAGAGCACCAAGGACCCCACAGCCTTCCTCCTCCCCTCCACAAACCTCACTTGCTTCTAGCCCTGAAGATGTTACCTAGTTATGATAATGAAACATCTGCAAGAAAACAACCAAGCTCAGAGAATATCAAGGACCCCACAGTCGTCGTCTTCCTCCTTCTCCTCCTCCTCCTCCTCCTCCTCCTCCTCCTCCTCCCCCACTCCCTTCTAGTACTGATTGTCAGGCTAGACATCTTTTATTTTGGATCTTTGGCCTGCCACACTTTCTATTATTCTGCTATGCATTTTCTATTGTGAGAAAACGGGAGGAGGGATTGTACAGAGTTAGATGCTATGTAGCCATAACAACATCCTTTCTAGAAAGCCAAGGTCATCCTTTGTCTCTGCACCACAGCACCTGATCGGAACTGGATGGGTGGAACTGCCAGCATGGCAGTGGGAGATTGGACCATGGGATGGACTTGTGGGTGTGGGGGCAAGATCTTGAACTTTCAACTGGGTGGGGGAAACCGGGAAGCTTTCAGATTTGGGTTTTCCCAGATGTGCCAACAATCAATTGGATTCCAATTCCATCAATTGGAACTTTGCCTTGGACTCTGATTTACTTTTGGATGCTATTTGGAACCCTGACATTAACCCGAATCTTCTTTAAAATACTACACCAGCTACCCTGAATTTTTTTTTTGGGGTGCTGTCCAGGGTGCTGACCCCCAGCACCGACCCGAGCTCCGGCGGTGTAAAGACTTAGGGAAGATGGGGGAAGAGAAAGGATTTTGTTGTGTCTACATAGTATGCAACTCCTTATAATCCTCCCTCCCATTTTCCCACAATAGAAAATGCATAGCAGAATAATAGAAAGTGTGACAGGCCAAAGACCCAAAAGGAAAGATGAAATTCTTGGTCAGCTTGCATAAATACAATATTTCAGAGAAACTTTCAGGCCTGGGGTCCCAAGGATTTCCCCAGGTATTCATCAGCACATGATTTTTTTTAGCTGCAACCAGGGTGTCCACTCCTAAAGTTGCCATAGTGAGGAAAGGAGGGGGAGGAGCGTATTCCACGCATATTTTTGCCTAGAGTCGGATCTCAGATTACCGCAGCAGACTTGGGAGAGGTGCACCTCATTGGGGAATGTTGTTAGGAATATAATCTAACGGTTGGGTTTGCAATATATAAACCATGTAACAATGCTATATCTGTTTCTTTAAATCATACTGTAAAATGTGATTGGTTGCTGTTTCCTCAATCGGCCATAAGAGGGAGCCAGAATGACAGTTCTCTGTTCGTTAGATGCTGGGCTGATCTGATCTGAGTGCCGTGAGCTATTGTAAATTTTACAAACTTTGAGTACTGAACTGATTATATGATACTGGATTATGTTATTTGGATTATTCCTTAACTGAAAGACCTTGATGATTGACTGTCTTATCCATGTATGACTTGGACTGTTTGATGGACTCTGATACCTCTATTTCCACGAAACTAAAAAGCTTATTTAAACTGCAGTGTCTCTGTATGCTGGTTTGTGTGTTCTCCAACGCAACTCTCACAATGCTTCTCTGAACGTACTCGCTCTCCCAACGGGGAGCTTACCTAACAAATGTGATTTATGATACAGACGGAGGGGAGGGGAGGGAAGGAACAGGGATAAAGTTCAGCTATAATTCAAATAAGGCTAAGATCTGACTGCGCAAACAAGGCATTGCCAAAGTGCTCCTAATAAATGACTGGCTTTCTTTTGAAATTTGGCTCGAGGCTCATGAATCAATTAGGGCATTTCTTGGAAACCTGACACAGGGAATTGTGAGAATTTGTCTGAAGATAAATTTCGGGGAAGTGTCAGTCAACAATGCATGAACCCTTATCGATCTCCCCTTACCTTCCTCCTCTCTTCGGCAGCTTCCAATCGCTTCTGCAGCTCCTCCAGGGACAGGTCCCTCTTCTTGGGGGGAGAGGAGAGGATGGGGCTCTCCGGAGACAAGTCAGAGGGAGACTTCAAAATCACTTCGAAGCTTTGGCCAGAAGCCCTCTTGTCCAATTGCTTGACCTCCATATCTGAGTAAATGAAAAGGATTTATGGGTCAGATTTTCTGAGAGGTATTGTGGTATCATTTCTGGTCCCTTATTCATTAAGATTCCTTCTTTCTGCACCATCCCCATTAGGTCTCTCCTGTCCAGTCAAGAATCCATCCCCAAAGTATTTTTCTGACCTAGGCTTCCCCAAAAAGCATGAAGCAGATCCCTGGTCCCGACAAAAACCCTTTTATTAGACGAATGTGAATTCCTCTCTTTCACCTTCAGCCAAGGCCTGGCAAACAGTCTTTCAAAGGTGGATTTATGACCACAGACCTTATCTAGCTTGGAAAGCTGCCATGTCAATAGTTTCCAAACATGGTGCTGTACAAGGAAAGATTGGGCACAGTGTGAAGTACCCGTGGTTCGCCCATGAGGCCAATGTTGAGAAAAGACACGGACACGAGCTTTCTCGGGATGGGACGACCCAGATTGGGGTCTGGTAGCCCCTTTTATTGAGATAGGACAAAGGCAGGAGGAGCAATCAGCATGTGATTTAAGACAGCCTGTCAAACTACAATTGCTAATCTACTGCTCAGGGAAGTTCTGTCTATATATGGTCAAATCCTGGGCGTCGTTGGGTAAGGCACATCTAGAGTGAACTATCAGGATGTTATGTTATGAACTATCAGGATGTTATGGAGTTTGTTTTTTCCTGTGTGGTTCAGCGTGGCTGCGCATGCCCTGTTATGCACTGGGCCATGGGTGACCGCCACACCTACACAAGGAGTTATGTGACAACAGCACAGAGTCTCTGAGATTCACGGACAGTTCTTCACACTCCTGAAACGAATGAATGAACTAACTAACGAATTGTTTCCTGCAAAAGTCCCCTCCCCTTTCTCTCCTCTTTTATTTCCTATGGGAGGGGCCATTCACCATCCACCCGTGGCTTTACTCCCAAGTCGACCCTGATTTCTGAGCTGTTCTTTTCTTCTGGCAGCTCTGCGCATGCGCACACTGGGAACAGGCTCCAGCTGTTCCTCTGCCTCACTGCTGTCTAGTTTCGAAGGCACCTGATCACTGCCAGACGGCCTTGGCCTCCTCTCTGCCTCTGATGCAGAGCCCTCATCTGAACCTTCCCCAGCCTCCAGGACTGGCCCATGTTCCTCCCCAATAGCCTCACTGTCTGACTCTGCTTTTGGATCCGCTGGCCGCTGGCGGGCCACAAGTATTTAAATGTGTCTTTCTCCATAGACAATGAACCCAATTCAGTTAGTTGCATAGTTAACTTCGTTCCAAACGCTCCACGGGAATTGATGAAATTTATATTGATTTAAATATGTGCCCACTGTATAAATAGGCTGTCAAATTGATGTTGAATTATGCATCCAGCATTGCCTGTGAGGGATCATACAGACCACTGGCAAGTTGCTCAAACCCAGTTAAAAACATAAACTGTCCTTTACTGAATCTACCAAGGTTTATCATAAACCTGGATCGGTGTCCAATAGCCATTTTTCAATGTTTCTCTCTAACAGCTGAAGTTTCGGGGTAAGCAGCTTATGATTCAGGTGGAGCTGCCACTGTGGGAATGGCTAGCATAGAAGCAAGGTAAAATAAATAAATAGCTCTGATCAAGCTAGTAACCATCACCCTGCTTAAGCCTGATCTTCCATGAATCTATCCAGGCCTTTTTAAAAAAAAGACCATTATTACCTCTAAGGACAGTGAACTTGTACAGTTGAGCCATGCTTTGTGTAAATCTTTTTATGGGTCCTGAACTACACAGAATTTCAATGGAGGACCCTAAGAGAGTCCCCTTGGTGCTCTCTGAGCTTGGTAGTTCTCTTACAGACATTTCATTATCAAACTAAGTAACATCATCAGTGCACTGATGATATGACCTAGATTGGTAATGAGACGTCTGCAAGAAAGCCCCCAAGCTCAGAGAGTACCAAGGACCCCACAGTTCAACCTTGAGCTGCAAATTAGAATAGAATAGAATAGAGGAATGAAGGAATAGAACAGAACAGAACAACAAGAAATGGAATGGAATGGAATAGAATAGAATAGAATAGAATGGAATAGAATAGAATAGGAGTTGGAGTAGGAGTAAGAATATTAGGAATAGAATAGAATAGGAGTAGGAATAGGAATAGGAATAATAGGAATAGAATAGAATGGAATGGAATAGAATGGAATAGAATAGAATAGGAGTTGGAGTAGGAGTAGGAGTAGGAATAGGAATATTAGGAATAGAATAGAATAGAGTAGGGGTAGGAGTAGGAATAGGAATATTAGGAATAGAATAGAATAGGAGTAGGAATAAGAATAGGAATAATAGGACTAGAATAGAGTAGAGTAGAACAAGGAATAGAATGGAATGGAAATAGAATAGAATAGAATAGAACTTTATTGTCTCTTTAAATGTACTCTAATCAGTATAAATTAAAATGAAATTTCATTGCATTCCGCTCCCAAAAGATAACCATTATGCGTATGTCCAAATACACACAGATATATGACACAGAGAAACATCACAATCTAGTTCAAATGTATACCTATATGCGTACATATGTGGCAGAAAAGGAAGGAAGGAAAAGAAATTACTAGCACAAGAAGAGAGAGAGAAACCCTTGATGGCACATCTGTTTGCCCCCTTGTAATTTAATTCCCTGGTTCCATGTTCCACAGTCTGGAACATGAACATCTGTAAGGCATCTGTTCTAGACTTCGAAGGGTGTAACCATCCTTAGTCCCCTTTGTCTCAAGGCTATTACCAGGCTCTTTCCTCATAGGGCTTAATCATCTCCATTACCTTTTTTTTTCTGAATCTGTTCTTTGAATTACTCATTAAATGCTCTGCCCAGAACCGGATCCACGACTTGGGATGGAATCCAAAGAAAAATAGTGGAACAGTAAGTTCCCGCAAGTTGAACACTATATTCCATTTGATGCTGCTTAAATTGCCACCTACATCACCCTGCTGATTCATATCCTTTCTCAGTCAACTATAAGTAGTCTCGCCTTACGACCACAATTGAGCCCAACATTTCTATTGCTAAGTGAAACAGTTGCTGAGTGAGTTTTGCCTTCGTTTGCAACCTTTCCTGCCTCAGGGTGCCCTGCCTAAGCAAGGGGTCAGACTAGAAGACCTCCAAGGTCCTTCCAACTCTGTTATTCTATTCTATTCCATTCCATTCCATTCCATTCTATTCTAATTGTTAAGTGAAACCCTGCTGTTGTTAAGTTAGCAACACAATTATGAAGTGAATCTGGCTTCCCCATTGACTTTGCTTGCCAGAAGATCACAAAAGGCGATCCCATGACCCCGGGACACTGCGACTGTCATAAATATGAGTCAGTTGCCAAGCGTTTGAATTTCGATCAAGTGACCACCGGGGGATGCTCCAACAGTCAAAAGTTTGGAAAACGGGTCATAAGTCACTTTTTTCCCCTCTTGTAATCTCGAATGGTCACTAAACCATTCGAGATTATAAAGCCCTTCATGGTATTGGACCTGGGTACTTGAGAGACCACCTGTTGCCAATTACCTCCCAAAGACCCATTAGATCACACAGGGTCGGCCTCCTCTGGGTTCCGTCCACCAGCCAATGCCATCTGGCTACCATCCGGGGGAGGGCCTTCTCTGTGGCAGCTCCGGCCCTTTGGAACGAGCTCCCCGCAGAGATTCGGACCCTCACCTCTCTCCGTGCTTTCCGAAAAGCCGTCAAAACCTGGCTGTGTCGGCAGGCCTGGGGTCGATGAGCTCCCTTCCCCTCTCGAATCGTGTGGCTGTTGGTTATTTTAAATGTTTGTATTTGTAGTTCTTGTGTTTCCCTTCCCCTCTTGGGTTTGTGAGCCGCCCTGAGTCCCACTGGGAATAGGGCGGCCCATAAATAAAACGAAACCTAAACCTAAACAAAAACTGTCGTAAGTTGAGGACTACCTTTACGAGGCTGCTTTCTTCCACCATTCCCAAAGGTTAACCAGCATTTTCTATTGCCTTCCTTGGGCTTAAGGTGAGGCCAATGGTGTGCCTTGGTTACAAGAATGATGAAACCATGGTAGCAAAGTTACTGCAAGTTCTGGTTCTCTTAGGCTTAAAGAGGCAGTGCTGCAACACACACACACACGCAGACACAAAAGAGGTGTGTATTGCGATGCTGTGACAATCCTTGCATCACTCTGGCTGTCTGTGTTCTCCCTGTGGAGCCCACTCTGGTAGGCGGCAGTAGGCTGTTGACATAACTCTTGGTTTCCTGCTGTGGGACACATTAGCTCTCAATGTAATTATCACATCCGGACTGATTGGTCTAAAGTTGGTTGGCCTTTTCACCCTTTTTTTTTTTTTTTAAAGTGCTTTTTCAAAAGGCAACTGGACTTTCTTGCTTTTCCTTGAAGGCGTTTTGCTCCTCGCCCAAGGAGCTTCTTCCGTTCTGACTGAATTTGCAGAGAATGGAAGGATTGATATTGTTTAAGTCATCTGGTCATTAGTTCTCTTTCTGAGAGTCCTTGAGTCTGCATTCTGGACAGAGCGGACCGCTGGTTTCAAACAGCAATAGCGCTTAGGCTTATATACCGCTTCATAGCGCTTTTACAGCCCTCCCTAAGCGGCTTAGAGAGTCAGCCTCTTGCCCCATAACAATCGGGGTCCTCATTTTACCCACCTCGGAAGGAGGGAAGGCTGAGTCAACCTCAAGAGTTGGTTGATTATGCAAAATATCTTTAAAAGAAGGATAAAGTTTACTCCCCAGTTATTCTTACTAGGTATATGTACTGACTTTACAGTGGTAGAGACTAACTTGATTCTGCACCTAATAACGGCAGCAAGACTGTTGGTGGCGCAATACTGGAAGAAGGAAGACTTGCCTACAACTCAAGAATGGACATTGAAAGTTACAAACTTAGCCGAGATGGCTAAAATATCGGCATATCTTAAAGACCACTCAAATGAGAGATATAAACGAGACTGGAAAAAATGGATTGACTATATACAAAATAAATACGGGACCAAGAAATTCCAGTTAGCCTATGCTTAAGATCAGAAATGATTTAAATTGTTTAAAGTTAGTTCAGCAAGAAGAAGCTAAGGTCAATGTAGAATGTCATTAATTTCTTTATTTCTTTTTTTCCCAATAGATTTTAGACTGTGTTTGTTAAAAATCCATACCGTGTACGGGTTCTGGGAAGTCAGGGGGGGGGAGGAGGAGGGGGGTTGGGGGGGAGGGGGGAGGGGGGAGGGAGGGAGGGGTATACATAAGGCTAGACAAGAATTTGGTGGTAAACTAGAATTATTTTGACACACAAAAAATTGTACTTTGATGTCTTACTGATTGAGGAATGATGAAATGTTTGTTTTAAAAGAAATAAAACTTTTGAACCTTAAAAAAAAAAGAGTTGGTTGAGGGGTCAAAGAGTCCATTTGCATTAAGATCAAACAGCCCATCCTCCACAGAGGGGGAGGGATATGACGTCATCTATCACCAGTCTACAACACAGTCCTTTCAGCAGTTCCACATCCATTTGCACCACTCACCCTGGTTTATCTCTGTCCTCACCCTGAGGACAGAGATAAACCTCCAAGGGGCCTCAACGACTCTCAGAGAGAATACTGAGGACCAGATGACTGCAAAGAATACACATCCTTCCATCCTCCACCATTCACTCAGAACTACAGAAGCTTCTTGGATGAGAAGCGAAATGTCTTCAAGGAAAAACTAAATCCAGTTGCCTTTCAGCCATGACCTGGATGACTGACAATCTCCATCGATGGCTTTTTGAAGATGCATCGGCTCCCCTGCAGTCATCGGGAACTTCATTGTGTTCAGAGGTGGTATTCAGCCGGGTAGTGGAAATTGTGGGAGGGCCCGATCACTCGCCCCGGCTCTATGCCATCCTATTTAGGCACGTTTCCAAGCCAAAGTGCATGCGTGGAAGGCTGAGCGCATGCACAGACAGGGTGTGTGCAAGCAAAGCTAATGTGTGTGCGCGCACACTCACTTTGCAAATCGGCAGGGAAAATAAGTGAGTACCACCCCTGATTGTGTCTGTGTGTGTCAGTGGTGGGTTTCAAATAATTTAACAATCGGTTCTCTGCCATAATGACCAGCTGGGTAGGAATAGCTCGGTGGTCATGTGACAATGTGGCTGTAGCCAACTCACGTCGATGGGCACTTCGCCTTAGCTGTTACAATGTAATAAGGGTTAACTGGAGAGGCAGTTTCTATAAGCAGGGCAATAAAGATGAGGCTAGAAACAACACCAGAATTTTTCCTTCCTGCCTTCCTTACAGGATTAGCCCTGTAAAGTGGGAAAAAATTAAAATAAGATTTCTTCCAACAACCGATTCTCCGAACTGCTTAGAAAGTTACGAACCGGTTCTCCTGAATAGGTGCGAACCGGCTTCATCCCATCACTGTGTGTATGTATAAACTTATATAATAGCATAAATAAATACCCGAGCAACGCCAGG
Source organism: Thamnophis elegans (assembly GCF_009769535.1). Taxonomy (NCBI): domain Eukaryota; kingdom Metazoa; phylum Chordata; class Lepidosauria; order Squamata; family Natricidae; genus Thamnophis; species Thamnophis elegans. The sequence goes on along the minus strand of NC_045545.1, from coordinate 96,241,172 downwards.
TTATCAGCTAGTGTATGTGTGTGTGTGTATGTGTGTATGTATGTGTGTGTGTGTGTGTGTGTGTGTGTGTATATATATATATATATTTAGTGTTATTTATCAGCACAAATATAACACAAAATGTGTAACAAAGGCAACAGTAAAAATATTGGGTTTCTGCCGTGATGGACTCTTGTGACGAGCCGATTGACAGATAATGGGAGCTGTTAGCTTCCTCCCATAATTGGGGCTTACCAGGGGTTGTGACACTAAATATATACCTTCTTCCCTGGCTTCAGCTGATAAGGAGGAGAACTTGTGGCTTAATGGCTAAGACGTTTGCCTAAGATGTAATATAGCACAGGTTCGAATCCCAGTAAGGGTATGGCTAGCTGATGAGAGCTAAATAGCTTGAAATAGATCTATACTAGTCTCCCTTTATTTATTTATCAGCACAAATATAACACTATATATATATATAGTGTTATATATACACAAATACACAAATAAATAAAGTTAAAACCCAACCAAATTAAGCTTATAGTGAAGTGACACACTTCTGCAGCACATCTGCAATTATAAGCAGATTTTTTTTTTAACAAAAAGATCTCACTGCCTTCCTTGGGAGTTAAAGAAAACAAGGATTGAGTCACATGCACATTTACATCACTCCATTACTCAGAGTCCGGTGATTTGCAGGTGTCTGTATGAATTGCGCTTTTTAAAACTTTTCTCAAGTTATTTACATGCTGTATAGCTCAGCTTTTTTTTCTCCATGTGCCAGTTTCGCATAGTGGTGAAGTTGCTGGCCTAGAAACCAGGAGAGGGTGAGTTCTTAAGCATCGCCTTAAGCATCACAAGCCGGCTGGGTGACTTTGGATCAATCGACAGGAGATGGTGAGTTCTAGTCCTGTCTTAGGCATGAAAGCCGGCTGTATGACTTTGGGGCAATTACCCGGAGTTTGTGAGTTCTAGTCCTGTCATAGGCATGAAAGCTATCTGGGTGACTTTAGGCTGGTCACCAGGAACTGGTGAGTTATAGTCCTGCCTTAGGCACAAAAACCAGCTGGGTGACTGGGCCAATTACCAGGAATTTATGAATTCTAGTTCCATCATAGACATGAAAACCGTCTGGGTGACTTTGGGCCAATCATTCTCTCTCAGTGTAACCGACCTGTCAGAATTGTTCTTGTAGGGAAAACAGGAGGAAGGAGGAGTATTAGATATGTTCACTGCTTTGGGTTATTTATAAAAAATAAAGGTGGGATAAAAATCAAATGAATTAATCTTCTTCTATCTTCTTCTTCTGTCTGTCTATCGATATATTTTTAATGTATGTATGTATGTTCCAGCATAACTCTGGAGCGCCTCCAGCAATTTCAACCAAACTTGGTACACAGATGACTTACCCTCTGGAAACAAATACTAGGGGGGGGGGTAAGACACCCCTGGTGTGTGTCTGTGTCTGTGTGTCTGTTCCAGCATAACTCTGGAATGCCTGGGCCATTAAGGAGAGCAAGTGCAGCATCCTAGAGCGGCAATTCTTTATGATGTCATGGCAGGGGGAAGGGAGAGCCTGGGCCATTAAGGAGAGTGAGTCCAGCATCCTAGAGTGACAATTGTTTGTGTTGTCAGCGCCTTCACAGCTCCCTCTGGAAAGCCAGCTGTGACGTTCACCCTCCAGTGGACCAATGAGCAAACGCCTGATGGATTTGGGGCAAAGTGCTAGGATTGTAGACAGGGCACGAGAGAGGAGCGCATGGGAGGGGGAAGGGAGAAGGCAGGGATGATGGGCATGGGAGTAAGGGGAAGAAAGACCCCTCTCAATGGCTCCTGGTCAGATAAACGCTTTGACGCCTATAAATACCCCGGCAATGCCAGGTTATCAGCTAGTAATAAATAAATGGGAACCTAAGCCAACCAATGCAAGACGTTCTTCAAGCAGGCCAGAAAAAACAGTCTTCACCTTTTGCTACTTCCATCGACTAAACTGCAGAATGGAAGAGTCTTGAGGGAACCAGAGAACCTAATCGGAATAGACTCTCTAACAGACAGTGGAACCAGCTTGCCCGTGCTTTCATTTCCTGCGATGGCGGCTTCGTTCGTGTGAGCACAAGGCAGCATTTGTGGTTTCCCTGCTTGACGGATGGATCCTTTGCCTGCTCAAAGCAGTGTATGGTTGCGACAGGACAATTCATTCATTCATCAGTGACAACTCAGTTAGGCCCAGTCTGGACTGCAGACAAGCTGCAGCTGCCAGGAAAGATGTGAATATTATTATTATTTTATTTACTTTATTTGTATGCCGCCCTTTTCCCTGAGGGGACTCAGGGCGGCTCACAATTCAAGGGAGGGGGGAAAACAGACAAAGTTACAGAACATAAAGACCATACACAGCTAAAAACACAACAATCATACCATTCGTAGTGGGGCTGCAAGTCTTTAGCCCCAGGCCTGTCGGAACAGCCAGGTTTTAAGGGCTTTGCGGAAGGCCTGGAGGGTGGTGAGGGTCCGAATCTCCACGGGGAGCTCGTTCCAGAGGGTCGGAGCAGCCACAGAGAAGGCCCTCCTCCGGGTAGTCGCCAGTCGGCACTGGGCGGCTGATGGAATTCGGAGGAGGCCTAGTCTGTGGGATCTTATTGGTCTAGTGGAGGTAATTGGCAGCAGGCGGTCTCTCAAGTACCCAGGTCCAATACCATGAAGGGCTTTGAAGGTGACAACTAGCACCTTGAAGCGAATCCGGAGATCAATATGCCCCACTTGAAATTGCAAAGATTTATATCAGTCTTCTGCAGTTGGTCCTCCGTGTGTTTGTTCCCTCCTTGACCTAGCAAGGGGGTGTACTTAACCTACGCTTCCCCAGCAGCACAAAGCCGAGTCCTTATCCCAATACACCCCTTTTATTTAATTTACAGTCAGTTCCTCTCCAGCAAAGTCCTGGCCCACAATCTTTCAAGATAGTCCACAATTACCGACCTTTATTGGGCTTGGAAAGCGGCCAGGCTGATATCTTTCAGACACCACAATACTTGGCAGGAATGCAGGAATGAACTAATGGGTCTCCTGCAAACTCCAAAAACCCCTTTGATTAACTGACTGTGAATTCTGCTCATTCACATCCAGCAAAGTCTTTCGAGGGAGGATTTATGTTCACAGATCTCCTCTGGCTTGGAGAGCTGCCAGGCCGATATCTGCAAAACTTGGCAAGGAGTCTCGGAAAGTCACAAACCAATTAAGCGGACTAATGGTCTCCTGCAAACTCCACTCCCCTTTCGCTCCTCTTTTATTCCCTCTGGGAGGGGCCACTCACCGTCTACCTGTGGCCTTACTCTCAAGTCGACTCTTGTTCTTTAGCTGTTCCCTTCGTATGGCAACTGTGCACATGGACACACTGGGAACAGGCTCCAGCTGTTCTTCTGCCTCCCTGATGTCTGACTCCAGAGGCAGCTGGTAACTGGCATACGGCCCTGGCTCCACCTCTGCCTCCGACCCTCATCAGAGCTTTCCCCAGACTCCAGGACTGGGCCAGGTTCCTCCCCAGCCTCCTCACTTTCTGAATTTGCTGCCAGACCCACTGGCCACTAGCAGGCCACAATATGGGAATTGTAGCGCCAGGACCTCTAGAAAGGACTTGTTTGAAGTTGTGTAGGTTGTAATGCATGTGGGCCACTTACCTCCATACTGGTAGATGGTATTTGGATGCGGCTGGGTGTGGAAACAGGAACAGATCAGCGAAAGCAGAGACAGCTCCTTCATTTTCTCTTTGTAAGCTGGAAAAAGCAGAATAAAAATGAAAGTTGGGCATGGTTTAATGCAGTTTCCCCATAATCATCTAATGCTCTCCATGGACAGCTGATCCTATAAAGGCCATCCAGTGTGGCCAAAGTTTGCTTGTCCTACTTCATTGGGCAGATAAATATATGTTGATGCTGCAGGATATGGGACGGTCGAGGGGGAATTTTAGGACTCAGGACATGGAATGACCCCTCGGATTGACTTTGAAACATTTATTGGTTTTATTTATGCAATTGATAGGGCCGCCAAGTCACAAACCCTAACCCTAACCCTAACCCTAAAACAGGATTAAGAAACGGAGATAAACAATAAACATAAAACCTCATCCATGCAATATGTAACAGTGCAAACAGAGCCCCCCCAAAACCAGATATTCCGCATTCTTGAGAAAGGCTCATTCAGCATCCTAACTCACTGCTTGGGGGTGGGAAGAAACAACCCTAGTTTTTGAAACTATCCAAAGATTTGGGTAGGCATGGTTAACACAGAGACCACCTGGGTCCCATGCTTTGTCTGAAACGGTGTAAGGTTTCCTGCCTAAGCAGGAGGTTGGACTGGAAGACCTCCTAGGTCCCTTCCAACTCTGCTATTCAATACAATAGCAGAGTTGGAAGGGACCTTGGAGGTCTTCTAGTCCAACCCCCTGCTTAGGCAGGAAACCCTACACCAAATGGCTATCCTACATCTTCTGAAAGACTTCCAGTGTTGGGGCATCCACAACTTCTGGAGGCAACTTCTGTTCCACTGATTAATTGTTCTCACTGTCAGGAAATTTCTCCCCGGTTCTAAGTTGCTTCTCTCCTCCTCTCTCAATTCTATTCCATTCAATTTCACTTTTCTATTCTATTTTATTCCATTTTTTCTATTCTATTCCATTCTGTTCCATATTTTCTATTCCATTCCATTCCATTTTTTCTATTCTATTCTATTCCATTCTACTCTACTCCACTCCATTCCATTCCATATTTTCTTTCCATTCTATTCCATTCCATTCCATTTCATTTTTTCTGTTCTATTCCATTCCATTTTTCTATTCCATTCCATTTTTTCCATTCTATTCTATTCCATTCCATTTTTTCTATTCTATTCCATTCCATTCCATTTTTTCTATTCCATTCCATTTTTTCTATTCTATTCCATTCCATTTTTTTCTATCCTATTCTATTCCAGTCCATTTTTTCTATTCTATTCTACTCCACTCCATTCCATTCCATATTTTCTATTCCATTCCATTCCATTTTTTCTATTCTATTCAATTCCATTCCGTTTTTTCCATTCCATTCCATATTTTCTATTCTACTCCATTCCATTCCATTTTTTCTATTCTCTTCCTTATTCCTCCATCCCACCCCATTCCATTCTATAGGTCAGTGATGGCGAACCTTTAGGCATAGAGTGCCCAAATCGGAAGGCGCGTGTTTGTGCTTGAGTGCCAGAGCGATGGAAACCCGATTACCAGCTGCCTAATAAGCCATATTCATAAGCTCTTTCAATTTCTTTTAAAGCAATGGCTATTTTTTGAGACTTAATGCAGGTAGTCCTTGACTAATAACCACAATTGAGCCTGACATTTCTGTTGCTAAGTGAGGCAGTTATTAAATGAGTGAGCCCCATTTAACGACCTTTTTTGCCACAGATGTTAAGTGAATGCCTTGGTAAGGCCACACTTGGAATCCTGCATTCAGATTTGGTGGCCACAATGTAAAAAATATGTGGAGACTCTAGAAAGAGTGCAGAGAAGAACAAGAAAGAGGATTAGGGGACTGGAGGCTAAAACATATGAAGAACGGTTGCAGGAACTGGGGATGTCTAGTTTAATGAAAAGAAGGACTAGGGGAGACATGATAGCAGTCTTCCAATATCTCAGGGGTTGCCACAAAGAAGAGGGAGTCAAACTATTCTCCAAAGCACCTGAGGGTAGAACAAGAAGCAACGGGTGGAAACTAATCAAGGAGAGAAGCAACTTAGAACTGAGGAGAAATTTCCTGATGGTTAGAACAATTAATCAGTGGAACAGAACTTGCCTCCAGAAGTTGTGAAAACTCCCAACACTGGGAGTTTTTAAGAAGATATTGGATAACCCCTTGTGAGAAATGGTATAGGGTTTCCTGCCTGAGCAGGGGGTTGGACTAGAAGACCTCCCAGGTCCCTTCCAACTCTGCTATTCAATTCTAATTAACCAATGGAACAAGTTGCGTCTGGAAGTTGTGAAAGCTCCAACATGGGAAGTTTTTAAGAAGAGATTGGATAACCATTTGTCTGCAATGGTATAGGGTCTCCTGCCTGAGGAGGGGATTGGATAAGAAGACTTCCAAGGACCCTTCCAACTCTAACAGTATGTTAATAACTATAGCACTGGTATCAGAAAAACACATTATCGCATAGGGAGGGGTCTGCAACTACTCACACCTCAATCCTCAAAACGCACCTGGAAAAATCCATACTTCTGGCAATGGCCTGAACTCTCCGTGCATTTTAAAAGCGAGGACATAAATCTTAAGGTCTGCTGGGGAGGCAGCTCCAGGAGAGAATGTTCCATTCGCAAGAACCAAGAAAATGTTTCTCAGATCAGGGAAGCATAAATTACGGAACTAATAGCATGAATGCGTGACCAGCATAATTGGGGTTGGGTGATGTTATCGGCTGATCAAGTCGCGAAGGTAAAAACAGACGGAAATTGATGTCTTCGCGGGGGCCCTGAGCCAAAACACTGGGGCTGCTGCATCTCAGCGTAATGATCTTCTTTCTTGTCCGTTTGCCTCTGAAAAACTCACTGGGAAGGAACTTCATTAGTTAAGACGACGGTCCAGCTAGCATGTACAAGAAACGTTTTGTCTGAACTAACGAAAGAAATCCAGGGAAAAGAAGAATCAGAGTTCTACCAGATATGGGATAAATGATAGAGGTGGATGGAGAAAAGAAACAAAAATCAATGAAAGAATATAACAAAACTCAAAAAATAATAGTTATGAGTAAAATAAGAGGGTTAAGAATGGTGAAATCCAAATGAAATACAACAGAAGGGGAAATAATATAAGGTGAGCGGTATCGATCGATAATTGCTATTAGAAAGAACAGGAAGTTTCTGTTCGTGTTGTATTGTATAAATGTGTACGTCTAAATTTTGAGTGTATGTATTTTACAGGTTTGTTAATAAAAATCTTAAATAAATAAATAAGAACTATTTTGTCTGGAGGGGACCTTGGAGGTCTTCTAGTCCAACCCCCTGCTCAAGCAGGAGACCCTGTGTGTTGTGTAGCGCTTAAAGCCATGATGGAGAACTTAGCGGCATGCGTGCCACAGGTGGCACACAGAGCCCTCTCTGCGGGCACTTAAGCCATCGCCCCAGCTCAGCTCCCTTGTGTCTGCGCCCAAGCCTAACGCCGGCCAGCTAATTTTTAGGTCGCTACCGTCCATGCGTGGGGGCGGGGCGGGGGCACATGCAGGAGACGCCCATGCATGCACGGTGTTTGTGTGTGCATGCAAAGGGGGATCGTTTATATGGGGGCAAGGGGATGCCTACTAGGCCCAAAGCAGGGGGCAGGGGGTTGAGCCCACAGGCGCAGGGGGTGGGGAAATGGGGGTGGGGTCACACACACATGCGCAAGGGTGGTGCTGGTGTCACACATGCATTGCCTTATGGTTGCGGGCCCAGGTGCATACATGCGCTTTGAGCATGCACTGGGTTAGAGAGTATAGATGGGGTTAAAATCTGCTTTTGGTCACAACAGCTCACTGGGTAATTTTTGACTGGTCAAGGTGTTTGTGACTAACCTATTTCCCAAAATTGCTTCTCGGATAAAATTGGAAGAGGGGGAAAGAGGAAAGCTTGATGCTCTCTGAACTTGGTGGTTTTCTTGCAGGCGTTTCATGAAGCTAGGTAATGCCATCAAGGGCATTGATGCTGTTACCTAGCTTGGTCATAAAACGTCTGAAAGAAAACCACCCAGATCGGAGAGCACCAAGGATCCCTCATTTCAACCCTGAGCTACAAATATTCTCCTTTTCTGAAGAGGGAAATGTTACGAATGAGAACTTAAGGAATTTAACCCGTAAATAGAAATCGAAACGTCATGTTAAATTTGGCTTTGAACGTTTGGCTCAATTCTATTTTACGAAGGATTTCTAGCTGTGCACTATTTTTTTTCCTTTTTATTTCCATGCCCAGCACTAACCAGAATTAGAAAGAATTTGGAAAATCAAACATACTTTTCCATCTCCTGTACGTGGGATTTGGATCTCCATTTAGATGTCATTTTAAGAAAGAAGATTCAGCTCCAGGTATAAACAATAAATAAAAACGCCTACATCTCAAATCTATCCCAACCTCACATCTCTAATTTAATTAATCATTTCCTCTATAGACAATTGCATATAATTAAAATGCAATTAAAAACATCATTTGAAGTCTGTATTTATTTCTGTAAACAATTGAACTGCTTTCATACCAAACAAAACCTATTAAGGGTTTTAGAATACAGGTCATCCTCGATTTGCAACCACAACTGAGCCCAAAATTTCTGTTGTTAAATGAGACAACGTTAAGTGAGCTTTGCCCCCATTTTGCAACCTGTCTTGCCAACGTTGTTAAGTGAATCACTGCAGTTCCTTAGTAACACAGTTGTTAAGTGAATCTGGCTTCCCCATTGATTTGGCTTGTTAGAAAGTCGCAAAAGGGATTACTTGACCCCGGGACACTGCAATCGTCATAAATACGAGTCAGTTGCCAAGCATCTGAATTTTGATCACACGACCACATGAAACGGCAATAAGTGTGAAAACCAGTCATAAGTCACTTACATCAGTTACATCGGTGCCAGTGGTGGGATTCAGCCAGTTCACACCAGTTCGGGAGAACCGGTTGTTAACTTTCTGAGCAGTTTGGTGAACTGGTTGTTGGAAGAAATAATTATGGCAGAGAACTGGTTGTTAAATTATTTGAATCCCACCACTGATCGGTGCTGATGTAACTTCCAACGGTCACTATATGAACTGTTGTAAATTAGGGACCACCTGTAACCCAATTTTGGGATCTGTGTAGTACAATTAACAATAATTTGCTATAAATTCTAAGTGGTGATCATGAAAGGGAGTTTAGAAACTTTGTTACGAATAAAAGCTTATAACATTACATTTTTTTTAGTTAAACTAAGACCAAAAAAATAAAAAAATGAAAATGAAATGATGATGGAGGTTGTTAAATAAATGATTGATAATGATAATAATGTAATGTTTGCATTGACATGACAAAAGGGAAATTGGATATAAATTGTAAACAGTAATTAAGAAAGGAGGTCTAGAAACTTTGTGATTAAACATAATTAATTTTTTTTAATTTAGAAAGTGTCATGAAGATGTAATGTTGCTGGATGATATTGAGAATAGATAACGGAATGCCATCAGGTGGTTTTGCTTTAAATTTTGGAATATTTTATGTAAAGGGACGTTAAAAACAATCATAGTCATATGAAGATTGAGGTATGATGATAGTAATGCGTATATATATATATATATATATATATATATATATATATATATATATATATATATATATATATATATAATTTAAAACATTATAACTTGATACGAATTGTAGGTGATGACTGTGGAAGGGATGCATGAAAGCTCATTGTAACCAATTGACACACTCTTTATAATTTGTAATGGAATATATTTTTGTGGTGTTTGTTGTGTTTTGTCTGTTTGTGTTTATTAAAAAATAAAAATATATATTTAAAAAAAAACAACACCCCCCCAATAACCTAACTAGGAGTTTAATATTGTTATGTTAACAAACTGACTCAGACAGTACTTATTGTACACAAAGAGAAAATATATAAATAAAATTAAAAACAACAGCAAGAAGAATAACCCTGAGTCATGCATACATGCAAAACCCACAACATGCATGTAGCCAAATCAACATTAAGCGTGGCGTATTACACGCCCCAACAACTCCAAGGTTTTCAACTGTCCTGGCTAAATGTTTGTAGCACCACATCCCAAGGCCAAAAGCAGAGAGAAAATAAGAAAGCCAAACGAGATTAATTATCTCTCAGAGATCTTGCCGTGATGCATCTCGCAGAGCCGTTGGCATTTCAGCCGCAACCTCTTACAAGTGATGAAATTAACACGTTCTGGTGCTAAGGAGTTCTACTCCCCCTCCCCACCTGAAAAGAACTCTGTTCCAACTGCCAGTTGCCTCATATTCCGTTGCCTCAGTTCAAAATGGCAGATGTTCCAGTCCTTCACTCAGGAGCAGTCTGAGGCTCTTTACAGTACTAAATGTCGGTACCTCACCAAAATGTCTCCGCCTTCCACCTACGGAGCAGTGATGGCTAATCTTTTTGTCGAGGCGTGGCAAAAGCGAGGGGAGCTTGGGGGGGGGAGCGTGCGCATATGCCCACACCCATATTGCTATGCCCTCCCCAAAGCACATGCGCGCACAACCCCCCCTTCCCGCATCTGTGCACTAAAGACTCTGGACTTCCGGGAAGCGCATTGAACCGTTTTTTTTGCCCTCCAAAGGTTTCAGGAAAACCTCATGAAGCCTCCGGAGGGAGAAAAATGGCCCAATAGGCAACCCAGAAGTTTGTTCCCGAACTTCCATTGGGCCCCATTGGGTCATTTTTCGCCCTACCCACGCTTCAGGGAAGCCTCCTGCAGCCTGGGGAGGCTAAAAACGGCTGAAAATCAAGGCCAAAAATCAGCTGGCCAGTGCCCGCATGTGCGCTGGAGCTGATAGGGCAACACCTTGTGCGCCCTCAGAAATGGCTCCACCTGCCACCTGTGGTACATGTGCCAGGGGTTCGCCATCACGGATATAGATGTTTCCTGCCTGAGCAGGGGGTTGGACTAGAGGACCTCTAAGGTTCCTTCCAACTCTGTTATTCTGTTAAAGCCTGTTAATAACTCTAGCACTGGTATCAGAAAAATATTATCACCTTCCAACTCTGTTACATCCTGTTAGCAGCTGGATACCCAGGCTTCGCGATGAAACTATATGATTGAGCTATGCAGGAGAAATTCGGTTCACAATCGGTTGGCTCAGCAGTGGTCGGTGATTGAAACACGTAAGGGAAAATCGCTCCCGCCACCTTGAGTCCGTAAGCAGTTCCATAGGTGGAAGGCGGAGACATTTTGGTGAGGTACTGACATTTAGTACTGTAAAGAGCCTCAGACTGCTCCTGAGTGAAGGACTGGAACATCTGCCATTTTGAACTGAGGCAACGGAATGTGAGGCAACTGGCAGTTGGAACAGAGTTCTTTTCAGGTGGGGAGGGGGAGTAGAACTCCTTAGCACCAGAACGTGTTAATTTCTGTATAAGAAATACTAATGATCTGATGGCCATTTCAAAAAATCATTTCTTAGTGAGCGCCTAGAAGTCAAGAGGAACATATGTGCCAAATTTCAAATTTGTAGGCTTTACGGTTCTGGAGATTTTGTGATGAGTGAGTGGTATTTGGCTTTTATATATAGAGAGAGATTCTGACTCTAGTCTCGGGATCTGTTTTCCCATTCATATTTATCAATAATATCCTGAAACGTAAAGATCCCATTTCTTCCAGATCAGCAGCAGAAGACAAAGGGCCCAGCTGTTGGGAGAAAACTAATGAGGTGAGCGGGGTGGGCATAGCTCCTGGCATTGGGGACCCTGTCGCTCCATCTTGGCGCCAGCAATCAGGAGCAATTAGCTGCTTCCTGACAACCGGCATCCCAAAGAGGGGAGGATCAGTTCTCGTGGCAGGGGGTGTGTCAGAGAAGGCGACTCGGGAGGAAACCTGGAGGCATCATTTCCCTGAACTTTCCTGGCCGTCCAGTGGGACTCTAACTGAGTGTTCTTCTTGCAGCCATCTTTCATCGCACAAAAAGTATTGTGTAGCTAGACAGCAAGAGGAAGGATCAGGTTGTCCTTCCCTTGGCCCATTCTCTCAAGAGATATTGGCCTATGTCTCGGTCTTTACAGGTAGTCCCCGGCTTATGACCACAACAGAACCCAAGGTTTCTGCTGCTGAGCGAGACAGTTGCTAAGTAAGTTTTGCCCCATTATCAGCCATGGTGGTGCAGTGGTTAAGAGTGGAGTGCTGCAGACTAGTTCTGCTGACTGCCGGCTGCCGGCAATTTGGCAGTTCGAATCTCATCAGGCTCAAGGTTGACTCAGCCTTCCATCCTTCCGATGTCAGTCAAATGAGGACCCATATGGTTGGGGGCAAGAGGCTGACTCTGTAAACCAGAGCCGAGGTGGTGCAGTGGTTAGGGTGCAGTACTGCAGGCCACTTCAGCTGACTGCAGTTCGGCTGTTCAAATCTCACTGGCTCAAGGTTGACTCAGCCTTCCATCCTTCCGAGGTGGGTGAAATGAGGACCCGGATTGTTGTTGGGGGTGATATGCTGACTCTGTAAACTGCTTAGAGAGGGCTGAAAGCCCTATGAAGCGGTATATAAGTCGAACTGCTATTGCTAACCATTTAGACAGAGCTCTAAAGCACTGTGAAGTGGTATATAAGTCTAAGTGCCCTTCCTTCCTTCCTTCCTTCCTTCCTTCCTTCCTTCCTTCCTTCCTTCCTGTTAGAATGCAGCATTGCAGGCTAACTCTGCCCACTGCCATGAGTTCAAACCCAACTGGCTCAAGGTTGAGTCAGCCTTCCATCCTTCCGAGGTCGGTAAAATTAGGACCCAGATTGTTGGGGCCAAGAGGCTGACCCTGTAAACTGCTTAGAGAGGGCTGTAAAGCACTGTGAAGCAGTATATAAGTGCCCTTCCTTCCTTCCTTCCTTCCTTCCTTCCTTCCTTCCTTCCTCCCTCCCTCCCTTCCTTCCTTCCTTCCTGTTAGAATACAGCATTGCAGGCTCATTCTGCCCACTGCCATGAGTTCGAACCCAACTGGCTCAAGGTTGAGTCAGCCTTCCATCCTTCCGAGGTCGATAAAATGAGGACCCAGATGGTTGGGGGCAATAGGCTGACTCTATAAACTCCTTAGGGCTGTATGCCACTCTGTAAAGTGGCATATAAGTGGTATTGCTATTGGAAGAGCTTTCTTGCCACCGTTGTTAAGTGAGTCACTGCAGTTCTTCAGTTAGTAGCACGGTTGTTAATGTGAATCTGGCTTCCCCATCGATTTTGCTTGTCAGAAGGTCCCGAAAGGGCAAATCGAATGAGCCCTGGGATGCAGCAACCATCGTAAATATGAACCAGTTGCCAAGCATCTGAATGTTGATCATGTCACTATGAGGATGCTGCAATGGTCACAAGAAGTATGAAAAACTGCCATAAGTCAATTTCTACAGTGCTGTTGTAACTTTGAATGGTCATTAAATGGATGGTTATAAGTCGAGGACTACCTGCACTTATCTCCTTGACAAGCATCAGAAGAGGAGGAATATTCTCTCCCTGAGAATGCTATTGGCTCTGGGAGAAGGGGCATGCTGCCCCATCATGGGTCAAGGAATTTTGACTGGTGGAGTTCAGGAGAAGGGCCTTTTCTGCAGTGGCCCCTGTCAGGCATGGAAGGTTCACTTAAGATGACTTACCATATTTTTCGGAGTATATGATGCACCGGAGTATAAGACACACTAAGATTTTGAAGAGGCAAATTTAAAAAAAAAGGTTTTTGCACTCTGCAGACCTTCCAAAAATGGCCCATTTTTTGCTCATTTCTGCCCTCCCCAGCCCCCAGGAGCACCCTGGAAGCCTTCTAAAGGCTCTGCATGGCCATTTTTGCAAAGGGGAGGGTTTCAGGAGGCCAAAAATGCTGTATTCAGTGTATGAGACACACCCAGATTTTCGCCCTCTTTTTGAGGGAAAAAGGTGCATCTTATACTCTAAAAAATATGGTAATGCAACAGGCCTTACATGGGGATCTTCGGAACTAATGGTCAGCACCTGGATACAGTTAGATAAGAGTCAACGGCTGTTGAGTGGAGTTGGACTTAGTTCGTTTGTGACTATGTAGGGATTCTAGGCTGAGCCCTTTTTTCACTCCACCCCCAAGTTCTGCTGTTCCTTTTCCTACAGTCCCCGCCCTTTGAAGCCCCTTGCCACCCAAGATGAGATTTCACCCTTACCCTCTGAGCTTTCCAGAAAGACCTCAATATCTGGCATTGCTAGTTGGCCGGGAGGGGGGGTGATGGGGGCGCTTAACAGTGGAGGTGAGTAAGAGAGAAGGCCCCCCTCCCTACCACTGGATTCCTAGTTTTATCTAATTCCTGTCTATGTTATTATATTTGTGTGGGCTTTCTTTCTTTCTTTCTTTCTTTCCTTCCTTCTTTTTTCCTTCCTTCCTTCTTTCCTTTCTTTCTTTCTTCCTTCTTTCTTTTTCTTTCTTCCTTCCTTCCTTTCCTTCCTTCTTTCTTTCTTTCTCCTTCCTTCCTTTCTCTTTCTTTCCTTCCTTCCTTTCTCTTTCTCTCTCTTTTCTTTCTTTCTTTCTCTCTTTCTTTTTGCCTTCTTCCTTCCTTCCTTCCTTCCTTTTTTTCTTTCTTTTTCTTTCTTTCTTTCCTTCCTTCCTTTCTCTTTCTCTTTCTCTCTTTTCTTTCTTTCTCTCTTTCTTTTTGCTTTCCTTCTTTCATTATAAGCTGCCCAGAGTCACTTTGGCAAGTGAGACAGGCAGCCTATATTTTTAATAAATAAATGCACACATACATAAAAAGAAACCTTTGTTTCGGCTCAGACATCACTTCCTACAAGCAGATAATTCCGGGCTGTCGTGCTTTTTGTGAATCAGAAAACTGAAGCCGGGGGAGCTGTCCTTTCAGCACCACAACTCCCGGATTCAGCCATCCTCCAGTAAAACAGCTCTGTAAAAGGGATACTGTGTGTGTGTGTGAGAGAGAGAGAGAGAGAGAGGGAGGGAGAAAGAGAGAGAGAGAGAGAGAATAAGAGAAAGGGAGAGGAGATACACAGAGAGACAGAGAGAGAGAGATAGAGAGACAGAGGAGATACAGAGATAGAGAGAGAGGAGAGATACACAGAGAGAGAGAATAAGAGAAGAGGAGATACACAGAGAGAGACAGAGGAAGAGGGAGAGGGAGAGGAGATACAAAGAGAGAGGGAGAGAGAGAGAGTTCTTCATATATTTTAGCCTACAGTCCCCTAATCATCTTTGTTGCTCTTCTCTACACTCTTTCCAGAGTCTCAGAATCTTTTTTTACATCATGGCCATTATCTATCTTGACCATCTTCAGAGTTTTCCCACCCAAGCGCTAACTAGGTCCAACCTTGCTGAGCTCATCCAAAATTGCTCAGCTGCTACTTCTCCTGAGATGGCTCATCCCATTTCCAGCTCGGTATGTCGATCTCATCCACAGTAATGGTTCCCTTTCTTGAATATTGCCAAAGCTCCCATTTTATAAACAGAGGCAGTTGTGCTGGCACGCCATGACGAATTTTCTCCTCCTCTCCCTTCACCCTGAAATGATCACCATTTCCTTAATTACGTTGCTGTCCAATATAATCAGCTTGAAATAGAACAAGCTGAGGCAGACACATTTCTGTCTTGAAGCGGCATCGAAGTCCAGGCTTCCCAAAAGCATGAAGCTGGCTCCTTATCCCAATAAAACCCCTTTTATTTAGTTGAAAGTGAATTCCTCTCCAGCAAAGTCTCAGCCATGAGATTTCACAACTACAGATTTTATCAGGCCAGGCCGATATCTTCTAAACTCCACGCTGTAGCAGCAATTACTTGGCAAAGAGTCAGGAACAGATCTTCCCCCTAATGAATGGAACT
This sequence comes from Thamnophis elegans, assembly GCF_009769535.1. Lineage (NCBI taxonomy): Eukaryota > Metazoa > Chordata > Lepidosauria > Squamata > Natricidae > Thamnophis > Thamnophis elegans. Next base: position 96,225,676 of record NC_045545.1, on the reverse strand, counting down.
AATTGTCTCCTGCAAACTCCCCTCCCCTTTCGCTCCTCTTTTATTCCTTCTGGGAGGGGCCATTCACCATCCACCTGTGCCTTTACTCCTGACTCAGCCCTTGTTCCTTAGCTGTTCCTTTCTCCTGGCAGCTCTCCTGGAACAGGCTCCAGCTGTTCTTCGGCCCCTTTGATCTCTGACTCCGAAGGCAGCTGATAACTGTCAGAAGGCCTTGTCCCACTCTCTGCCTCCGACGCAGAGCCCTCCTCAGAGCCTTCCCCAGATTCCAGGACTGGCCCAGGTTCCTCCCCAACTTCCTCACTGTCTGAGTCTGCCGCCAGCTCCATTGGCCTCTGGCAGACCAAAATACAGATCTCCAAATTCCAGCCAGTGGGCTACGGATAGTCCTCAACTTATGGCCACCCTTTGAGCCCAAAATTTCCATTGCTAAGCGACACACTTGTTAAGTGGCCCACGTAATGACCAGGATGGCTTAATGGCCATAAATGCTGGGTCAATTACAGTTGTAAGTCAAGGACTACCTATAGAGCAGACAAAACCCACTTTTGGTTGGCGGTCATACGGTTGGCCTAAAATGAAATACGAATAACTTTAATGGCTCAAATAATTCAGGAAACGCGACAAGATTTCAAAGTGAAGTAAATAAATAAGTAAACAAATAAATAAATACAATGAAATCTAAAAAGCCTGCAGGATTCCGAGCAGAGGCATCAAAATCCCCAAATATTTTGATTTTTTAAAGAAATGTGCCTTTTATACCCATCGGCATCAAAGGTTGTCGGTCGTGGCCAGCAGCCGCGTTGAGACGGTGAGTTGTGTTCATCGGTGGGTTTCACATTGTGTTACCACTGATTCGCTGCGCACCTGCCAGATTCACACATGCCTGCCCGCTTTGTGGGCACGGGCTCCCCTTCCGTGCATGCACACGGCCTCAAAAACATGCCTAAATAGGATGATGGCATAGAGCAATGATGGCGAACCTTTTTCTCATGGCATGCCAAAAATTGTTTACGCATGGGCCATTGCTTGCTCACACATGCCCACACCGATTCAATCCTCCCCACCCACTTGCGTATGGCACGTTGGGCCTGTTGGGGCTGTTGGGGCCCAGATCGTTTCCAAACTTCCGATTGGCCCGTTGGGGCCATTTTTCACCCTCCCCAGTGCCCGGAGGCTTTCCTGAAATCTGGGGAGGGTGAAAACGGCCTCCCCTGGCCCTCCAGAAAGCCAAAAATCAGCTGGCCAGCGGCTCCACATGCCACTTTTGGCACGCATGCCATAGGCTGGCCATCAGGGACATGGAGCCAAGATGGGCAGCCCGACCCATGATTTCCGCTACCGGTTCGGGGGGAACCAATCCAAACCGGCTGGATATCACCTCCGGTTGTGTTATATTGTAGCCTTGCCACCTTAAGAGTTGGAGGACATTGTGAAGTCAACCGCGTAAAAGCTGGTGCTCCAGAGGGCTCGTTTCAGATCTATATATGTACAGATTTATAGATCAGAAAATCAATAATGCGGAGAGAGAGAGAGAGAGAGAGACAGAGACAGAGAGAGAGAGAGAGAGAGAGAGAGGGAGAGAGAGAGATCAGCAGAGGGAAGAAATGGGAATAAAAGATAGCCCTTAATGAGGGGGAAACCGGATGGACAATGCCAGCCCTAGAATGGAAAGCATCGCAATTATTGCTTGAAGCAGCCGTTACCGCCGGTCGATGGTTCATTCTTGGTTCAGATTGAGAGATGCATAAAACCTTTCTGACCTTGCTATCGATTTTCCCTGTAAATCCTAGGACTTTGCTTTCTCACTAAATCTGGTTCACAAGGGAGCAGCAGCTCACTGGCTGGATGAAACCAAGGCCGAAGGGCGTGATGGAATGGCTAAATACATACAAAAGGTATAGGGACAGTACAGATGGTACCTTGCTCAATAGTAGTAACTGTGAGAGGGATCTTGGAGTCCTAGTGGACAACCATTTAAATAGGAGCCATCCGTGTGCAGCAGCTGCCAAAAAAGCCAACACAGTTCTAGGCTGCATCAACAGAGGGAGAGAATCAAGATCACGTGAAGTGTTAATACCACTTTATAAGGCCTTGGTAAGGCCACACTTGGAATCCTGCATTCAGTTTTGGTCGCCACAATGTAGAAAACATGTGGAGACTCTAAAAAGAGTGCAGAAAAGAGCAACAAAGATGATTAGGGGACTGGAGGCTAAAACATATGAAGAATGGTTGCAGGAACTGGGTGTGACTAGTTTAATGAAAAGAAGGACCAGGGGAGACATGATAGCAGCCTTCCAATATCTCAGGGGCTGCCACAAAGAAGAGGGAGTCAAGCTATTTTCCAAAGCAATTGCTTCTACCCTCAGGTGGGTAGAAGCAACGGGTGGAAACTAATCAAGGAGAGAAGCAACTTAGAACTAAGGAAAAATTTCATGACAGTGAGAGCAATTAATCAGTGGAACAACTTGCCTCCAGAAGCTATGAATGCCCCAACACTGGACATTTTAAAGAAGAGATTGGATAACCATTTGTCTGAAGTGATGTAGGGTTTCCTGCCTGAACAGGGGGTTGGACTAGAAGACCTCCAAGGTCCCTTCCAACTCTGTTAACATATTCTATTCTAAAACACAGGTAACTCTCAACTCAGGACCTCAATCGAACCCCAACATTTCCATTCCTAAGCGAGGCAGCTGTTAAGTGAGTTCGGCCCCATTTTATGACCACAGTTGTTAACCGAATCACTGTACCTGTTCAGTTAGCAACACTGTTGTTCAGTGAATCTGACTTCCCCTTTGACTTGGCTTGTCAGAAGGTCACAAATGGGGATCGCGTGGCCCCGGGACGCTACCACCGTCATAAATAGGAACTGATTGCCAAGCCTCCGAATCTGGATCACGTGGCCGCCGGATTTACGACAAGAGTCGTAAGTTTGAAAAATGGTCGTAAGTCACTTCTTTTCAGTGCTGTTGTTAACTTCGAACGGGTCACCAAACAAACTGTTTGGAAGTCAAGGCCCACCCATGGGTGGGTCAACCTTCCTGTTTTTAAATCTGTGGGATCTTTTCGTTACAAAACTGCTTTGCAATCGTGTTTTACTAACATGATGCTCATTCTACCTGGGCAGCATTGCTGCAATCCTGCATCCTTCAACTGCTGCAGTCTAAAACTGCTGACTCTGCATTCAGATGACCCAGATTTGATATATTGCCAACCCGGGAGTGGAAAAGCAAATTCTGAAAGGTTTCCGCAAGATCCTGTACTTTCCGGAGCCAAAGGTGCGGCTACTTTCATCTCTTATTGATAGGGGGCCTCTGGAACGCAAGGGAGCCTTTCCCCCACGGACCCACTTTTCATTGGAGGGAGAATGGCATTAGCAAGAGCAAGAGCTCTTAGACTTATATACCACTTCACAGTGCTTTTACAGCCCCCTCTAAGCGTTTTACAGAGTCAGCCTCTTGCCCCCCCCAACAATTTGGGTCCTCATTTTAACCACCTCGGAAGGAAGGAAGGCTGAGTCAACCTTGAGCTGGTAAGGATCGAACTGCTGGCAGTGGGAAGAGTTAGCCTGTAATACTGCATTCAGATAGATAGATTAGATAGATTAGACTAGATTAGATAGATTAGATTAGATTAGATTAGATTAGATTAGATTAGATGGATGGTTGGTTGGATAGATTAGATAGGTAGGTAGGTAGGTGGGTGGGTGGGTGGGTGGGTGGATGGATGGATGGATAGATGAATGGTTGGATAGATTAGGTAGGTGGGTGGGTGGGTGGATGGATGGATGGATGGATGGATTAGATAGATTAGATTAGATTGATTAGATTAGATAGATTAGATTAGATTAGATAGATTAGATTAGATTAGATTAGATTAGATGGATGGATGGTTGGTTGGATAGATTAGATAGGTAGGTAGGTAGGTGGGTGGGTGGGTGGATGGATGGATGGATAGATGAATGGTTGGATAGATTAGGTAGGTGGGTGGGTGGGTGGGTGGATGGATGGATGGATGGATGGATGGATGGATGGATTAGATAGATTAGATTAGATTAGATAGATGGATGGTTGGTTGGATAGATTAGATAGGTAGGTAGGTAGGTAGGTAGGTAGGTAGGTAGGTAGGTAGGTGGGTGGGTGGGTGGGTGGGTGGATGGATGGATAGATTAGATAGGTTAGATAGATGGTTGGTTGGATAGATTAGATAGGTGGGTGGGTGGGTGGATGGATGGATGAATGGATAGATTAGATAGATTAGATAGATGAATGGTTGGATAGATTAGGTAGGTAGGTAGGTAGGTAGGTAGGTAGGTAGGTAGGTAGGTAGATAGATAGATAGATAGATAGATAGATAGATAGATAGATAGATAGATAGATTAGATAGATAACAATAGCAATAGCTCACAGCCCTCTCTAAGCGGGTGACAGAGTCAGCAAATGGCCCCCAACAATCTGGCTCCTCACTTTACTGACATCGGAAGGACGAAAGACTGAGTCAACTTTGAGCTGGTCAGAGTTAGCCTGCCACACTGCATTCAGATACATTGATGGATGGATGGACGGACGGACGGACAGATGGTAGGTAACAATAGCAATAGCTCTTAGGCGTACTGTATATATGGCTTCACAGCCCTCCCCAAGCAGTTTACAGAGTCAGCCCAGGGCTTCCAACCATCTGGGTCCTCACTTCGGAAGGTTGGAAGGCTGAGTCAACCTTGAGCCGGTTAGAATCGAACTGCTGGCAGTTGATGACTGTGGAGTCCTTGGTGCTTTCTGAGTTTAGTTTGTGGATGTTTCGTTGCCCAACTAGCTAATATCAGTGCTAGAAGTGTTTGCGAGGAGGAGGAGGAGGAGGAGGAGGAGGAGGAGGAGGAGGAGGAGGAGGAGGAGGAGGAGGACGACGACAGCACTAGCAATAGCGCTTAGACTTATATACCACTTCAGGGTGCTTTTACAGTCCCCTCTAAGCGTTTGTAGAGTCAGCCTCTTGCCCCCAACAATCTGGGTCCTCATTTTACCCACCTCGGAAGGAGAGAAGGCTGAGTCGACCTTGATATTCATACCCGTTAAAAGCAAACCCACGGGCAATCACAGGATGCATGTATGCCCTGCAATGCTGAAAATTGGTAACAGCAGGAAATTCACTACAGAATATTTCCATCCATTGGTTTAATAATTGCAAGACAATTCCCAAAAAACCGTTCCCTGCCAGAGAGCCTCTTTTTAAAACAAATCCATCCATGGGACAGAATTGGAAAGTCTGTTCAGGCTAAAGATTTGAACACATTGCCTATTAGTTTGAGTCTAAACACATTGTATTTCAGGCTGATAGAGCAACCTAAAGGGCAGTATAGCTAAGAGAACTAGAAAAGAGAGAGAGAAAGGAAGGGAGGGAGGGGGGGAGACTGAAGGAAGAAGATAGAGAAAGGAAGGAAAGGGAGACAGTAAGTAAGAAAGGAAAGAGAGACAGGAAGGGAGGGGGAGGGAGGAGGGAGGGAAGGGATGTTGATTTTATTTATATGCCGCCCTTTCCCCCCAAAGGGGACTCAGGGCGGCTCACAACTCGACTAGGGAAGGGGGATACAAACAAGAATGCAGCCATGTTGGTTTCTTTTGGGAGCTGTTATTTTTCTTCTTCATTGGTATTGTGCTAGACTGGGCTTTTGTAATCTCATTTTTCAAAATTTCCCAAGCTTCTTGAGGTGTTTTCCCCTTGAGGATTCTCATCCATGGAATTTTCCCCAAGCTCTCTCTAAGTTTATTTCATTCTCCGTCTGCCTCATTCACTGGTTCAGGTAGCAGAGAACGAAAGGGGATCGCATAGCTGAGGGCAAAGGACCCTGCAGCCGCCTTCATTAAAATGGCTTTCTCGCACGCCTTCTTTCTTTCTCCAGAAGGCGTGCGAGAAAGCCCCCTCCATTGGCCAAAGTGAATGAAGGAGGCTGCAGGCTCCTTTGCCCTGGCTACGCTATCTCTTTTCATTCTCCGTCTGCCTCATTCACTCGCCCCAGCCTGTGATAGCTTTCTCCTGGATTCCTCTGTGCCCTTCCTCTTCCGATCTCCCAAAGTTCTTTTCCCAGCCTGTGATAGCTTTCTACTGGATTTCTCTCTGTCCTGCCTTCTCCGATGTCCCTAATTTCAGCCCTTAATCCTCCAGTTGTCTGTTTTGGGGAGTTTCCCCCCTCTCTTCTCCCCCTTCATTGGAGTCCCAAAAACGTTTGCCACGTGGAAATGGCTTGGGGGGGGGGGAGGTCATGTGACTGCATTAGTGATGTCAAGTTGGCCATATCCACCCGGTCACATGACAGCCAAGCCATGCCCACAAAATAGGCCACACCCACAGAATAGGTTCTAAAAAAATGTGAAACCCACCACTGGCTGAACTGGTCCGAACCGGTAGGAACCCACCTCTGCTAAGGCGGTGTAGGAGATAACCAGGCTGAAGGCAGGGGGGGGGGAGAGTCAAATGTGTCATAAGTGATGAGTCCCTGCATGCCTACAAGAAATCTAAGGGCCAGCCTACCTTGAATGCCTTTCTTATCTCCTACAGTACGTCCCTTGCCCACTAGTGGGTCAGATTGCCGGAATCTCCTGATTTCCCCAGTGCTTGGCAGGTAGGACTGGAACTCACTGTCACCTAGTCACCCAGCTGGCTTTCATGCCTAAGGCGGGACTAGAACTCACAGTCTCCTGGTGATTGGCCCAAAGTCATCCAGCCAACTTTCATGCCTAAGCCAGGACTAGAACTCACAGTCTCCTGGTGATTGGCCCAAAGTCACTCAGATAGCTTTCATGCCTAAGATAGGACTAGAACTCATGGTCTTCTGTTGATTGTACCAAAGTCACACACTTGGCTTCCATGTCTAAGGCAGGACTAGAACTCACTGTCGCCTGTTGATTGGCCCAAAGTCACCCAGCTGGCTTTCATGCCTAAGGCAGGACTACAACTCACCATTGCCTGCTGATTGGCCCAAAGTCACCTAGCCAGCTTCCATGCCTAAAGTTGGACTAGAACTTGCAGTCTCTTGGTGTCCAGGCTAGTTCTTTGACCACTGCACCAAACTGTCTCTCGGATAGTCATTTATTGATGTGCAAGGCTTACACGCCACTCCTATCAAAGCCAAATCTGCAGCACCTATAATCTATTGCCTCCCCTGCCATATGCCGAAAAACCCTCCGTGGGGGATTCACCCTCCTGTACTTTCCCATTTTGCAGGAAAAAAAACCAGGGAGCCGAAGAATTTACAAAGGCAGCCAGGCCATTTGTGCAAACAGTTGCTTGGAGCTCTCTTATTACGGGCTCATGGAGATTCAGAGCCCCCTTTGTCTCTGAGGTCTACAAGCAGGATCCGACTGTCGAAAGAAATGGGGAGTTTTGTGATAAAAGGGGAAGGGGAAAAAAAAAGAAAGCCAGATGTCTACCCTGTTTCCCTGATAATAAGACCTCCCTGGATAATAAGCCCAATCGGGCTTATTATCGCTAAAATAAGCCCTCCCCCCCAAAAAATAAGCTCTCCCCCAAAACATTGCAACACAGCAGCAGCCATGAGGTGGCCACGCTCGCTACCTCCTGCACCTCAAAAATAGTAAGACCTCCCCAAAAATAAGGCCAAGTGCTTATTTTGGGGGCCCAAAAGAAAACAAGACCCTGTCTTATTTCTGGGGAAACATGATAGGATAAGCATCCTCTTCTGTCCAACAACTCACCTAAGGATCAAACACAATTTCTGCTGGAGGAAATGAATGGGCTGGCAATATCTGTGTGCAAGGGGATGGTGTTTTCCTCACTCAAAGCATAAACAGCCAGGCTCAAGTTACCATATTTTGGGCACCTTTATGTAAAGGCTCGGCTTTTCATACCCGTTTCCCAAAAAGTAAGACAGGGTTTTATTCTTTTACCCCGTAAACAAGCGCTTGGCCTTATTTTCGTGGAGGTCTTATTATTTTTTCAGGTGCAGGAAGCGGCGAGCGTGGTCACCTCATGGCTACTGCTGTGTTGCAATATTTTGGGGGAGGGCTTATTTCAATGCATGCGCTCAAAAGCCCGATTGGGCTTATTATCTCGGGAGGTCTTATTTTCAGGGAAACAGGATAGATAGATAGATAGATAGATAGATAGATAGATAGATAGATAGATAGATAGATAGATAGATAGATAAGATAAGATAAGATAAGATAAATAGATAAGATAGCTAGAATATGGCTAGATAGATTAGAGAGAGAGAGATGATAAATAGATGATAGATAAGATAGGACAGCTAGATAGATCATAGAGCGAGATATTTGATATAAATAGGCGATAAATAAGATAGAGATAGATAGAGAGAGAGAGAGAGAGAGAGAGAGAGAGAGATAATAGATATGATAGATGATAGATAAACAGACAGACAGACAGACAGATTAGATAGATGGATGGATGGATGATAGATAGATAGATAGATAGATAGATAGATAGATAGATAGATAGATAGATAAGATACATAGATAAGATAGCTAGAATATAGCTAGATAGATTAGAGAGAGAGATATGATAAATAGATGATAGATAAGAGAAGACAGCTAGATAGATCATAGAGCGAGATATTTGATATAAATAGGCGATAAATAAGATAGAGATAGATAGATAGATAGATAGAGAGAGAGAGAGAGAGATAATAGATATGATAGATGATAGATAAACAGACAGACAGACAGATTAGATGGATGGATGGATGGATGGATGGATGGATGGATGGATGGATGGAATGATAGATAGATAGATAGATAGATAGATAGATAGATAGAGATAATAGATATGATAGATGATAGACAGACATACATAGATGATTAGATAGATAGTCAGACAGACAGACAGACAGACAGATAGACAGACAGACAGGATAGGTAGATAGATAGATACACACAGATAGATAGACAGAATCGATTACCTGGGTGATAGAAGTTAAGTTTGGAAAACCTGAAGGACTAGGTTAAGGACAGATCGCTGAAGAGAGCAGATCTATCCGTATGGTTGCTAAGAATCTCCACCAACCCGACGGCTCATATTCAACCAACCTGCAGTATCACACTGGCTCTCGGCCCTAAAGTCTTCCCATCCTGCCTTTTCTCCCCTTCTCTCTTCTAAGCCGCTGTATCCAAACAGATGCAAGTTTTTGCGTTCTTGACATAAAGATAACGAGAAGGGAAGCAAAAACAAATTGCAAGCCTTTGTTGGATTCGCACGTGGGACCTGAAAATGAGATCCATGGTTAAGTATTTAAAGAAGGCTTTGGTTTGCCAAATCCACCGTGAATCTGCCTTCTTTCTCTTAACCTCTCAAATTGAAAATATAGGGTATCTATCTCCGAATAAACAGAATTGCAGCCGTTATTATTTGGCTCCACAGATCAAGAAAGGTAAAGGTTCTCCTCGAACATATGTGCTAGTCGTTCCCGACTCTAGTGGGCGGTGCTCATCTCCATTTCAAAGCCGAAGAGCCAGTGCTGTCCAAAGATGTCTCCATGGTCATGTGGCCGGCATGACTCAATGCCGAAGGCGCATGGAAAGCTGTTCCCTTCCCACCAAAGTGGTACCTATTTTTCTACTTGCATTTTACGTGTTTTCTAACTGCTAGGTTGGCAGAAGCTAAGACAAGCAACGGGTAATCACTCTGTTACGCGGTGCTAGGGATTCAAACCGCCGAACCGCTGAACCGCTGACCTTTCTGATCAACAAGCTCAGCGTCTTAGCCACCAAGCCACTGCGTCCCACAGATCAAGAAAACCTGCCCTTTTTGAGTGGGAGGGCAAAACCCCACATTTCCCCCCTTCCCACTCCACCTCTGCCGATGATGCTTTGTTTTCTACCTCTTCTCGAACCGCCTTAGAGAATATTAATGTCTTAATATTCTTAGTAATCTTAATATCATATTAATGAAATTGAGATTTCAAAAGGACGCGGAGGTTTAACCAGGTCTCCCATACGATAAAGGCGTGTTCAAGAAAATCTGACCTGACAATGTGGATAAAACTATAAAAAAATAATCCTTAAAACATAATAAACGAATTAAAAAGAAAGCAAGAAACCAATAAACTCAAGGGGGCAACTTTGATAGGCCCCTGGGTCGTTTTCTGCCATGTCAGATTTCTGTTTTCTCCTACAGGCAAAGATATTGAGGAGGGAGGGGGCACAGTTCCCCCCCCCAGTCTCCTGCTCCCCCCCTCCCACAAATGCCATCCTGGCTGAGCAAATCCAATTATGGGTGGATTTATTTTTTTATTTATTCAATGTATACGCCGCCCACCCTCCCCGTTGCCGTGATCTCCGGGCAGCTTATAAAGAGGATGAGAAGATGAAAATTATACATACACATATATATATATATATATATAGATGATAGATAGATAGATAGATAGATAGATAGATAGATAGATAGATATAGATATAGATAGATATAGATGATATAGATATAGATATAGATAGATAGATAGATAGATAAATAGATAGATAGATAGATAGATAGATAGATAGATAGATAGATAGATAGATATAGATGATATAGATATAGATAGAGAGAGGGATAGAGATAGATAGATAGATAGATAGATAGAAGGGGGGATAGATAGATAGATAGATAGATAGATAGATAGAAGGGGGATAGATAGATAGATAGATAGATAGATAGATAGATAGATAGATAGATATAGAGAGAGAGGGATATATAGATAGATAGAGAGATAGATAGATAGATAGATAGATAGATAGATAGATAGATAGATAGATAGATAGATATAAATGATATAGATATAGATAGAGAGAGAGAGGGATGGATAGATAGATAGATAGATAGATAGATAGATAGATAGATAGATAGATAGATAGATAGATAGATAGAAGGGGGGATAGATAGATAGATAGATAGATAGATAGATAGATAGATAGATAGATAGATAGATAGATAGATAGATAGATTTTCTGCAAGCCGCCTTGAGTCGCCAGGGGCAAATAGGCAACAATATCAACGTAACGATAAATAAAGAACTAAAGATCATACAAACTGACAAAGAAACGCCAGTTAACTCTGGAGCTACCAGTTCCTGCTTCAGGCTCCCAAGGTCTCCTTTGCAACGGGCTGTGTGTGTGTGTGGGAGGTCTCCCCTCCCAGCTACAAGGGGGAGGGGGCTGTAAGTGTGGCTGCAGGGTTTTGTGCACCCTCTTCTCTGGAGAGGAGGTTGGAGAAGGAAGGCGTGGCTGGTTGGATCGCAGGAATATCTGCTTGCAAGGTGCTTGCTTGCCCGGCTGCAGACGGTTTGGCCTAGCTGGGCCAAAGAGACCCCACCGAGCTTTCACTGCTGCTGGCTCTACGGCTTGCTAATTGGGAAGGGGGGGGGGGAACCAGAACCATCGCTCAAAGAAGCAGGGGAAAGAGGCTGAACGGGCTGGAGGGGAAAAATACGCTTGTTATTTTTCCCCCAGCTGCAAGCGGGGTTTGCTTATTCCCTGTTAGGCTTCCCGAGATCTTCCTCCTGTGAGCATCTTCCTGCTTTTTAGGGGGGGCAGGTGGCCGGGAAGGAAACGGGGGGTTTAATTCACGCGGGATGGATAAAATCCATCCATCCCTCCATCTCATCGAATGTCACCCTCCTGCCGAAGGGCGGGGTGGCGATGAGGCCGATAAGGACTCTGCTTTGTCTTGGGATAACCTCTTCCATCTTCTGCGCCTTCTGGTTTTTTATTTTTATTTTTAACGGCAGTCCGGTTAACCTTGAAAGCCCTGGTTTCCTGCTTCTAGCCTCTTCCCCCCCTGCCGCCCCCCCAAATCCAATCATTGCAACCGCCGCTAATCCGGTTGGAGAAGAAGGAGAAGATGGGTACCAGATCTCCAAGGGGAAAACCTTGCATCTGTCAAGAGTCCTTTGTCATTGCCAGGAAATTGAAATATCTTGCCGAGGGAGGGGCGGGGGGGGGGAAGAGAGAAACAGATTGTTTCCCAGCGCCATATGGGGAATGCACCTGGTGCTCCCCCCCTCCTTCCCTCCCTCCTTTCCTCCCCCCCCCCTCCTAACTCCTTTCAAAGGAGCTCCGGGATCTTCTACTCCCAAGGCAGGAGGACCAGTGCTGGTCCTCGGCTGCATCTCTAGGCCATTTCTGCATGAGAAAGTCGCAAGAGGCGGGGCGGGTGGGGCTGCTGATGCCCCGGCCTCCCCCCCACCCCGCTCTCCACCTCTGCCTGTCTTCCCCCCCCCCCCCCCAGCCAGCTGCAATGAATGAATATAGGCTTTCTCTGGCATCGTTGGTGGGCGGCTCCTTTTCAAAAGGCATCTCTCCTGGTTCCAGCTGCCTCCGGGCATCCTTGGGCAGAGGGGTGACTCTCTGCCTGGGCATTTTGAGAAGGTGCCAGCTCACTTGTGCCGCTGTGTACACACCCCACAGCCTCTTCCTGCCAGCCAGTTTGTGCATTTGTACACAGTTGCACATTGCTTTTCCTTCTCTCTGACCATGCCTAGCAGTTGGTGTCTGGTAATCTCTCTCTCTCTTTCTCTCCCTCCCTTGCACTCTCTGTTTCCCCTCTCTCTCTTCCTCTCTCTCTATTTCCCTTGCTCTCTCTCTCTCTTCCTCCCTCCCACCCTCCCTCCCTGTCTCTCCTCCTCTGTCTCCTTCTCTCTCTCTCTCCCTCGCGCTCTCTTTACCTCTCTCTCTCCCTCCCTCCTTCTCTGACTCTCCCCCTCTGTCTCCTTCTCTTTCTCTCTCTTTCTCTTTCACTCTCTCTCTCCCTCTCACTTTCCCTTGCTCTCTTTTTCTCCCTCCTTCTCCGTCTCTCCCCCTGTCTCCTTCTGTTTCTCTCTCTTTCTCTTTCTCTTTCCCTCTCTCTTCCTCTCCCTCTCTCTCTTTCCCTCTGTCTCTCTTTCTCTCCCTTCCTCCCTTCCTCCCTCTCCCTCTCTGCCTCTTTCGCTCTCTCTCTCTCTCTTTTTAGAAGAGGACAAATGATGGAAGGCGATTTGCGATTTCCATTTCTAAAACTCTCAGAAACAAGAAACACAGAAAACCCGACGGCAGGAAAAGACCTAGCAGTACATCGAGTCTGCCCTTTTGAGTTTTTTAAAATAATGCTTTAATTTATTTAGTTTTTGCATTTCTCCGTAGCATATTTCAAGGAGCCTTTTTTTCCCCCCAACATGGCACAGCTCTTTAAAAAATAAAATAAAATCTTGGCCAACCACCTTTTGCTTAGGTTGCCCTGACTGTGCTATCCACAGACCACCCTTTCCTCCACTTCAGGAATTAAAAATAATACGAAGATGGAAGGCATAACCCAAGACACGTTTAGGATCGGAGACCAGGCGCAGAACTAGAAATCCCTAAGAATAAGACCCTGCGTGTCTCTTTGCCCCGCAACACCCCCCCCCAAACCCCCATCCAGGCCTTCTTCCTTGGGAAGGCAGAGAGGGTGCAGCTCTGCAGTAGCATCACAGCCTCTGCGGGAAAAGATGGTTGGGGCACGAATGTTGGCTCTCATTCAGCGCCATGGAAGGACCACTCCCTCCAAAGCGAGCTGGCCACTTCTCCACCTCTGATACGGGGCTAAGCCAAATGCCTACTCTATTTGTAAATTAAAATTTTTAAAAACATCACATTTGGAATTTCCAATTGGTACAGAAATCTCCTCCTTCTCCTCCTCATGCAACGGTTGTAGGCAAATCTACCTTATCATCAGCCCATCCACGCAACCTGGAAACCTCAAAAAGCAAAATAACAATAATAGTAATAAAAAAGACGATAATGCTAGGCTTGATGGATAGAGCTTTGTGGGGGGGGGGGGAGAAAACCTCTCTATCCCACCCCACCCACAACCTTAGGCATGGAAAAGAGGAGGAGGAGGAGGCATTGCCTCAAATCTTGCAGGAAAAATATAAACTATATATATTTGCAGAGAAAGCCTAAATAAATTTAAAAAAAAAAAAGCAAAGCCATCTCTGGTTTTGACGGTACCTGAAACGGTGCTGGCCATGGTGGGGATGGTGAAATGGGCGGTGGAAGGACGGCTGCAGAACGCAGAAGAGGAGAAGGAGAAGGCTTGCCTTGTGCTGCCGGAGTACTGCAATGCTGTGGGAGGAAGGAGAGCTGTGACTCAGCTGGAGGGGGGCTGTGGCTCTCCGAGGAGGAGGAGAAGGAGGAGGAGGAGGAGGGAGGGAGGAGGAGAAAGAGGGGACGCTTGTGCAGTGGGGTGGGAGGGAGGGAGGGAAGGAGACTACAAGGAAAAGAAAGGAAGAAAAGACACACAGAGAGGGGCCAAATTGGAAGAGCCAACTGGTTAGCAAAGATTTGTCTTTGGAGAGCCAAAGCTTTCCGGTCTCTTGATGTAGAACCTCTGGACAAATGGGGCCAGAAGAAGAGACACACCCAAATATTGGAGATTTCCCCAATGCAGCCTTTCTCTGGTTCGGCACAGATAAGAGAGGGGACCACCCACCCACCCACCCACCGGTTGTTCTCGGAGACTAAAACACGAAGAACAGTTGCAGGAGGCGGGTATGTCTAGTTTAATGAAAATAGCAACAGCCAACAGCCCTTAGACTTTTATATACCGCTTCGCGGTGCTTTTACAGCCCTCTCTAAGCGGTTTACAGAATCAGCATATCGCTCCCAACAATCCGGGTCCTCATTTTACCCACCTTGGAAGGGTGGAAGGTCTAGGGGTGACATGATAGCAGTCTTCCAATATCTCAGGGGTTGCCACGAAGAAGAGGGAGTCAAGCTATTCTCCAAGGCACCTGAGGGCAGAACAAGAAGCAATGGGTGGAAACTAATCAAGGAGAGAAGCAACTTAGAACTGAGGAGAAATTTCCTGACAGTGAGAACAATTAATCAGAGGAACAGAATTTGCCTCCAGAAGTTGTGGATGCCCCAACACTGGAAGTCTTTAAGAAGATGTTGGATAGCCATTTGTCTGAAAGGGTATAGGGTTTCCTGCCTAGGCAGGGGGTTGGACTAGAAGACCTCCAAGGTCCCTTGCGACTCTGCTATTATAAGAAGAGGAGGGAGTCCACCTATTCTCCAAAGCACCTGAAGGCAGGACAAGAAACCAATCAAGGAGAGAAGCAACCTGCAACTAAGGAGAAACTTCCTGACAGCGAGAACAATGAGTCAGTGGGACTACTTGCCTCCAGAAGTTACGGGTGCTCCATCCCTGGAGGTTTTTAAGAAGAGGTTGGAAAGGCATTTGTCTGGCACAGGGCCTCCTGCTTGAGCAGGGAGTTGGACTAGATAAGAAGACTTCCAAGGGCCCTTCCAACTCTGTTATTCAGAGTTGTCTCCGGAAGCTCTGGGTGCTTCATGACTGGAGGGTTTTAAGAAGAGACTGGACACAGCCATTCGTCTGAAATGGTATCGGGCTGTGATGGCGAACCATTTCTGAGGGCATGCAAGGCGTTTCCCTGCCAGCTCTCTTTCGGCCGGGACCTTCTCACAATACAGTTCATACTCTACCTAGGACTGACACGGTCGTTTTCCAAAAATGAATCCAAGCTTAAGATGCCCCCCTTCTTCTTTTTTTTTTTTTTTGGAAGGCACCCAGGCTTGGCTCCTGATACATTATTGGAAATTCCAGAACGGCCTACTGGAAACTGCCATCTCAGCCTCAAGAGTGCTGGTGCAGTCGACACAACTGGATTTCATCATCTTTCCAGTTCATTTTGGGTGAGAAGAAGGAGATGTGAAGGGACATCATCAGTGCTAGAAGGGAAGGGGATTTGAGGAGAGGAGAAGGAGGAGAGGAGGAGAGGAGGAGGAGGAGGGGAAGAAGAAGGAGAGGAGGAGGGGAGGAGGGGGAGGGGGAGGGGGGAAGAAAAAGGAGAGGAGGAGGAGAGGAAAAGAGGAGGAGGAGGAGGAGAGGAGTAGAGGAAGAAGAGGAGGAGGAGGAGAGGAGAAGATAAGGAGGAGGAGGGGGAGGGGGAGGAGAAGAAGAGGGGGAGGAGGAGGAGAAGAGGAGGAGGAGAAGAGGAGGAGGGGAAGAAGAAGAAGGAGAGGAGGAGGAGAAGAGAAAGAGGAGGAGGGGGAGGAGAAGAGGAGGAGGAGAAGAGGAGGAGGAGGGGAAGAAGAAGGAGAGGAAGAGGAGGAGTGGAAGAAGAGGAGAAGGAGAAGAGGAGGAGGGGAAGAAGAAGGAGAGGAGAAGGAGGAGGAGAAGAGGAGGAGGAGGAGGGGGAGGAGAAGAGGAGGAGGGGAGGAGGAGGAGGAGAAGAAGAGGAGGGGGAGGGAAAGAAGAAGGAGAGGAAGAAGAGGAGACGAGGAAGGGAAGAAGAGGAGGAGCAGAAGCAGGAGGAGGAGGAGGAGGAGGATGACTGTGGGGTCCTTGATGCTTTCTGAGCTTCCTTGTTTTCTTGCAGACGTTTCTGCCGGAATACAAGCAGAGTGTGGTGTAAACTGGTAGCCAAGAGCACTCCTTATTAGCACTGATGATGTTACCTAGTTAGGCTAATGAAACGTCTGCAAGAAAATAAGAAAGCTCAGAGTGTCTCTATGGAGCTTCTCCATCCTCCAGGTCCTGGTTATCCCAAAAGTGCCTTTTTTCAAGAGGCCATTGGACTTTCTGGTTTGTCTTTGAGGACGTTTTGCTTCTGGGAAGTGGAAAGTCCTCAGAGAAAAACCAGGAAGTCCAACGGCTTCTTGAAAAAAGCAAGCTCAGAGAGTACCAAGGACCCCACAGTTCTCCCCTCCTCTTCCTCCTCCTCCTCCTCCTCCTCCTCCACTAATTTCCAGCACTGATGATAAACTGACAGCAAACAGCACTTCTTACTAGCACTGATGATGTTACCTAGTCGGGTCATGAAATGTCTCTAAGAAAACCAAGCTCAGAGAGCACCAAGGACCCCACAGTTCTCCCCTCCTCTTCCTCCTCCTCCTCTCCTCCTCCTCCTCCTCCTCCTCTCCCACTAATTTCCAGCACTGATGATAAACTGACAGCAAACAGCACTTCTTACTAACACTGATGATGTTACCTAGTCGGGTCATGAAATGTCTCTAAGAAAAGCAAGCTCAGAGAGCACCCTCATTTCAACCCTGAGTTGCAAATACTCTCCTTTCTTGAGAAGGAGATGTGCTTAATCCGTGGTTTTCGGTTTAGATCAGGGGTGGCCAACTTTAAGACACAGCCGGCTAGAGGATTCTGGGAGTTGAAGTCCACCAGTCTTCAAGTTGCCAAGGTTGGACACCCTTCTGCTTTAGATGAAGCCTTTCCACCTACAGGTAATCCTCCACTTACAACCCCAATTGAGACCCGTATTTCTGTTGTTAAGCAAGGCAGGTTGTTCGGCATGTCACTCCCAATTTTGCCTCTTTTGCCACGGTTGTTAAGTGTCAGGTTCCCAAGTAAAAACCCCAATGAAAGGAGACTCTGAGACTTGAGGTTCCTCAAAGTTCCATTTTATTAGAGATGTCATATTGGCACATCTGGGAAAACCCGAATCTGAAAGCTTCCAGGTTTTCCCCACCCAAATGAAAGTTCAAGTCCCTGCCCAGCACCCACATGTCCGTCACGTGGTCCAATCAGACACCGTCCAAAACTGGAGATGCCTCCCAGTCACCCTATTGCAGCTGCAGGGCAAGACGTCCTTGACTCTCTGAGAAAGGAATGTTATTATGACTATATATTTCCCATATTCCATATAATCCCCCCTCCCATTTTCCCACAGCATTAAATGTGGCAGGCCCGAAGACCCAATGCAAAAGATAGTTTTCAGGCCTGACATCACGGTTGTTAAATGAATCAAGCAGTTGTGAATTGAATCCTGCTTCTCCCATTGTCTCTGCTTGTCCGAAGACAGCAGAGGTGGATATTCAGCAGGTTCTGACCAGTTCTGGAGAACCGGTAGCGGACATTTTGAGTAGTTCGGAGAACCTGTAAGTACCACCTCTGACTGGCCCCGCCCCCATCTCTTCTCTGCCTCCCAACTGATCGGGAGGAAATGGGGATTTTACAGTATCCTTCCCCTGGAGTGGGGAGGGAATGGGGATTTTACAGGATCCTTCCCCTGGAGTGGGGAGGGAATGGGGATTTTGCAGGATCCTTCCCCTGGAGTGGGGAGGGAATGGAGATTTTATAGTATCCTTCCCCTGGAGCGGGGAGGGAATGGAGATTTTATAGTATCCTTCCCCTGGAGTGGGGAGGGAATGGAGATTTTACAGTATCCTTCCCCTGGAGTGGGGAGGGAATGGGGATTTTATAGTATCCTTCCCCTGGAGCGGGGAGGGAATGGAGATTTTATAGTATCCTTCCCCTGGAGTGGGGAGGGAATGGGGATTTTACAGGATCCTTCCTCTGGAGCGGGGAGGGAATGGAGATTTTACAGGATCCTTCCCCTGGAGTGGGGAGGGAATGGGGATTTTATAGTATCCTTCCCCTGGAGCGGGGAGGGAATGGAGATTTTATAGTATCCTTCCCCTGGAGTGGGGAGGGAATGGGGATTTTACAGGATCCTTCCTCTGGAGCGGGGAGGGAATGGAGATTTTACAGGATCCTTCCCCTGGAGTGGGGAGGGAATGGAGATTTTATAGTATCCTTCCCCTGGAGCGGGGAGGGAATGGAGATTTTATAGTATCCTTCCCCTGGAGTGGGGAGGGAATGGGGATTTTACAGGATCCTTCCTCTGGAGCGGGGAGGGAATGGAGATTTTATAGTATCCTTCCCCTGGAGTGGGGAGGGAATGGAGATTTTATAGTATCCTTCCCCTGGAGTGGGGAGGGAATGGGGATTTTACAGGATCCTTCCTCTGGAGCGGGGAGGGAATGGAGATTTTACAGGATCCTTCCCCTGGAGTGGGGAGGGAATGGGGATTTTGCAGGATCCTTCCCCTGGAGTGGGGAGGGAATGGGGATTTTGCAGGATCCTTCCCCTGGAGTGGGGAGGGAATGGGGATTTTACAGGATCCTTCCCCTGGAGTGGGGAGGGAATGGGGATTTTACAGTATCCTTCCCCTGGCGTGGGGAGGGAATGGAGATTTTATAGTATCCTTCCCCTGCCACGCCCACCATGCCATGCCCACCAAACCATGGACTCTGCCATAAATACATGCTGATTGACCAATCTTCCCTGTGTGTGTGTGTGTGTGTGTGTGTGTGTGTGTGTGTGTGTGTGTGCCAGAACTAAAGCTAAGGAACAAAATGCCACTTCTGCAAAGGCCCCATAGCTGCCCGTTGCCCCCCGTGCCCAGCAGTGTCAAGCGGGAGAGAGATGGAAATGAGCACCCCCCCCTTCCTTTATCAGGAACTCAGCTGGGCAAATGGTGGTCTTATCGATAACCCTTTCGCCCTGATCCTCTCCCACCCCCCCCCACCTCCCCGCCGAGGGGGGAAAAAGGCCCTTAGAGCGGCTTAAATCCAATCGATGCAAAAAAATATATATCTGCGTTTGCAGTTTTCTGATCTGATTTTTTTTTTAAAGAAAGGAAGGGAAAAAAGCATGGTAAGGAACATTTTTTTAAAGCAAATCACCATTCTGATATCAACTTGTAAGTCACTGGCCTTGGTTCAAAAAATAAATAAATCTGGTTATTCAGCAAGACCGATGGCTTGACCTTAACTTTCCTGCTGACTCCTCCAGCCTAATTAAATGGCAGTCCCCGCTTAATGACAGCTGAGGGACAGAGAGGGACAGGCTCCATACTTCTGGATCCTCCAACCTCGGGAGGCCCAATTATCTCATTTGGCCATATGGCAAAGTCCCTCTTATCCCACCTCTTGCTCTTTTGCTCTCTCTTATTTTTTTTTGCTCATCAATACCTGGCTGACCTTGGCAAGAAAAATGGGGACCGCTTGGATGGGGCATCACCGTGGAATCCCAAGTCTGCGGGTTCGACTGAGCAGCCGAAAGGCCATCTCAGGAAGACATGGTTAAAATATCTCAAGCAAACCCCATCGCGGTTTCGGGAATGAAGCTGGACTTAAGGAACTGGATCCCGTTATGAGTTTGTTTCGTCGTCTTGATCGCCGTTTGGAGAATTCAACGCTTCCATTTGGCCCTTTGACAATTCCCCCGTCTATTCCCCGCCATCCAGTCAGAGCTGAAGAAGCTTCTTGGATGAGAAGCGAAATGTCTTCAAAGCAAAGCCAGAAAGTCCAGTTGTCTGTTGAAAAAGAAGCACCTTTGGGATCCCCATTCTATTCTTTAAAGAAATATTGCTGTTATTAGTTGTGAAGTCGTGTCTGATCCATCACAACCCCATGGACAATGTTCTTCCTGTCCTCTACCATCCTCTGAAGTCCATTTAAGCTCACACCGGCTGCTTCGGTGACTCCATCCAGCCACCTCCTTCTCTGCCGTCCCCTTCTTCTTCGTTTGCCCTCCGTCTTTCCCAGCATGAGGCTCTTCTCCAGGGAGTCCTTCTTCCTTCTCATTAGGTGGCCAAAGGATTTGAGTTTCCTCTTCAGGATCCGGCCTTCTAAAGAGCAGTCAGGGTTGACCTCCTCTAGGACTGACCGATTTGATGGCCTTGCAGTCCAAGGGACTCAATGCAGGAGTTCTTCTCCAGCACCAGAGTTCAAAGACCTCCATTCTTTGGCGCTCAGACTTCCTTATGGTCCAACCTTCACAGCCATCCATTGCAACTGGGAAAACTATAGTCCAATTGCCACCTGAAAAAGCACCTTCAGGACAAACCATGAACTGAATGACTGAGAATCTCTACAGATGTTTAGCTATATAACTGATTTGGATACCTGCAATGCTTAAACATGTTGAATAATGAGCGACAACTACCCGAGTTCTCACATCACACTAAGACAAAACCAAACAATGATAGATTAGCCCTAGGGGTGAATCAAGCCATTAGTTCGAATGATGTAGAATAATGATTTGAGCTGCCAGAAAACTTTGCTTCAGAGTTTGAGCTAGCAGGCGGCCTTGAGCAAACCCACAGCAGGTCTCATGGATGGCATGGAGATAACCAGCGGTAATAATAAACAAACTCCTTGAAGTTTAGCTTAATTCCTGGGGACGTCTTGGACCGTATCCATGTGGTTTCCTTAGCAACAATGTAGATGAGACACCCCCCCCTTTTTTTTCTGGAATGATTTTTGACTTTCCTGAATAGCTGGATCTCCTGGTGGTCTCCCATCCACTCTGACCTGGCTTACCATTTGAAAATCAGTCAATGTGAACTAGGTATTGAATAGAAGTGTGTGTGTGTGTGTGTGTGTGTGTGTGTGTACATACATACATATACATATATATACACACACACACACACACACACATATATATATATATATACACACACACACACAAATATATACATACACACATATTATATATATACAGTGTGCACGTATGTATGTGTATATATATATATATATATATATATATATATATATATATGTGTGTGTGTGTGTGTGTGTGTGTGTTTTTATTTGTGCTGATAAATAAATAAACTGACTTTAAGTATATATATATATATATATATACATACATACATACATACATACATACATACATACATATAGCAATAGCAATAGCAATAGCAATAGCAGTAGACTTATATACCGCTTCATAGGCCTTTCAGGCCTCTCTAAGCGGTTTACAGAGAGTCAGCATATTGCCCCCAACAATCTGGGTCCTCATTTTACCCACCTCGGAAGGATGGAAGGCTGAGTCAACCCTGAGCCGGTGAGATTTGAACCGCTGAACTGCTGATCTAGCAGTAGCCTGCAGTGCTGCATTTAACCACTGCGCCACCACTGCGCCACCTTGGCTCTTATACACACAGACATATATATATATATATATGTATACATATACATACATACACATGTATACATATACATATATGTAGACATATACATACATGTACATACACACACGTATACATATACATATACATATGTGTAGACATGTATACATATACATACACACATATATACATATACATACATATCTATTTAGAGTTACAACCCCCGGTATGCCCAAATATGGGAGGAAGATTACTACTTCCACTCTCTGTCCTTCGGCTCGTCACAAGAGACCATCCAGACAGAAACCCAATAGTTTTACTGTTGCCTTTGTTACATTTGTGCTGTATTTGTGCTGATAAATAAATAAAGGGAGACTAGTATAGATCTATTTCAAGCTATTTAGCTCTCATCAGCTAGCCATACCCTTACTGTGACAGCACAGGTTCGATTCCCAGTAAGAGTATGGCTAGCTGATGAGAGCTAAATAGCTTGAAATAGATCTATACTAGTCTCCCTTTATTTATTTATCAGCACAAATACACATACATACATACATACATACACACACACACACACACACACACACACACACATACACACACACATGCTGATCTTGTTGTATTCGGGTCTTTTCCCATTTAATCTTCCCATGTAAAAGACCTGAATACAACTAGACCAGCATACCTACACCAGTGAAAATCTACGAAAACATATATGTTTAGATTTTCATGGGTGTAGGTATGCTGGTCTTGTTGTATTCGGGTATTTTCCCATGTAAGATTGAGATTGTCTTGGCAACCTTTCGGCGAGGTCTCACTCGCCATCTTCAGGCTGGTGTTTTGGGCTTAAAGCGTGGTCCAGCCCTAGTCAACAAACGAGCACCACCCACCACCCAGGGCCGTTACAACACGAAACAACAATGGACCCACAGCCAGCACCAATCAGCACCAATCTACCAATCATGATACAACCACACCGCCAACCATTCCACTTACTGAAACAAAGCCAGCACTCCACACACACCCCACCAAGATTTGTGGAAAGAGGGCAGCTCCGACCACGCTTTAAGCCCAAAACCCAGCCTGAAGATGGTGAGAGAGACCTCGCCGAAACGTTGCCAAGACAATCTCAATCTTACACAGGAGAAGACCTGAATACAAGACCAGCATATACATATATATGTACACACACACACACACACACACACACAACTTGCAACTATTTTTTTAGTAACTATTCAAAGTTACGGCACTGAAAAAAGTGATTTATGACCATTTTTCATGCTTAAGACGGTTGCAACCTCCCCATGGTCATGTAAATGAAAATTTGGGGGCTTGGCAACTGGTTCATATTTATGACGGTTGCAATGTTTCCCGGTCACTGTTCTGACCAGCAAAGTCAATGGGAAAAGTCAGATTCACTTAACAACCATGTTACCAACTTAACAACTGTGGCAATTCACTTAACAACCGTGGCAGGAGAGGTCGTAAAATGAGGCAAAACTCACTTAACACCCTGTCTGACTTAGGAATGGAAAATTTTGGGCTCCATTGTGGTGGTATGTCTTGGACTATATCTCTAGATCAATCCCAGCATTCCCGCTGGGACGCCCTCCATCCTTTGAGGACTACAACTCCCATCACTTCAAAGTTGGAAAGAGCAGAGACCCCCCCCCCCCCGTCAGGCTCTTGATTCCTGACTGTTTCTCCCGCTCAGACTGACCTATGTAGCACAGCGCCTCGGGACTACAAAGTCCGCCAACCTGGCCTAGCTAAGTTCCTGACTAGCAACCATGGGGTTTGTAGTCCCCAACGCTTGGGCGGGCGAGAAGCGCTTTTGGGCCCATCGTGGAAGAGAAGATGGCTTCACCATGGAAACGGGGGCGGGGGGGAAAGAGCGAGCGAGAGCGTTGCCCTGGCAACGAGAATGCCTCGCGAGAGCTTACCGTCGCCCTCCCCCTTTCTTTCCGCCTCCCCCCCCCACCCAGCTCTTTTCTCCTCCTTTAAGGTCAGCGCGCGCGCGCGCGAGCGGCCCAACCAATTAGACGCCGGAGGTTCGGCCACGTGACCCCACGCGCGCGGTGTGCGAACCGGGGGCGCTTCAAGAAGAGGTGCGTGAGGGGAGGTGGCTGGCGGAGGCCGCGCTGGTTGAGGCTTCCCCCCCCCCCCCCTGGGCGGCCTTTCCCTTCCCCCGCACTGGCGGGGAGGCCAATATCTCCGGGTCTCGTCCCGCCGGGGCCCCTTAATGGGAGATGGACACGAATGGGGGAGTCTTTCTCCCCCCCCCCCAGTGTGGGGGAAGGGAGGGAGTTGAGGCCTGGTTTCTTTTTTCAACCCAGGCCTCTGAGGGCCTGAATGGGGGGGGGGACGGGACTTGACCCTGATAACCATTTGAGCCTCTTTTTGGTGGGGGGGGGGCACTGTCCTATTAATAACCTGAAAGGAAAGCGAATACCTGAGCGAGAAGAGAATGCTGTACCACTGGAGGTTTTTAGGAAGAGATCGGACAACCATTTGTCTGAAGTGGGGTAGGGTTTCCTGCCTGAGCAGGGGGTTGGACTAGAAGACCTCCAAGGTCCCTTCTGTTATTCTATCTATTCCATTCCCCATCCCTTGCGTATCCTATCCTTCCCTATGCCTATACCTACCCTATCCTAATTAATATTGGTAAACCAAGGTTGAAAGGAGAGATCTTTGTTGCTCTCTTGATCTTGGTTGTTTCCCTGCAGACATTTCACGACCCAGCTGGGTAACGCCATCAGTGTTAGAAGGGAGCAGAGTGTGTGGAGAGGAGGAGGAGAAGAAGGACTGTGGGGTCCTTGGTGCTCTCTGATCTTAGTGGTTTCTTGCAGATGTTTCATGACCCATCTAGGTAACATCATCAGTGCTAGAATAGAATAGGGGGGAGGGAGAGGAGGAAGAGGATGACTGTGGGGTCCTCAGTGCTCTTTGAGTTTAGGATTAGGGTTAGGTTGGTTGTTTTCTTGCAGATGTTTTATTACTCAAACTAGGTAACATCAGTGAATAGAATAAGAGTAATAACTTTATTGTCACTTTGAATGTACACTAATCGGCACACATTAAAATGAAATTTCATTGCATACATCTCAAAGGGTCACCACCTCCAATGTAGACTGCATAAACGTGACAAAATAAATAAATACGAAATTATGCATATATCCACATATATTATATGACACAGTGAAACCGCACAGTGTAGTTTGCATGTATACATGCATATGGTGAGAAAAACGAATCTTGCAAGTTCACTAGGCGGATGGCATAGGGAACAAAGCTGTTACAGAATCTGGTAGCCCTGCTAGAGATACTTCAAAACCTCCTCCCAGAGGGGAGCAACAAAAGCAGACCACAAAGTAGGTGGCTAGGGTCTCTGACAATGCTTTTGAGCTCTAAGCACATAGCGCTTATAAGCAATATCCTGAATAACAGGAAACAGTTGTCCTATAATCTTCTCTGCTGTCATTACCACTCTCTGTAGGGACTTTCTATCTGAGGCACTACTGCGACTAAACCAAACAGTGGTGCAGTTTGTTAAAACGCTCTCAGTTGTGCCCCTATAAAAAGTGACCAGGATAGAAGGAAAAAGATGTGCTCTCCTCACCCGATGCAGGAAATGCAGATGCACGTTTCACTAAGGATGACGTGTGGGGAGACCAGTTCAGATTGTTAGTTATCTGCACCCCCAGATACTTAACACTGTTGACCACCTCTACAGCTGCATCCTTGATACTGAGTGGAGTATGACTATGCTGGCTAGAAGGGAGTGGGATTTGCAAAGTGGAGGACGACGACTGTGGGGTCCTTGGTACTCTCTGAGCTTTCTTGGTGACATTTCATTACCCAACCAGGGTAACATCTTCAGTGTTACCTATTTGGGCAATGAAGCCTCACCAAGACAACCAGCAAGCTCAAGAGAGCATCAAGAATCCTGCAGTTCCACTTTGAGCTGCAAATATTCTATCTGTAACGACAGTGAATGAGCCCATTTAACAAAGGAGAAATCACAGTGGAGACTTGTTAATGGACATTTTATATCTACACTTTTTTTTTTTTAAAGGCCCAGTGTGGTCAATAACATGTCCTCCTGAATATCTAGTGAGGGTATGACAAAAGAAGTGAATAAGTAAGAAGTAAAACAATGTATGGCTGTGAAAGTTGTACCATAAGGAAAGTTGAGCGCCAAAGAATTGAGGCCTTTTGAACTATGGTGCTGGAGAAGATTCCTGCAAGTCCCTTGGACTGCAAGGCCGTCGAACTGGTCAGTCCTAGAGATCAACCCTGACTGCTCTTTAGAAGGCCAGATCCTGAAGAGGAAACTCCAATGCTTTGGCCACCTAAGGAGAAGGAATAACTCCCTGGAGAAGAGCCTCATGCTGGGAAAGATGGAGGGCAAAAGAAGAAGGGGACAAGAGAGAATGAGGTGGTTGGATGGAGTCACCGAAGCAGCCGGCGTGAGCTTCAATGGACTCCAGAGGATGGTAGAGGACAGGAAGGCCTGGAGGAATGTTGTCCATGGGGTTGCGATGGGTCAGACACGACTTCGCAGCTAACAACAACAAAACTTAATACCCTGCAGACACAAGTGGCTTGCTCCCATCTGTTCCTAAATGGGAAAGTCTACTTCTTCAATTGTACAAAAGATGGTAAAAATAAGTTCACACATCAGGCAACGTCTTACAGATGACATTTTAAAAACTAAGCATTCCATGTGTGTCATGACTGAATGTGTGAAACATAGAGTGGGTTTCTTAAAGAGATTTTTTTTTTAAAAAAAGTGAGATGGGCAGTAAACAAATTTAATACAGAAATAAAATTTAAAAAAAACTCATTGTTGAAGTAGAATTAGGGAGATTATTTATTTATTTATTTATTTATTTATTTATTTATTTATTTATTTATTTATTTATTTATTAGACTTAGATACCGCCTCATAGGGCTTTCAGCCCTCTATAAGCGGTTTACAATTTGTTTTTAGCAAATTGAGTCAGCAACTTGCCCCCACAATCCGGGTCCTCATTTCACCCACCTCGGAAGGATGGAAGGCTGAGTCGACCTTGAGCCGGTGAGATTTGAACCGCTAAATTGCAGATCACAGTCAGCTAAAGTGGCCTGAAGTACTGCACCCTAACCACTGCGCCACCTCGGCTCGTTTGAACTGTCTTGTTGATATTATGAACTGTTCTTGTTGATATTTAGTACTAATGGAACAATATTCTTGATTTTAGGTTTTGTGATCCTGAGTTGCCAGATGAAATATGCCCGAAATAATATTAAATGGCATTACTATTGACTTTCCATTTCCACCGTACGAATGTCAGGAGGCATATATGTCCAAAGTGCTTGAGTGCTTGCAGAAGGTAAGCATTTGATGAAATCCTAAGTAAAGCATAATCCAGCCTACCCGTGTGTCAAATAAAAGAAACTTTGAAACATGCAACATACATCATTACATGGACTGCCTTTGAAGTAGTCTATACTCTGATAGACTATAGAATGCCTATGCTATCTATCATAGTGTAGATAGAATCTGTACTATGACAGCTGCATGGATTTGCTTGAGTCCAATTCAGAATGCTGCCTATTGCCATCTGGAGCTTTACAATCTCCAGGTCCTAGAACAGGACACCAGCAGCATCACTTACTATACCAGGGGCAGAGAGGTACAGTTGAGTATCAATAAAAGAGAATATTTGAAATGAGGGGTCCTTGGTGCTCTCTGAACTTGCATGATTCTGGCAGACATTTTATTATCCAAAGCAGGTAACATCATCGGTGCTAGTAAGGAGTGGGATTTGCTTTTAGTTTATATTTTGGCGTCTTGCCCTGTCAGTGTTGGTGGGGGTGATCTTGGGGCAGGGGTCAGCAACCTTAAACACTCAAAAGAGCCACAACGGTCCTAACCGGAAGCCCCCTGTTTAATTCTGGAGCCGACTGGAAGTTGGGTTCCCCCATCATAGAGTCTCCTCCTAGTGTGGCGTCCTTTTTTCCTCTACCTGCAATAACTGAAAGCCCTATCAATTGTGGAGCCGAATGGAAAACCCGTCCCTTGCCATAGAGTCTCCTCCTGGTGTGCTGTGTTTCCCCCCTCACCCTCCAACCAGAAGCTCCTTTCAAAATTGTGCTGACTGGCAACAGATCTGCAGCCGAGGGATGAAAGAGCCACATGCGGCTCCAGAGCCGCAAGTTGCCGACTCCTGTCTTGGAGGTTCTTTGGTTGAGCTGTTTGCTTCTTTGGCAGTTTCTCGATTGGGGTATGGTTTACTTCTTGATTGTTGATCTGAAGGTAATCTTGGGGTTAATCTATTCTCATCTGGGTGTTGATTGCTGGTGGAGAATGGTCTTTTTGCTAGTTGATTGTCTCTTTTGTGTGGTGTATAGATATTGTTTATGACTTGTGTTTATTGATGACTAATTTGTTAGAGTTCCAGGCTTCTAGAAATTTGCTAGAGTTTTTGGACCGTGGATGAAAATTGGGGCACCCTAGGAGGATGATTGAGGTGCTAGGTTTTTAATCTTTGTTTTTAGGGTTTGTAGTTTTATTATGGTGAGCTGCCCAGAGTCAGGTGTTATGGGCAGCAGTACATATCTAATAAATAGATCTTGTTACCAGAAAATAAAGATGACTTTGCATCATTCATCATGGAGATAAAACTGCAAGATCCAAGTTAGTGCTAAATATTAAGGACAAGGTTATTTCAGTCAGAGTGCTTAGAGTGACTTTGTAATATTTCATAACAGGTCTGACATAGCTGGTTGCAAAAATTACTATTCTGTGATTTAATTGATTAATCCAGAATGAATCTTCTTGAAAATAACATTAGAGGACTTAGTTTTGAACAATGAGATATAGAATTGCTTTGAAAGTATTGCAGCTATAATAAATTATGATCTTCTAAACTCAGAAACAGAATTGGCTCAGTTAACTACATCGACGTACTCGTTTTTGGATTCTGCATATATTTTTACCCTATGTAGAATAGATGCATTTGGAACATATGAAACCTGCTTAGCACTTCCTGGAAAGAAGCTTTGTTTCAGCCCCTTCCCTTATCAGTGCCAGCAGCCATGTTTACATGAGACCTGGAAATAGAGAAGTGGGTAGGTGGGTTCTCTTTTCTTGATGAAGGGAGAGAAACACTTAAAGAAGCCCTTATGTTCGTGCAATCTGTTCCTAAATGTTTAGTAAGTCAGAAAATACATTCTGTGCCGGCTTAATACTGCAAGGTAATGTTATGGGAAGACTTTGCTCATGGACTGTTTTGTAAATGTTATCATTGGCCTAGTCAGGAGACCTAGCATCTATTTGAAATCAAGGGGTCTGTCTGTCTTCCTGTTCATCTGTCTTTCTGTCTGTCCATCCATGTCTGTCTGTCTGTCTGTCTGTCTGTCTGTCTGTCTGTCTGTCTGTCTATCTATCTATCTATCTATCTATCTATCTATCTATCTATCTATCTATCTATCAGCCGAGGTGGCGCAGTGGTTAGAGTGCAGTACTGCAGGCTACTTCTGCTGGCTGCCGACTGCCTGCAATTTGGCAGTTCAAATCCCACCAGGCTCAAGGTTGACGCAGCCTTCCCTCCTTCCAAGGTGGGTAAAAGGAGGACCCAGATTGTTGGGGGCAAGAGGCTGACTCTGTAAAACGCTTAGAGAGGACTGCAAAGCACTGTGAAGTGGTATATAAGTCTAAGTACTATTGCGCACTCTCTCTTTCTCTCTCTCTCTCTCCCCTTCCCTCCCTTCCTCCCCCTCGCTCTTCCTCCTTCCCTACCCCTTTCTCTCTTCCCCTCCCTTCATCCCTCTCTCCCTCCCTCTCTCCATCTCCCTCCCTCTTTTTCTCTCTCTCCCTCCCCCCTCTCTCTCTCTTTCCTCTCTCTCTCAGATGGGAAGACTAAAAATTGTTAATATAGACTGGGGAGGAGTTCTCACGGGGCCAACCAGCCCCATGACCGAGGGCTCTGTGTCCCTCACGAAAGGCTTTCACCCCTTTGCAGCAGCCCAGGGGATTGGAGACTTTCCTCATCACTGGAAGCAAGGTATTCTACTAAGCAGGGGCAGCCACAGAAAAAAATTGCAGAGCAATAGTTTGGCTTTGCTGTTGTAATACATGGTCTTACTGTTTGTAGGAGGGTGATTGCTTACATGTCGCAGCCTAAAAGCTTGTGCAAACACCATTTATTGATTGGTTCTCTCCTTATGGTTATTGACTGAAAAATTGGTTTCTTATTATTTCTTCCTTTCAGGCAAACAGTTAAATGTAGGTTGTATCCCATGATTGTGTAAGCAGAATACAAACTAATTTTCCTGCTGTGTTTCTCCAGGGATAAGGAGCAATCTCTTGAACAGTACAGAGCCATTAATTCGGCCAAGAGTGGGCATTTTTTTTTAACAGCTAGGGGTCACATTTCTTTTTGAAAAGCATATCCATAGCTGCGGGGGCCTGTAATGTCATAATGAGCAGAGGTGGCGCAGTGGTTAGAGCAGGGGTGCGATCCTACTGGTTTAGCAACCGGTTTCCTCATGTGCGTGCCTAACATGCCTCATGCGTGTTCCATGCACCTGCACATTACACAGGAAAACAGCTGAGGTGCAGCATTCCACTCTGCTGTGTTTATCAGCTGGACTAAAAAAGAAGGAAATATAGGTGAGTATAGCCCAGGGGAGAGAGGGTGAGCCCATCTGGAGGTCGGAGTGAACCGGTTCACTCTCAGCTGTTCTTCGAAGCTACTTGACCGCCCGAACCGCTCCGAACCGGTAGAATCCCACCTCTGGGTTAGAGTGCAACACTGCACGCTACTTCAGCTGACTGGTAGCTGCAGTTCAACAATTCAAATCTCACCAGTCTCAAGGTTGACTCAGTCTTCCATCTTTCCGAGGTGGTTAAAATGAGGACCCAATTTTTTGAGGACAAGAGGCTGACTTAGAGAAGGCTGTAAAACACTATAAAGCGGTATATAAGTCTTAAGTGTTATTGCTATTGCTATAATGTAGGCAGGCGTGGTGGTGGGGAATACATTCTTTCAGGATTTTCTGAGGATATAGGTTAAGGGGCAAAG
This sequence comes from Thamnophis elegans, assembly GCF_009769535.1. Taxonomy (NCBI): domain Eukaryota; kingdom Metazoa; phylum Chordata; class Lepidosauria; order Squamata; family Natricidae; genus Thamnophis; species Thamnophis elegans. Next base: position 96,194,905 of record NC_045545.1, on the reverse strand, counting down.
AGGTACCCTTGTCTTAACTGTGCCCCCAAAATCCAGGTTGGTGTCAGTGCCCTCTGGGAAACTTTAGGAGCCATAAAATGGTTACTAAAAGATTGCTTGAAGACTATTCGGAGAATCCTTGAATAATTCACTTAGCGACTGTTCAGAATTACAAGTGCCATGATCTGTCTTTGTACTTACGACCATTTCAGCAATCCCCAGTCAGATGATCAAAATTTTGTTCACTTGGCTAGTGGCATGTGTTTTTAGCTGTGGTAGCGTCCCCGAGATCATGTGACTGCCATTTGCAGCTTTCCCAGCTGGTTTTCCAACAAGACAACTGGACTTTACTTGTTTTTTTCTTTTCAAGACGTTTCACTTCTCAGCCAAGAAGCTTCTTCAGCTCTGACTGGATGGTGGGGAATGGAAGGATTTATATTCATTGAAGAGAGCTGGTCATTTGCATCCTTTTAGAGAGCCATTGAGACCACCTGGAGGTTCTCTGTCCACATTTTGGACAGAGAGGACCGTTGGTTTGAAAGAGGTGTCAAAGAGGCTATCTATGTCAAAATTGAACTACACCCTCTACACAGAGGGTGAAGGGATACGACATCATTTATCTCCTGTCTTCAATACAGTCCTTTCAGCAGTTCCAAGAAGACTCCATACCCATTTGCACCACTCAGGTGATCCTGAGGACACAACTAAACCTCCAAGTGGCCTCACCGACCCTCTAAAAAGGATGCAAATGACCAGCTGTCTGCAAGGAGTACAAATCCTTCCATTCCCCACCATCCAGCCAGAGCTGAAGAAGTTCCTTAGATGAGAAGGAAAACATTTTTGAAAGAAAAAAACAAGAAAAGTCCAGTTGCCTCCTGAAGAAAGCACCTTTGGGTCTGGTCCTGATTATGGTCGTAAGTCAAGAACTACATGTAGATTGACAGATTGTAGAGGAGTAACTTTGAAATAGATAAGGCCAAGACTCTCCGACCTTGTCTAGGATTGCGGTCTATGATAGATGCCAAATAGCCTTTTGTGAAGTGCATAGAATGACTTTGTGGAAATGGTTATCCTCCTCTGGCACTTCAGTAAATATTTATTTTCCCACTTTCCCCCCTCCCCACATTTCAATTCTCATTTCAGCAAGTGAATGGGATCTTGGAGAGCCCCACGGGCACAGGGAAGACGTTATGCCTCCTGTGCTCGACCTTGGCATGGCGAGCGCACTTCAAGGATGCCGTTTCCGCACAAAAGATTACTCAAGTACTAAAAGGAGACGAACTTTTTCCAGACCACCCCTTGTCGTCTTGGGGCAATGCTGTCACAGGGACCGAAGTTCCAGGTATTTCTTGTTCATTTGGAAGCCCTCGTTACATTTGCAATGAGATTCTGACCATAGAGCAGATGTAAGGATAAGTGTCAGGGTTCCAAGTAATAGAGCCATAGCAAGCAGAACCCTGAGGTAGGTAGATTCTTCAAAAGGATAGCTTTATTGGAAATATCATATTGGCACATATCTGGTGAAAACCTACTGTATTTTTTGGAGTATAAGACGCACCTTTTTCCCTCAAAAAAGAGACTGAAAATCTGGGTGCGTCTTGTACACAGAATACAGCATTTTTTTGCCTCCTGAAACCCCACTTCCTTCACCAAATGGCCAGGCATTGCTTGTAGGAGGCTTTCAGAGAGCTCCTGGGGGCTTGGGAGGGCAGAAACGAGCAAAAAACGGCCTGTTTTTTGCTCAATTTTGCCCCCCAGCCCCAGGAGCACTCTATAAGCTTCCTAATAACCCCTTTTTTTTACCAAAAAACAAGCCCATTTTTGGTTGGCAGAGGCTGGGACAAGTACTGGGAGCTCACTCCGTTACGCGGTGCTAGGGATTCGAACCGCCGAACTGCCGACCTTTCTGATCAACAAGCTCAACATCTTAGCCATTGAGCCACCGCATCCCTCTAAAGTATTACTACATGCCTTGAAATCCTTTTCATAACAAAAGCAGAAACTGGTTATGAGAAAAGCTTGAGAATCCCGCCTGCCTTACGTGTCGTTGTCTGGGGAGGACTTGAAGCAATGCAAACCAGTGCATCAATTTTCACTGCCATTTGCAGATACCTATCCACAAGTGCTTCAAAGCAAATCTCCTTTTTGAAGATAGTAAAAAAAAAAAAAAAAACCAGGCAGTTTTCTCTGTTAGGTGGGCAGTTGGGCTGTGAATTCCCAGACTATCCCCACAGGCTAAATTGTTACCATAGCACCAGTGAGGAAAAGCAGACTGACGATATATTTAGTTACTAAACACAAACTAAACAATTTCTCCCCCCACCCCGTTTCTTTCTCCCTCCTGCACACGGCTCCTTTCTCACTTTCTCCGCATGACAGCTTATTACAGTGATGTCCCGAAAATAATTTATGCCTCCAGAACACATTCGCAGCTTGCTCAGGTCATCAGCGAATTGAAGAATACTGTTTACAGGTAAAGAAAGAATTTCAGCTTCCAAGTGTGAAAAGTGCCTGGGGTTTATAGCTCTCTCTCACCTGATTTATTTCAGAAGCATCCTTGTTTATTGCAGCGATCAGAAAAAGCTGTCTGGCCGTGCAGCCACGGTAAAGGAGGACTCCCGAGTAAAAAACAAAACCCCTCCTGGATCAGACGATCCCGTGATGTTTGTCCAACTTTCTTATCCGCAGAGGCAAATCAGATTCTCTCTTGGAAGCCGACAAGCAGAACCTAAATATTACTTTTATCTCAACCGCTGCTTGGAGGCTATTGCAAAAGGGCAATGGGGATCATAAATAGACGACTGTTAGCCATTGGTGATTTATCCAGCTGAGCTGATTTCATCTCTTTTTAAAAGCAGTCCAAGTTGGCATCCCTCGCTCTCCCGTCATGCAGTGCATTTAATGGTCATTTAATGATGTTGGTTGAAGAAGTATTTTCTTTTTATCTGTGAGGATTTATATCATTCGGCTGTGCTTAAGGGTAACAGAATAACAGTCGGAGGTCTTGGAGGTTTGATTAACAGATTAACAGAGTTGGAAGGGACTTTGTGGGTCATCTAGTCCAGCCCCCCCACCCAAGCAGGAGACCCTACACCATTTCTCACTGATGGGAGTCCAGTCTTTTCTTGAAAGCGTCCAGTGATTAAGCCCCCACAACTTTTTGTGTAAATATGTTTTATTTTCATTTTCATTTCATACAGTCACATGTATACTGTGCATAACCGGGGCCATATAACATTGAACAATAAACACAGCCATTCTTGTCAACAATACCCCCCAAAATACAAACCCAATATACCACTTCAACCCTCCATACACCCTTTCTTTCACCCCCCTCCAACTTTCCTTTCTTCCCTCCAACATTCCCCTCTACCCTACTTCCCCTCCCCCACTATCACTCCTCTCTCCCAATACACTCCCTCCCTTCCTTCTCCTCCTCCCTCCAATCCTCTCTCCTTCCCTCTCTACCCCTCTATCTTCTTTCCCTCTACTCCTCCCTTCGGTGTATTTCTACTATCTATCAATATATTCAGCTTCCTATTTTTACACTAGAATTAAAGAGCAACAGTATACAAGTGCAATCATGTTACTTTAAAATCTAGCACATACTATATTTCCCCCTCCCCCCCTCCCCCCTAGGACCCCACCTCCCTTCCCCCCCCCCCGACTTCCCAGGGCCCGTACACGGTATAGCTTTTTATCAAACACAGTCTAAAATATATTAAAACCAAGGAAATTAAAAAAAAGAGTCAATAAGATCTCTGCATTGAACTCAGCTTCTTGCCGTTACACAAACTTTAAGCAGTTTAAGCAGCCCCCACAACTTCTGAAGGCAACTGTTCCATTAGGCAATTGTCCTCACTGTTTCTTCTTATTTTGGTTGAATCGTCTAGTCCAACCGCCTGCTCAGGCAGCAGAAATTGGACCGGAAATTCAAGAACATACTTCCGGTTTGCTCATAGGGCCAGTTTTAGCCCTCCAGAGCCTTCAGGAGACCCTACAAGCAAACCAGAAGTCTGTTCAGGGAAGCTCCTGAAGCCTATGGAGGGCCTCTGAGGAGGAGAGGGGAGGCTGTTTCCGCCCTCCCCAGGCTTCTATAAAGTCTCTGCAGCCTGGGGAGGGTGAAAAAAGCATGACAAAAATGGGGGGAGTGCTAGTTGTGCGCGCATGCACGCTGGGGTCGTGCTCAAAGCATTATGGGTGTGGCACACGCACTCATGACCCCCCTTGCGCTCCCCCTGCTTTTGGCACGCGAGCCAAAAAAGGTTCACCATAACTGTTCCATACCATTTCAGACAAATAATTGTCCAATTTTTAAAAAAACCCAGTGTTGGGAGTATTCAGAGTTTCTGAAGTTCTGTTCCACTGATTTCCCTGTTCTCCCTGTCAGGAAATTTCTCCTCAGTTCTAGCTTAAATCTCTCCTTGATTAATTTCCATCCCTTTGCTTCCTGTCCTGCCTTCTGGTGCTTTGGAGAATAGCTTGACTCCCTCTTCTTTGTGGCAGCCCCTCAAATATTGGAACACTGCTATCATGTCACTCCCAAGTCCTTCTTTTCATTAAACTGGACTTTAGTATGGGGTGAAAATACAGCCATGTATGTAGCAGCCATGTTGTATAGTTAGATGCCCATTTATCTTGCTTATCATGCCCCCATTTGACTTTCCTGGGACTTTTTTTTTGGAAGCTAAAATATAAAACGTGCCATTGTTTTTCCTTTTCTTGATCTGTATTTTGACATTACATGGAAACGACCTGGATCTTTTGCTGTTCTTGTTGTTAAAACAGACCCAAAGTTTGTGTGTTGGGATCCAGAGACCAGCTTTGCATCCACCCTGAAGTTAAAAAGCAGGAGAACAGTCATATGCAGGTAAAAGAATACGTGCAAAATGATGCTGGCCCAAGATAGTTCTGTTACTCTTTTGATTGACAGGTAATGCAGCCTCCCTATAAACAAAAAATAATTTTATCATGTGTCTTTCTGAGCCCAGTTCAAATCACTATCTTGCCCCATCACCTCTGCAGGAACCCTGTCTTCCAATACTGTATATCACTATCATTTATAGTGGGCCATGGTGGCACAGTGGTTAGAATACAGTACTAATGCGGACTAATTCTGCCAACTGCCAGCAGTTCAATTCTTACCAGCTCAAGGTTGACTCAGCCTTCCATCCTTCAAAGGTCGGTAAAATGAGGACCCAGATTGTTATGGGCCATAGGCTGACTCTGTAAACCGCTTAGAGAGGGCTGTAAAGCATTATGAAGTGATATATAAATCTAAGTGCTATTGCTGTCTCCTTAAGAGGGTGGTGATGGTCTAGGGCTGAAGACTTTCACCTCCCACTTGGAAGGTTGAGAGTTCTAGGTAGCGGCAGATGTTTCTCTCCTAAAGCGCAAAAAAAAAAATCTGCTGTGAACTCATGAGTAGGCATCAGGAAGGGCAGCCTGCCAGTAAATGCTCAGCTCCATCTAGTCGCCCCAACTCTGCCCCGTATTAAGGGATTACAGAGTCGTAAAAAGAGAGTAGGGGGCTTCCTATCAAAGTAGGGGTGTCCAACCTTGGCTACTTTTAAGATCTGTGCACTTTCAGCTCCCAGAATTCCCCAGCCAGCCATGAAAGGGTAACATATTCCCACCACAGAACTAAGTAGACAATTCTCCTCTGCAGGGAATTGCGGATCATTGCTAGTGTGAATTTAAACATAGGGCACTTATGAACCTATTTTAGCTCCATTATGTGATGCACTGAACTGGGTTTTAATTGATTTGCAGATCCACTTGTGTCGTATGAAAGTATCAAGTCGCTCATGTCACTTCTATAACAATGTGGAAGGTAAGGAGGGCGGATATTGGCTGAGATGGATAAGGCTTTTGTTGATGGGGGCTGCATTTATGTTCCGGGTCTGCTGCATGTGCCAGCAGACCCGGAACAACCTGTGATTGGTTGCTGTGGATGAGGGGGAGGATCCCTTTTTTCCCACCTTTTGCTCCTCCGTACTCTATGGATTTACCTCATGATGCTCCTGTTGAGCCTGACTATCTTGTTTGCTGTACGAATAGATATGGATGGATGGATGGATGGATGGATGGATGGATGGATAGAGATAGATAGATAGATAGATAGATAGAGATGATAGATAGATAGATGATAAATAGATGAATAGATGATTGATAGATAGATAGATAGATAGATAGATAGATAGATAGATAGATAGATAGATAGATAGATAGGAATGGATATAAGACAGATGGATTATATATATCATTTATATATATATATATATATATATATATATATATATATATATATATATATATATATATATACACACATACACACACATACACACACATACATACATACATACACATACATACATACATACATACATACAGGTTTTGGTGTATTTGGGTCTTTTCCCGTGTAAGATTGAGAATATCTTGGCGACATTTTGACGAGGTCCCACTCGTCATCTTCAGGCTGGTGTCTTCGGCCTCATGCCTGTGCACGGGCCTGCACGAGGCTGAAGACACCAGCCTGAAGATGACGAGTGGGACCTTGTCGAAACATCGCCAAGATACTCTCAATCTTACACGGGAAAAGATCCAAATACACCAAAACCTACATACCTGTACCCGTGAAAATCTATGAACAGATAGATAGATAGACAGACAGACAGACAGACAGACAGACAGATAGATGATAGGTAATAGATATGAATGGATGGATAGAGAGATGAGATGGATGGATGATGGATGGATGGATGGATGGATAGATGATAGATAGATAGATAGATGATAGATAGATAGATAGATAGATAGATAGATAGATAGATAGATAGATAGATAGATAGATGATAGATAGATGTTAAATATATTTAGTTAGTGTCAGCATCTCTGACTTTATTTGGACATCTGCTGTGCAATTCCCTGGCACCACTATAGTCACAGTTTGATAGATCTATAGTATAATTAGCAAGTTTAATACAAGCAACCTATTTTATTGTGTATTTGCATGTATTGATTTGGATAGATATTTGCTGGTTTAGTTTTCAAATTATTAGGCAGGCAAATAAGACCAGTTAAACAGACGTCTATTTAGCATAGGAGATTCTCAGCAGTGTTTTTAGATTGAGGCCTGGTAGACCATCTATTTAAATAAGAGCCAAAGGAATAAGAATCACCCTGTTGGGTGCCGTATAAATTTAATAAATAAATAAAAGGCACTTTTCCTATATGGGTTATATAGTGTAGGTTAGCAACAAATTTACCTTAGTTTCACTCTCGCACATTATGATATGTTAATAGAATTACAGGTAGTCCGTGACTTTAAAAAGTTCATTTAGTGACCGTTCAAAGTTAAGAACGTTACTGAAAAAAATGACGTAAGACTGTTCTTCATACTTACAACCATTACCGCATCCCCATGGTCAAGTGATCAAAATTCAAATGCTTGGCAACTGACTCATATTTATGACGGTTGCGGAGTCCTGGGGTCACGCGATCCCCTTTTACGACCTTCTCGCAAGCAAAGTCAACGGGGAAGCCAGGTTCACTTCACAACCGTGTTACTAACTTAATAAGTGCAGTTATTCACTTACCAACTGCGGCAGGAAAGGTTGTAAACTGGGGCAAAATTCACTTAACAAATGTCACAGCAACAGGACATTTTGGGCTCCGTTGTGGTCGTAAGTTGAGGACTACCTGTATAGAGTGTATTTTAAGGACAGGCACTATGGTGGAAGCTGCAGTCACATGCTGAGTTTAGAAAAAGGTCAGAGGTGCCTTCTCTTACCTTGCAGCTGAGCACTGGGATGGGTGATGAATTCGTGACCCGTCAAAACCGCGCTCGACTAAGCCGCGCCCAATTAAACCGCGTCGCTGACGTTATCAACAGGGCGACAACAGCCAGCGCGGAGAAAGAAGGGCGCTTTAAATAGTGCTTTGAAAGCAAGCCGATTCAACTTAAGGTAAGGGTTAGGTTTAGGGTTAGCTTTAGGGTTAGCTTTAGGGTTAGGTTAAGGGTTAGGTTAAGGGTTAGGTTTAGGGTTAGCTTTAGGGTTAGGGTTAGGTTAAGGGTTAGGATTAGGATTAGGTTTAGGGTTAGGTTAAGGGTTAGGTTAAGGGTTAGGTTTAGGGTTAGGTTTAGGATTAGGTTTAGGATTAGGTTTAGGGGGGTTAGGTTAAGGGTTAGGGTTAGGGTTAGGTTTAGGTTAAGGGTTAGGATTAGGTTTAGGGTTAGGTTTAGGGTTAGGTTAAGGGTTAGGTTTAGGGTTAGGTTTAGGATTAGGTTTAGGTTTGTTAGGTTTAGGTTTAGGGGTTAATTTTAGGTTTAGCATTTACAGCGTGCTTCTGTCTCCGCGCTGTTGTCGCCCTGTTGATGACGTCAGCTACGCGGTTTCGTCAAGCGTGGTTTCGTTGAGCGCGGTTTTGTGGTGGAACCTGATGAATTAACGGAGTAGTGTTAATGTATTAATCAAATAAAAGCAGCAGGACTTGATTAAAGAGGATTCAGCATGGCAGGTGGAATCTCAAGCCCTGTTAAACATGGCCGGTTGCCCAAGAAGGTGTGTCGCTTCCTTATCTCTGATCATTTCATCGACTGACATCTGAGACACATTTGTTTCAAAATAAATTACCCAAAGGCCTAGCAAAGAGGCCTTTGTGCATGCACAATTCCAGCAAATGGGTTTCATTTAAAAATGGTGCATAGAAGGCTGCTATTTTTTATTTATTTGTTTCTCTTCCCACCTTAATTATTTTTGCAAGTAACTCACGGTGGCAAGCATATACGATACTCCTCCTTCCTCCTATTTCCCCTGCAACAACAACCCTGCAAGATGGGTTGGGCTGAGAGAGAATGATTGGCTCAAATTCACCCACTTGACTTTCATGCCTAAGGCGAGACTAGAATTCACTGTCTCCTGATGATTGGTTCAAAGTCACCCAGCCAGCTTTCATGCCTAAGGCGAGACTAGAAGTCACTCTCTCCTGGTGATGGGCCCAAAGTCAACCAGCTGGCTTTCATGCCTGAAGCGGGACTAGAACTCATAGCCTTCCACTTTCTAGCCAAATGCCTTAACCACAGCTACCATAGTATCAGAATAACATCATATCCACCCCCTAACACCCCCTTTTGGAGTCTGGAGTCAAGGAGAGGATTCTTCTAGCAAGTGGTACAGGTAGTCCTCAAATTACCACTATAATTGAGCCCAATATTTGTGTTGCTAAGTGAGAATTTTGTTAAATGAGTTTTGCTTGCCACTTTTCTTGCCGCTATCGTTAAGTGAATCATTTCAGTTGTTAAATTAGTAACACAGTTGTTAAGAGAACCTGGTTTCCCCATTGATTTTGCCTGTCAGAAGAGGATCGCATGGCCCCATGACACTGCATAAATGCAAGTCAGCTGCCAAGCATCCGAATGTAAATCACATGACCATGGGGATGCTGTAGTGATAACAAGTGTGAAAAATGATCATAGGTCACTTTTTCAGTGCCGTTGTAACTTTGAATGGTTTGTAAGTTGAGGACTACCTGTATTATCAAGCCCCCACTTAGCTGAACAAACGCAAGAACCTGCCAGCTTTCACACCTGAAATCCCATTTTGTTCCTTGCTTTTTCCATTCTTACGTTTGAGGGCAAAAAATTGAGCCCTACAAGTAGACCTAGTCTAAGAAACCAATGCCATGTAGGTCAGGGGTCATGAGATGGGAGGTTTAAAAACAGGAAATACATTAGATTTAGACTATCCAGCTTCTTTTAGCCTGGAGACTAAACCAGAAATCTTGTAATATGTAGTCTTAACATAAAAGTACCAGTGTATTGTCAAGCCTCAGGTGTGCCACAAAAGGCCTGATGCTGATTGATGAAACACAGGCACAGCGATGGTTGCAATTGTTTTACCTTCCAATACAACAACATTGTTTTTTTCCTTTTTCACTTAGAAAAAAGCACCGAGAAAGAACTGATCGAACCCATCCTGGATATTGAAGACCTTGTTAAAAATGGAAACAAACACAGGTCACTTCTTCTTAAACTCTGTCTTGCTCAGCAACGGCAGGGCTTCTTCGTATTAAGCTGAAATGGCGAAAGGGAAACCAGAATTACCAACATAATTTACAGAACCAAAGACGATTTGATGCTTTCTTAGGCTGAGATTGTGCAGAAAGCATGTTTAAATCATTTGTTGATACTGAGAATGGCCGGGATACCTGTGTTTGCCCCTGGAAACAAAGGCTTGATAGCATTAGCCTTCAAGTTATTTTTCTGTGCTTTATTGTGATCAACCATAAAGCAAATTTTATAATGTTCATTATATGTGACCTTGTGAGAGATTCTTCAGGAATCTATTGTCTCCTCTCTTATTTAACATCTACATGAAGCTGGGGCAAGGTCATTTCTTGGCATAAGTTGTGTTTCATTGCAATGCCGATGACAACTAACAATAGAAATAACACTTAATATACCACCGCATAGTGCCTTACTGCGCACTCTGGGTGGTTTACAACAACAGCATATTGCCCCTAACAACCTGGGTCCTCATTTTACTGATGTCGAAAGGCTGGGAAGGCTGGGTCAGCCTTGAGCCCAACAGGATCAAATGCCAGACTCTGGGCAGAGTTTTCCCGCAATACTGCATTCTAACCACTAGTGATAAATCCTTACCCTGGATCAACCAAGTGATGCTATCAAGGTTCTTTCTTAATGTTGTGAGGCTGTGGGAGTGTAAATGGAGAAAGAGCAGAATTAATTTATTTCCATAAAGATCATTTATATTTCATATTTCTTAACTACCCATCTCTCAAAGAGAGGGGCTATGGATAGTGTACAATATAATCAAATTAACCAGTGATAGGATTCAATTTTTTTTACTACCGGTTCTGTGGGCATGGCTTGGTGGGCATGGTGTAACTGGGTGGGTGTGGCTTGGTGGGCGTGGCAGGGGAAAGATACTGTAAAATCCCCATTCCCTCCCCACTCCAGGGGATGTTTACTGTAAAATCCCCATTCCTTCCCCACTCCAGGCAAAGTTTACTGTAAAATTCCCATTCCTTCCCCACTCCAGGGGAAGTTTACTGCAAAATCCCCATTCCCTCCCCACTCCAGGGGACGTTTACTGCAAAATCCCCATTCCTTCTCCACTCCAGGGGAAGTTTACTGCAAAATCCCCATTCCCTCCCTACTCCAGGCGAAGTTTACTGCAAAATCCCCATTCCCTCCCCACTCCAGGGGAAGTTTACTGCAAAATCCCCATTCCCTCCCTACTCCAGGCGAAGTTTACTGCAAAATCCCCATTCCCTCCCCACTCCAGGGGAAGTTTACTGCAAAATCCCCATTCCCTCCCCACTCCAGGGGAAGTTTACTGCAAAATCCCCATTCCCTCCCCACTCCAGGGGAAGTTTACTGCAAAATCCCCATTCCCTCCCCACTCCAGGGGAAGTTTACTGCAAAATCCCCATTCCCTCCCCACTCCAGGCGAAGTTTACTGCAAAATCCCCATTCCCTCCCCACTCCAGGCGAAGTTTACTGCAAAATCCCCATTCCCTCCCTACTCCAGGCGAAGTTTACTGCAAAATCCCCATTCCCTCCTCACACCAGGGGAAGTTTACTGCAAAATCCCCATTCCCTCCCCACTCCAGGGGACGTTTACTGCAAAATCCCCATTCCTTCGCCACTCCAGGGGAAGTTTACTGCAAAATCCCCATTCCCTCCCCACTCCAGGGGAAGTTTACTGCAAAATCCCCATTCCCTCCCCACTCCAGGTGAAGTTTACTGCAAAATCCCCATTCCTTCCCCACTCCAGGGGAAGTTTACTGCAAAATCCCCATTCTCTCCCCACTCCAGGCGAAGTTTACTGCAAAATCCCCATTCCCTCCCCACTCCAGGGGAAGTTTACTGCAAAATCCCCATTCCTTCTCCACTCTAGGGGAAGTTTACTGCAAAATCCCCATTCCCTCCCTACTCCAGGCGAAGTTTACTGCAAAATCCCCATTCCCTCCTCACTCCAGGCGAAGTTTACTGCAAAATCCCCATTCCTTCCCCACTCCAGGCGAAGTTTACTGCAAAATCCCCCTTCCCTCCCCACTCCAGGCGAAGTTTACTGCAAAATCCCCATTCCCTCCCCACTCCAGGGGATGTTTACTGTAAAATCCCCATTCCCTCCCCACTTCAGGCAAAGTTTACTGTAAAATCCCCATTCCCTCCCCACTCCAGGCGAAGTTTACTACAAAATCCCCATTCCTTCTCCACTCCAGGGGAAGTTTACTGCAAAATCCCCATTCCTTCCCCACTCCAGGGGAAGTTTATTGTAAAATCCTCATTCCCTCCCCACTCCAGGGGAAGTTTACTGTAAAATCCTCATTCCCTCCCCACTCCAGGCAAAGTTTACTGTAAAATCCCCATTCCCTCCCCACTCCAGGCGAAGTTTACTGTAAAATCCTCATTCCCTTCCCACTCCAGGCAAAGTTTACTGCAAAATCCCCATTCCCTCCCCACTCCAGGCGAAGTTTACTGCAAAATCCCCATTCTTTCTCCACTCCAGGGGAAGTTTACTGTAAAATCCCCATTCCCTCCCCACTCCAGGGGAAGTTTACTGCAAAATCCCCATTCCCTCCCCACTCCAGGGGAAGGATACTGCAAAATCCCCATTCCCTCCCCACTCCAGGGGAAGTTTACTGCAAAATCCCCATTCCCTCCCCACTCCAGGGGAAGGATACTGCAAAATCCTCATTCCCTTCCCACTCCAGGCAAAGTTTACTGCAAAATCCCCATTCCCTCCACACTCCAGGCGAAGTTTACTGCAAAATCCCCATTCCCTCCCCACTCCAGGGGAAGGATACTGCAAAATCCCCATTCCCTCCCCACTCCAGGCAAAGTTTACTGCAAAATCCCCATTCCCTCCCCACTCCAGGGGAAGTTTACTGCAAAATCCCCATTCCCTCCCCACTCCAGGGGAAGGATACTGCAAAATCCCCATTCCCTCCCCACTCCAGGGGAAGTTTACTGCAAAATCCCCATTCCCTCCCCACTCCAGGGGAAGGATACTGCAAAATCCTCATTCCCTCCCCACTCCAGGCAAAGTTTACTGTAAAATCCCCATTCCCTCCCCACTCCAGGCGAAGTTTACTGTAAAATCCTCATTCCCTTCCCACTCCAGGCAAAGTTTACTGCAAAATCCCCATTCCCTCCCCACTCCAGGCGAAGTTTACTGCAAAATCCCCATTCTTTCTCCACTCCAGGGGAAGTTTACTGTAAAATCCCCATTCCCTCCCCACTCCAGGGGAAGTTTACTGCAAAATCCCCATTCCCTCCCCACTCCAGGGGAAGGATACTGCAAAATCCCCATTCCCTCCCCACTCCAGGGGAAGTTTACTGCAAAATCCCCATTCCCTCCCCACTCCAGGGGAAGGATACTGCAAAATCCTCATTCCCTTCCCACTCCAGGCAAAGTTTACTGCAAAATCCCCATTCCTTCTCCACTCCAGGGGAAGTTTACTGCAAAATCCCCATTCCTTCCCCACTCCAGGGGAAGTTTACTGCAAAATCCCCATTCCCTCCCCACTCCAGGGGAAGTTTATTGTAAAATCCTCATTCCCTCCCCACTCCAGGGGAAGTTTACTGTAAAATCCTCATTCCCTCCCCACTCCAGGCAAAGTTTACTGTAAAATCCCCATTCCCTCCCCACTCCAGGCGAAGTTTACTGTAAAATCCTCATTCCCTTCCCACTCCAGGCAAAGTTTACTGCAAAATCCCCATTCCCTCCCCACTCCAGGCGAAGTTTACTGCAAAATCCCCATTCTTTCTCCACTCCAGGGGAAGTTTACTGTAAAATCCCCATTCCCTCCCCACTCCAGGGGAAGTTTACTGCAAAATCCCCATTCCCTCCCCACTCCAGGGGAAGGATACTGCAAAATCCCCATTCCCTCCCCACTCCAGGGGAAGTTTACTGCAAAATCCCCATTCCCTCCCCACTCCAGGGGAAGGATACTGCAAAATCCTCATTCCCTTCCCACTCCAGGCAAAGTTTACTGCAAAATCCCCATTCCCTCCACACTCCAGGCGAAGTTTACTGCAAAATCCCCATTCCCTCCCCACTCCAGGGGAAGGATACTGCAAAATCCCCATTCCCTCCCCACTCCAGGCAAAGTTTACTGCAAAATCCCCATTCCCTCCCCACTCCAGGGGAAGTTTACTGCAAAATCCCCATTCCCTCCCCACTCCAGGGGAAGGATACTGCAAAATCCCCATTCCCTCCCCACTCCAGGGGAAGTTTACTGCAAAATCCCCATTCCCTCCCCACTCCAGGGGAAGGATACTGCAAAATCCTCATTCCCTTCCCACTCCAGGCAAAGTTTACTGCAAAATCCCCATTCCCTCCACACTCCAGGCGAAGTTTACTGCAAAATCCCCATTCCCTCCCCACTCCAGGGGAAGGATACTGCAAAATCCCCATTCCCTCCCCACTCCAGGGGAAGGATACTGCAAAATCCCCATTCCCTCCCCACTCCAGGGGAAGGATACTGCAAAATCCCCATTCCCTCCCCACTCCAGGCGAAGTTTACTGTAAAATCCCCATTCCCTTCCCACTCCAGGGGAAGTTTACTGCAAAATCCCCATTCCCTCCCCACTCCAGGGGAAGTTTACTGCAAAATCCCCATTCCCTCCCCACTCCAGGGGAAGTTTACTGTAAAATCCTCATTCCCTCCCCACTCCAGGGGAAGTTTACTGTAAAATCCTCATTCCCTCCCCACTCCAGGCAAAGTTTACTGTAAAATCCCCATTCCCTCCCCACTCCAGGCGAAGTTTACTGTAAAATCCTCATTCCCTTCCCACTCCAGGGGAAGTTTACTGCAAAATCCCCATTCCCTCCCCACTCCAGGCGAAGTTTACTGCAAAATCCCCATTCTTTCTCCACTCCAGGGGAAGTTTACTGTAAAATTCCCATTCCCTCCCCACTCCAGGGGAAGTTTACTGCAAAATCCCCATTCCCTCCCCACTCCAGGCGAAGTTTACTGTAAAATCCTCATTCCCTCCCCACTCCAGGGGGAGTTTACTGTAAAATCCCCATTCCCTCCCCACTCCAGGCAAAGTTTACTGTAAAATCCCCATTCCCTCCCCACTCCAGGCAAAGTTTACTACAAAATCCCCATTCCAGGGGAAGGATACTGCAAAATCCCCACCAAGCAATGCCCACAGAACAAATTTGAATCCCACCACTGGTTAAGTTGATTATATTGTACACCATCCATAGCCCCTCTCTGAGAGTGATGGGCTCTAAATGCAGATGGCAACCTGGCTGGGAGAACCTTTGCAGGTGTTTGTGTTGGGCACCAGTTGCCCCTATTCCTGGACCAGGCAGCCTGGTTCACATCACAACGATTCATGCCTGAGTCATCTTATTTATTTTACCATAATGGACTCCGGATCGGATTCCATAGAGGAGCTGCAGCTGATTTCAGAATGTAAGTAATGTGGGCAGTTTGGGTCATTTCTCATTACTTCTGTACAACAATACTGCTCCCAACAGGATTCCGGTTGTTACCTACAAAGCCTTAGACGGCATAATCTCTGATGATTTGTGGGACTGTCTGGCTCGCATTTTCTTCGCTCGCCTCACCAAATTTAGCAAGAAAGGCATCCTCTGAGTCCCTTAAACAGTGTCACTTTGTTAGGCCCTGGAGTTGCGCCTTCCCTGTGGTGACACATGCTTTATGCAACAACCACAATCAGGACGGTTCTGACCTGATTAGCCTTTCATAAGTTGTTAAAGACCTGGATGGTCTCCCAGGCATTTGGGCCGCATGATTGGGCAAGCTTGGTTAATATTCCTTACGAATTGGATTTCTTTGTGACCTTGGATATTATGTTGTTTGTTAACATTTTTATCTGAGGGATCCTTGGTGCTCTCTGAGATTGGTTGTTTTCTTGCAGATGTTTCATTACCCAAACTAAGATACTCGGTGTTAGAAGGGGGGCGGAGTTTGCATTGATGATGTTACCTATTTTGGGTAATCAAACATCTGCAAGAAAGCAACCAAGCTCAGAGAGCAGCAGGGACCCCTCATTTCAATCCTGAGCTACAAATATTCTCCCATTATTTTTATATCTTGAATCCTGTCCAGATTCACTTTGGGGCAATGCAATATTTTGTAAATTAAACCAAGCCACCTGTGTCCCATTGAGTCATCTTTCCAGAGATATTTCTTTACCTAAACAGAGAAACAGAATGAGCAAGGACAAAAATAAGCAGTAGGAGCAGGGGTGACTTCCAACTTTTTGCCGACTTGACTGCATCACACCTTCCTCTGGCACCAACGATGGGATTAATCTACCTGGCCTCCGGAGGGCTAGGGCAGAACTTGTCTACTGTCATGCGGTGGCGCAGTGGTCAGAGTGCAGTACTGCAGGCTACTTCTGCTGATCACCGGCTGCCAGCAGTTTGGCAGATTGAATCTCACCAGGCTCAAGGCTGACTCAGCCTTCCCTCCTTCCGAGGTGGGCAAAATGAGGACTTAGATTGTTGGGGGAAAGAGGCTGACTCTGTAAACAGCTTAGAGAGAACTGTAAAGCACCGTGAAGAGGTATACAAGTCTAAGTGCTATTGCTATTGTGTATTGAGCAGTAGCACAGGGACACAACAACCCCAAACGACCATAAATGTGCCAGATTTGAATCCCATGGATGCATTCTGTAAATTGGCCCATTTGAACTGCCTTGATTCAAAAATGATTCCCCCATGCATTCCATCTCACACCATTAAATGTTACAGTCACAAGAGTTTTAGTTGTATACTAGACAATCCTTGGCCCTTTGGTTATTGTTTCAGAGATATTTCTTACCAGATTCCTCAAATGCCTTTTAAGTATCGCTGAATGTCTAATGTATTGGAAAAGTTCTTGAAAATTCAGGAAGATTTTCAGTGATACATCTGCCTTGGAAGTAGCCCAGATTCAACAGTCAAACATCAGGAGTTGACCAGGGGGATTGTTTTATGACATTTTGTACTATGTCGTAAAATAGCATGATAATTTTGATGTCAGAAAATGTTTTATAAAATTTGCCTGATTACAATTTCACGGGGGCCATAGGTCCCAGTTTTTGGCTGCATTCTGTAAGTTAATCTTCTTGAAGTACCTTGGCGTTTTCCCTGTGTAATATTTTCCCTGTAGTATTTTCCTTGAAATGCACCATTTCATTCAATTAAAGGTTACAGACACCAAGAAGACTTTTAGAAGTTTATAGGCAGATAGATAAATAAACTCCCTTTTGTAAATGTGGCTGATGAATAATGGACCTCATTATCTACAGTAAAAGATTTTCTGAACCATGTTCATAGTGAGAGATTCTAATATATTTTACATGTACATGAAAGTATTTATTGGCTCCACATTTCCATCAGTCTGCTGCCAATCTTCCTATATTGCAATATTTTTTTCAACCATGGGAGTTGAAGTCCACACATCTAAAAAGTTACTAAAGTTGAGAAACACTGTCCTATTATATACTCAGCAACCTTCTCAGCCCTTTTGTTTTTTTTTGCTTTCCCCCTGGTTTTGTGTTCCAGAATGTTTCCACAGACTCAAGGCTTCATTATCCATAGTTTAGTTATCCTTGGTTGCAGGCTAAAATGGAACTCATAAATTACAAGGAACAGCATTATGTGGATATTAAGCAATGCTGGAATAGCCCTGCAATTGGAAAGTGGCACTTATTTTGACTTAATGGCACCTAATGAATTTATGGCCAAGCCACAAGTTAGATATCTTGGCTTGTAGCGTTTTTGTCATTCATTAAAAAGATGGCAGACAGTTCTTGATAAACACAACAATTACCTCCACTAGACCGATTAGATCCCACAGATTAGGCCTCCTCCAAATTCCATCCGCCAGCCAGTGTCGACTGGCAACTACCCGGAGGAGAGCCTTCTCTGTGGCTGCTCCGACCCTCTGGAACGAACTCCATGGAGATTCGAACCCTCACCACCCTCCAGGCCTTCCGCAAAGCCCATAAAACCTGGCTGTTCCGACAGGCCTGGGGCTAAAGAATTGTTGCCCCCGTCTCGAATGGTATGACTGTTGTGTGTTTTAAATTATGTATTGTTTTGTGTCGTTTTAATTTTTTGTCTGTATCCCCCTTCCCTGGTTTGAGTTGTGAGCCGCCCTGAGTCCCCTTCGGGGGAAAAGGACAGCATATAAATAAAATAAACATTCAACATACATTCAACAAAGCTTTATTGAAAACAATGTAACTCAGAAGGCATTGTGTAATTTTTTAAAATTTCTCTTTAAACAGAGTTTGCCCTTATTATCTTTCTCGGAGTCTGAAACAGCAAGCCGACATCATTTTTATGCCTTATAACTACCTGCTGGACTCAAAGGTATATGTTGTATATATATTTATTTCAAAAGAATCAAACCTGATTTGTATATTTCGGAAAAATGCTCTTTGGTGTTTACAAATTCTGTGACAAAGATAACCGGATGTAGATTGTCAGTTGAATTTGGTTACTAGGGAGCATCTGGGGTTATCTTCACCTGGTACAGAATATAGATCAAGTCAGAGGTTTGTGGTCACAGTGGAAATTATGGAGCTGGCCCAGAATCATCAAATGCCTAGCACATGGATGGCTGTCCTTATGATCCAAGGGTCCATCCACAATTGTGACAGAAGCACTTAGAAAGCTAATGATCAATTGCGTCTGTTTCATCACTGCAGAGAAGTTGGACTTATTAAATTAGCTTTCCCCACGCAGCTAATGAATCTGATGAGTTTCAGAGAGAGCAGGAATTTTAGCAACCGAATAGATAATAATTCATGCTAGAGTTTCAGAACTACGTGGCTCATGTTTTCCCTTGTCTCTCAAACCACTGAACTGAACTAGCAAAAATTCTCAGTGTGTTTTTCATTCTTTTTTTCTATCTTTTAATACAGGGCAGTAACTTTGCCAGATTTTGTGTTAGATAACCCCCCCCCCCAAAAAAAAAAATCCTATATTTTAGTATGGCAATCATGCATATGGAATCATGGAGGCATTTGGATGAAATGACAAAATCCTCTCTTTATTTGTGTCGTATGTTCTGAAGTAAGAGACTGATGGGTCATTTTCATCTGTTAGCACATAGGTCCCCAACCTTTTTTCCACGGACCAGACGGGCAGTGGCGGGGGAGGGTGGTTTCATATGCTAGCAAGCTCCTGCGCAGATGAAGCTTTGCTTGTTTGCGTGGCTCAGTTCCTAACAGGCCACGAAGCAGTACTGATCCGCAGCCCAAGAGTTGCGGGCTCCTATGTTAGTGTTTAAGATTACGTAGATCTGTGATGCTGTTGAACATTGTTTTCCAATGCTGGCTGGGGAATTCTGGGAGTTGAAGTCCGTACATCTTAAAGTTGCCAAGATTGTGTGTGGGGGAACCCACTGTAGAATCTTCATTTATATCAGAGAACATGATTTTTTGGCCTCCCATCAGTGACTCAGTGAATCATTCTGCCTTTAGTACTTACTGAGTATCAGACCTATAGATTGTCCTTGGCTTGCTACCACAATTGCAACCAGAATTTCCATTTCTAAGCAAGGCAGTTGTTAAGTGAGTCTTTAATCGTCAGTGTTGTTATCGATGGTGTTACTAATAAAATTTCTCCCTTTAAATCCATAAGTTCTTTTATTTTTTCTTCTTCTGTGTCTTGCCATCTAGGGTAGAGTTCCCATCCATCTAGTTCCCCTTTCCATATTCCACTTTTTCCATTTCCAGACAGAAACCATTCGTCATAGATGTCAGCAGATTTGATTTCTTTGTAGTCATTTTTCTCTTTATTGCTTGGGACTCTACCTTCTATTTTTTCCATTTGATAAGCATCTCCATCCTTTTCATCATATTTTTCTGCTCTAATTTTTCAAACATTTTCTCAAATGTATTTGATAATTTCTGTATTGCAAGCATTATCTCTTGCAAGCTGACAGTTTCTCTCTGTTGTTAGAAATAAGCCATTGTTTCCAGCTGTTAAAACATTGCTGCTCTGACTTGGAAGATTTTTACAAGGTTACACCAAAGTTTACCATGAGATCTCTGGTTAAGGATATACTTCAAAGAACATTTGTATAAACAAATGGTGCTTTACTTCTTACCCCTTTCTATAAACAAACTGTGAAACTTTAAAGTTCCAGACCAGGATAATCAGTAATGAAAATACAATTATTTTGCTTTCAGTACTCAAGTTTCCAGTCTTGGAGTAGCAGTGTTATCTCTCCCTTTGTTGTTACAATTGTTGCAATTCTCTTTGTTCTTTTTGTATCTTTTAATATTCCAAGTTAAAAAAGTCATGTAGTGATGAATAAGGAGAAGTTTAGTCCATAAGTTGTGAAAATAATAGTAAAAATTATAGAAGAAAACTTGATCCATTCATTTCAAACGTTTAAAAATCAAGATAACACACTGACCAAAACCATCCAAAGCTTAATTCTGCCACTTATTTCTTTTATTCTTAGATTTAAATTAGCTTTAAGTTTTTTATAAGCAGGCTCTTTTAAAACAGATAAAAATTCCTCACCAGCTGTAAACACTTTCTCTTCCGTTTCCTTCTGTTTTGGAGCTGTCCCTACTTCATCAGCCTGGGGGCTGAGCTTTTAACGCCAGCTGAGAGACCTTCTCCTGCATCAATCAGGGACTTTGCTATGTCAGCAGAACATAGTCTTCCTGTTCCCCATCTCTACGGGACGGTTTAGGTCCGATTGGACCATCCAGTGGTAAAAGTATTGGCGGCGATCTCGGAGCATCGAGATTGAGCAACCATTTCGTAGCGACGTAGGCTCCTCTACCTCTTGTGACCTTCTGACAAGCAACATCAATGGGGAAGCCAGGTTCGCATCACAACAATGTTACTAACTTAATACCTGCACTGATTCACTTAACAATTGTGGCAAGAAATGTTGTAAAATGGGGCAAAACCCACTTAACTATCTTGCTTAGTGGCAGAAATTTTGGGTTCATTTATAGTCATAAGCTGAGTGCTACCTGCATTGCAACTAATTGAGACCAGGCATTG
Organism: Thamnophis elegans; assembly: GCF_009769535.1. NCBI lineage: Eukaryota > Metazoa > Chordata > Lepidosauria > Squamata > Natricidae > Thamnophis > Thamnophis elegans. The sequence continues at coordinate 96,173,888 of NC_045545.1, read as the reverse complement.
TGTTTTTCTCTTTCCTAGAATCGAAAAGCTCATAACCTCGACTTGAAAGGGGCTGTAGTAATACTTGACGAAGCTCACAATGTGGTAAGTAAAAATACAATCGACTTGTTCCTACTTTGTACTCCTTGAAAAACATTTAGGTTCCCTTTTTGCAGGAAAGTCTTATTAATCAGCACACACACACATATATATATACACACTTTTTCAAGAGATCTTGAGAGACAGTCATTAGACAAATTCTTTGACAAGAAAGGATGGAAAGGATGAATCACCAAAAACATGCAGAAGAGCATTTGTGTAATAATGGTAAACTATGTAAAAGGAGCTATTTGGCGGAAGGAGCATATATTTTTTTCTGTTTAATTTGGGGATATTTTACAAATCTCGCCACCTGTCCCCTTAGAATCCTTACATTGAGGTTATTTCCTCTATTACTAGACCTTAGGTGTGGAATGAGGGATATTATTGTATTTTTCTCTCAATTCTTTAGGAGACCTGTTGTTAAAATGTTATTTACTGTATTCTTCGGGGTATAAGACGCTCCGAAGTATAAGACGCACCTAGATTTGGGGGAGGAAAACAAGGGGAAAATATCTGCCTCTGCCTCCCAGCAATTTGCCTCCTTGCAACAAACACTACAGAGAATATACACTGTTTACAAGTTTGATCGCATGTCCCTGGGGATGCTGCAGTGGCTATAAGTGTGAAAAACTGTTATAAGTCATTTTTTTCAGTGCTGTTGTAACTTTGAACGGTCACTAAATGGACTGTTGTAAGGCGAGGACTACCTACACCCTTTTGTGGATTCTGTTGTGACTTTGACAGGTGGAAAATCAAGGATTACCTGTATCATGCTCTGGGAAACATTTCCTCCTTTTATATCACCTGCTGAAGATATTACCTTTCCAAATCATTATTATAAAACAAGCTGGTAATAACTCCCTGCTCGAATATTCTGATCTAAGGAATAGTTCCCTTTTATATCACTGTGGAGTCTCGCTTGGCTGTTGCTATGAAATGAAAAAAAAACCCACGAAGTGTAAATGATTAATTTGAAAGGAGAGTGTGTCTTTATAGCAATACCATCATACCCTGCTGAGAAATAACCTAGTTTGTTATCCAGTGATAATTATAAGAATACATTTTTCAATTAAACATGGAGAGGTGGCTTCCGAATTTGGGATGGTTGGTATTATTTTGAAAACTGGGAAACCATGTTCATCTGCACTGCGTATCTTTCATTACAGTGCGGTTATGTCTGGTCTCCTTGAGAAGCACGTAATTGTTTTTAAATGCCATGTTTTCCCCCCACTTTCCCCCCTACTAACATAAACAGGCAAAGCTGCCTTATGAGTACAGGGAGTCCTCGACATATGACCACAATTGAGCCCAAAATTTCCATCGCTAAGCAAGACATTTGTTAAGTGAACTTTGCCCCATTTTACAACCTTTCTTGCCACTGTTGTTAAGTGAATCACTGCAGTTGTTTTAAGTTAGTAACACGGCTGTCAAGGGAATCTCGCTTCCCCGTTGATTTTGCTTGTCAGAAGGTCTCCAAAGGAGATCACATGACACTGCAACCGTCATAAATATGAAACAGCTGTCAAGCTTCTGAATTTTGATCCCATGACCCTGGGCCAGCTGCAATGGTCGTAAGTGTGAAAACGGTCATGATTCAATTTTTTACAGTGCTGTTGTGTTTTCGAACAGTCATTAAATGACCTGTTGTAAGCCAAGGAATATTGATATATAGAGGAGGGGTGTTTAACCTTGGCAACTTTTAAGGCTAATGAACTTCAACTCCGAGAATTCCCCAGCCGTGGCCTCTGGGTATTGAAGTTCACAAGTCTTAAAGTTACCAAGGTTGGACATCCTTGTTATATAGCCGTTATGGCAAACCTATGGCACGTGTGCCAAAGGTGGTACGCAGAGCCCTCTCTATGGACATGTGTGCCGTCGCCAGCTGCTCTTCTGGTTTAAAAAATGGGGAGTTTTTTCGGGCCGTTTTCAGGCGGAAAATGGCCCCAAAACAGGCATGTGTCCACCAGCCAGCTGGTATTCAGGTTTCTGTTGCTCGCACACATGCATGCACATGCATTCCGGTGTGGGCACGATGCTGAAAAGGCTCACCATCACTGTTACATAGGATTAAAGAACTAACAGCTTCACTGTGGGAAAGAATTGGATATTAATATTTAACTCTTTGTTTCAGAACAATCTGCTATCGCCCCATGCTACCACAAAGAAACACCATCCTTAAGTTTTAATTTGAAGCAGGATGGAGAATATTAAGGACTCTGAAGTTATTTTAGGGTTCTCCTGAAGTAATATATCAAAAATATAACATTTCCCCCTTGAGGAAGAAAAAAATGTGCAACAATTACGCCTTGTTCTGAAGCATCTGGTGTTGATTGACAACAGCAATCAGAAGGGAGAACAGGAAGATTTGGATCCTGCTTGAAGTAGCCAAATAAGCGTATTTAAAAAAGGATAATTTTCTTTTTATTGATTCTTATGTGCCAGGCCTGCCACACTTCTATTCTACTATGCTGTTTCTATAGTGGGGAAATGGGAGGGGGGGATGGTACGGAGTAGAACGTTATGTAGCCAAAATAAAATTACTTCCTAGATTGCCAAGGTCATCCTTTGTCCTGGCACCTCTGCACCTGACTGGAACTGGGTGGGTGGAACTGCCAGCATGGCAGTGGGAGATTGGACTCTTAATTTAATTTGAGATGCTATCTGGAACGCTGACACTATGGATGCCGCTGTTTTTGTAGCACAAGAATTGCCCTTGCACAAACATACTGTTGCACAAAGTAACTGTGTAACTGATGAACTGCAAGTGTTGCATTGTTTTCTTCTTCTTTTCCAGGAGCAATTGTGTGAAGAAATGGCCTCCTTTGACCTGACTCCCTATGACTTAGCTTCAGCCATTGATGCCATTAACATCGTCCTAGAAGAGCAATCCAAAAAAATTGAACAGAATGAATTTAACGCTGAATTCAATATGGAATACGGCAACTCAGGTAGGGTTGCCTCCACGCACAGGAACCTACAAACTGACTGTGCCACCTAAGAGTGGAGGGCATGGTTTTATACAATAGCAGAGATGGAAGGGACCTTGGAGGTCTTCTAGTCCAACCCCCTGCCTAGGCAGGAAACTCTATACCATTTCAGACAAATGATTATCCAGCATCTTCTTAAAGTCTTCCAATGTTGGGGCATTCACAACTTCTGGAGGCAATTTCTGTTCCACTGATTAATTGTTCTAACTCAGGAAATTTCTCCTCAGTTCTAAGTTGCTTCTCTCCTTGATTAGTTTCCATCTGTTGCTTCTTGTTCTACCCTCAGGTGCCTTGGAGAATAGGCTGACTCCCTCTTCTTTGTGGCAACCCCTCAGATATTGGAAGACTGCTATCATGTCTCCCCTAGTCCTTCTTTTCATTAAACTAGACATACCCAGTTCCTGCAACTGTTCTTCATATGTTTTAGTCTCCAGTCCCCTAATCCTCTTTCTTGCTTTTCTCTGCACTCTTTCTAGAGTCTCCACATCTTTTTTACATCGTGGCAACCAAAACTGGATGCCGTATTCCAAGTAGTTTTGGTCGCCACAATGTAAAAAAGATGTGGAGACTCTAGAAAGAGTGCAGAGAAGAGCAACAAAGATGATCATAGTACAGCTAGTCCTCAACATACGCCATTTAGTATAGTATAGTCTTTATTGTCATTATAAAATAAATACAATGAAATTGGCCAAAAAAATCATTTGCCATGATGATTGTAAAATGTGTCAATCACATAACCCAATCTGATATTACAATGGTTTTTGTGACGGTAATTAAGCAAATGTGGTTGAAAGTGCAAGCATCACAGTTGTAAGTCTCAATAAATATTTGTAGCTCAGGATTGAAATTAGGGCTTCTTGGGGCTATCCGAGCTTGCTTGTTTTCTTGCAGACATTTCACTACCGAACTAGGTAACATCATCAGGACTTGTTGTAAGGGTGAACCATTATAAGTAGTCGTCGACTTACAACAGTTCGTTTAGTGACCATTCAAAGTTACAATGACACTGAAAAAGGTGACTTTTCCCACTTGCAAGCGTTGTCGCATCCCCAATGATATATGATCAAAATTCAGACGCTTGGCAATTGACTCATATTTATGACGGTTGTAGTGTCTCGGGGTCATGTGATCCCCTTTTGCGACCTGACAAGCAAAGTCAATTGGGAAGCCAGATTCTCCTAACAACAGTCTGATGAATTTAACAACTACAATGATTCACTTAACAACTATGACAAGAAAGGTCATAAAATGGGCCAAACTCGCTTAATCTCCCTTAGCAACATAAATTTTGGGCTCAGTTGTGGTTGTAAGTCGAGGACTACCTGTATTTGCTATGGGTGTGGTTTTGCCAAAAACCAGGTGCCGGTTTTCAGCAAAACTGTTGTAAAATGTGACCGGTTGTAAGTTGAGGACTACCTGTAAGCATATTTTTCCCTTGTGTTGAAAGGATAGTTGAGTGGGTGGGACATTCTGAAGACAATTTAAGCATCTAAATAGCTACAGAAAGTAGAAAAAAATAAAAACTGATCCCAAACTCTTTTAAGACTTTAAAAATCTACAAAATGTTGACCCCAGCCGGAAAAATACTCAAAGCAGTGACATTTTGTAGTCAGAGAATCCAATCCCAGTTAGCAATCAAGTACAGTAGTTCTATTTTAGGCTAACTGAGGTTTCATCAGTCATCAAAAATAGTAGAAAAAATGCATTGCAAAGTTTGATTTTTTTTTCCTATCCTGGATTTACCCTTGATTTTAAATAAATGATTCCGAGATGACTTAGAAAGAAATCATCTACCCACTGTTATTTTTATGTTTATGCACAACCCCCGCTGTTTTTTGGTGGTGATTTGGCAAAGGGGGTGATAAAACTGTAATTCTGGGCCAATTGGGGGCACAGGGATTTGAAGGGGTTTCTTTTTTTGTCAAACGATGTAGTTTCTTTCTTTTTTCCCCAGTCTCAGGGAGTAATCGAATTCTGCATGACTTCATAAACGTAACATACAGTTATTACTGTTCTGCAGTGGGCACAATTTTTCTGTGTGATTGTGCGGCATGGCTGTTTTGAAACTGAAGTGGCTTGCAAGATTCCTGTAGGTGTTCTTGAACGCCTTCTTGTCTTTCATTTTTTGGCCCACCACGGAAATCTGAAATAAATCTCTTAATAATAGCTGGAGAAATCTGAAATAAATCTCTTAATAATAGCTGCAGATATATTACATGAATATTTATCTTTATATGAATATATGGAATGATAGAAAAAAATGGCATCTGTAAGTCTAAACTGAAGGAAAACTCCTTTTCTTAAACAGGACTGAACATGGAACTTGAAGATATAGCAAAAATAAAGCGTAAGTACCTTTTTTCTTGTGGAGTTTAGCCAAAATAATCCGATACGGGTAGTCCTCGCTTAACACTCACTCATTCAGCAACTATTCAAAGATACGATACTAAACAAGGGAGACTTACAACAGGCCCTCATAATTATGGCTCTTGCAGTGTTCACAGTGTCATGTGATTGTGACTGAGGCACAATTGTGATACCAGAGTGTCCTGCAGTCATGATCATCACTTCCGATCTTCACTACCAGCTTCTAACAAGTGGTCAATGGGGAAGCCTGCAGGAAGTCACAGATGCTGGTCATGTGACTGCAGGAGACCGCAACCACCTAGAATTCACCTAACAATGGCAACTGGAACTGCCAAAACCTCTGTCGTAAGTCAGTGCAGTCATATGACATTGTACCGTGTGATCACATGGCTTAGGGATGTAGTTCCCTGCCCCGGTTACCATTGGTAAGGGAAGACAACCTGTTCCAAACTTTGAGCAGTGTTCAGTTTTTGATTTGACCATTTTAGGATTTGATTGTGTGAAAGTTTGAGCTACATGTAGTTTAAAATGAAGTTGTAAACTTAGCAGAATCATTTAGATAAGAAGGGTAGCATCAGCCACAAGAAATCAGGAGCCAGGGTTAGGTCCAAAATGAATACAAAATGAGTTTATTCCATGCTACCTTTAAATAAGAATCTGAACTAAGTGTTGTGGTCTGCCACCAGCCAGCAGAGCTGGCAACAGATTCGGAGAGTGAGGAGGTTGGGGAGGAACATGGGCCAGTCCTGGAGTCTGGGGAAGGCTCTGAGAAGGGCTCTGTGAGAGCCAGAGAGGGGGGCAGAGCTGTATGCCAGTTATCAGCTGCCTTCGGAGTCTGAGATCAGTGAGCAGAAGAACAGCTGGAGCCTGTTCCCAGTGTGCGCATGAGCAGAGTTGCCAGACAAAGGGAACTGCTAAGGAACAAGGGTCGACTTGGGAGGAAGGCCACAGGTGGACAGTGAATGGCCCCTCCCAGAGGGAATAAAAGAGGAGTGAAAGAGGGGTGGAGTTTGCAGGAGACAATTCGTTCATTCCTGCATTCTTGCCACGTAATGCAACATCTGAAAGATATTGGCCTGTCTGCTCTCCAAGCCTGAGAAAGGCCGGTAATTGTGAACTATCTTGAAAGACTTTGGGAGAGGAAAGGCTTTGCTGGAAAGGAATTCACTGTAAATTAAATAAAAGGGGTTTATCGGGATGAGGACTTGGCTTCGTGCTGCTGGGGAAGCCTCGGTCAGAACACTAATAGGCGGTTCAAGGCAAGTTGGTGGTAGATTAAGAGTCAACGGTATTGAAGGAGGACTGGACTTGGACCTCTTGTGGACAAGAAGGGATTCCGAACTGATGACGAGCTTGACCCCTCCCCCCAGGTCAGCATCCATCGGTAACCAAATTAAATTTTAACCCCTTTTCCTTTATGTGCCTTAAAGGGATTCTCCTGCAGCTAGAAAGTGCTATTGACGATGTAAAATTCTTACCAAATAAAAACGGATTCACGGCAGATGGAAGGTATGTTTCAATTTTAAAAACAAAAACAAATCTCTTCCAACTTGGTCTTCCTGTAATCTTTTGTTTTTGCATGCTTCTCTTTTGGCCCGCTTGTTCCAACCACAATCGGGACCCGAAAATTCCTCATTAAGCAAGGCATTGCGACCTTTCTTGCTTCAGTCGTTAAGTGCATCACTACGTTTGATAGGCAAGATGTGATGTGATTGCAGCTTGCAGCTTTCCCAGCCATCTTCCGTGCATCTCCACTCGCGCAAGAGAGAAGATAAGCCTATCTCTCGGGTGGCCCGGTTCCAAATAGATAATGGCCCCGGGGTTGTGGACCCCCTGATCTAGAATTTGATGTGGAACCTTGCAGTCATATTGAGGGGAGGATGCTCTGCCCCATAGTACTACCTACTTTTGATGCTAAGGCTTAAGAGAAACCAGAGAACTCAGGGTAAAGAATAGCCACAATACTAAGAGTGATATAAAGCAGGGGTACATTCCTTCCCAGCTGACATACGCCAGGCTGAAGACCAGATGTAATTCTGAGCAGCTCCAGGCAGTGGGTCTCAAGTGGGACCTATTCCTCTTTTGGGGAACGCCTGCTAATGAGCAGATCTGCCATCTTAGTAAAAACGAGTTCGTTAGGCATACATGAGACTTTAAGGCGCTCATTTCGACTCTTAAAAGAGCATTCCCCTCCTTCCATATAAAAGAAAGCACCCAATGTCCCTTCTTTCTCCATATCGTCCCAGTTTGAGTGCCATGGAAGGATGCTGCATTTCTTAGATCTTTAATGAAGCACATTTAATAATTAAAGCCAGAGCATACTTTCCTTGGCATTTGAGAAAACTGAAATACTGTAATACAAGAAAGACAAGTCAGTCAGTCAGTCTGTCTATGTGTCTGTCTGTCTAATCTATCTATCTATCTATCTATCTATCTATCTATCTATCTATCTATCTATCTATCTATCTATCTATCTATGTCTGCCTACCTGTCTAATCTATTTATTAAATGTATTTTATTATTAATAAAAATTTGAGGAGACTGCACTGCTTATGATATAATAAAAATAGAAATATAAGAACCATTATCAATATAAAAATGGGTTAAAATGGTGGGCTCCTTGGTGATGTTGGACAACCATTTGTCTGAAATGGTATAGGGTTTCCTGCCTAAGCAGGAGGTTGGACTAGAAGACCTCCAAGGTCCCTTCCAACTCTATTATTCTATTCTACTCTACTCTACTCTACTCTACTCGTGCTCTCTGAACTTGGTTGTTTTCTTGCAGACGTTTCATTACCCAACTAAGTAACATCATCCATGCTAGAAGGGTGGTTTAACAGGAAGGAGGAGAAGTGGGAGGGGGAGGGGGAGAGAGAGAGGAGAAGGACTGGAGTCCTTGGTGCTTTCTGAGCGTGGTTGTTGTCTTGCAGACATTTCATTACCCAACTAGGTAACATCTTCAGTGCATTGATGATGTTACTAGTTGGGTAAGGAAACATCTGCAAGACAACAATCAGGTTCACAGAGCACCAAGGGACCTTGCGGTTGAAACCTACAAATATATCTCTTCCATCAGATTAAAATGACAAATTATTAAGTAGAATTAAGAGATCCCAGGTTAGCAGCAGAGACGGTGTCTTCTTGGTCTCTGCACCAACCACTCCAGCCTGCAACTTCTCCATCGGGCCCCCAAGCCAACCGGCAGAACCAGGTTTTAAGTCCCTTTCTGAAGACCAAGACAATGGAGGTTGATCTCACCTCCGGCAGCAAGATGTTCCAAAGAGCAGAGCCCCCGGTAGAGAGGGGTCTCCTAGACCTCACCAGCCAAAATTCCTAGGCTGATGGGGTTTGTAGTAAGCTGGTTTTGCCAGAACCATCGGCAGAACCATAATCCTATGCTGCCTTCCCTTCAGCAACTCCGGGGAATGGCTGCTATTCTCCACATGTCACCAATACAAAAGCCTTTGATTTAGGTTAGGCTGAAACATTTGTGTTGTAAACACATCGACTTCCCTCTTGTTAAATCAGGAAATTATTTCAGAACAGTTTGTTTTAATACGAAGACGCACCGTTGATCTCTGCAGGTAAACCTGGGATAAGCTGTTGCAGAAAGAGGCTGTGCTTTCTGCTAACTTATACTTCCAATGAGACATGGAGTTATAAAACATACTATTTTGTCTTCTCCCCTCCCCCCTCCTTTTGACTCCAATGTCAAGTGTGGGTGGCATAGTGATGATTTATGGCAAGTTTAAAAAAAAGATACCGTATTTTTCGGAGTATAAGATGCACCAAGGTTTTGAAGAGACAAATATTTTTAAAAGGTTTTTAGACTCTGGAGACCTCCCCAAAACAGCCTGTTTTTCACGAAAACAGGCCTGTTTTTTTGTCAAAAAAAAAGGGCATGAACAGTCTTTAGGAGGCTTGTAGAGTGCACCTGCCCCCCCCCCCAAATGAGGAAAAAACAGGCCCATTTTTTCATCAGAAAAAGGGCATGCATAGCCTTTAGGAGGCTTATAGAGTGCTCCTGGGCCCTGGGGAGGGGGAATGAGCAAAAAATAACCAGTTTTTTGCTCATTTTTACCCTCCCCAGCCCCCAGGAGCACTCTATAAGCCTCTTAAAGGCTATGCACAGACATTTTTGGAAAGGGGGTTTCGGGAGGTCAAAAATGCTGTATTCTGTGTATAAGGCGCACCCAAATTTTCACGCTCTTTTTTGAGGGGAAAAAGGTGCATCTTATACTCCGAAAAATATGGTAATTGGATTTTGTAAGCGAAGAATAACAGCATGCTTTTCATCCTACAGGGAAAGGAAGGCTGTTTCCTTTCAGGATGTACTAAAAATACTTTCTTAACAATATGTTTCTGCTTGAATCTCTAGCTACATATTTGAGTTGTTTGCAAAGGCTCAAATCACATTCCAAACCCAGAATGCTCTCCTTGGATCCCTGGAACAAATTACGCAGTATTTAGCTGGCCGTAAGTATACACCCCAGTTTTACGGGGGGGAAAGGTGTCTTGCGGAAGATGCGAAAATGGAATAATAATGATGGTTGCAGCGTCCCGGAGTCACGTGATCACCTTTTACGACCTTCTGACAAGCCAGGCCAATGAGGAAGCCAGATTCACTTACCAGTTCTGTTACTAACTTAACCACTGAAGCGATTTAGTTAACAGCTGTGGCAAGAAAGGTTGTAAAATGGGGCCAAATTCACTTAACAAATGCCTCATTTGGCAGCAGAAATGTTGGGCTCAGTTGTGGCCATAAGTCGAGGATTACCTCTATTTACTAGAAAGAGTGCAGAGAAGAGCAACAAAGAGGATTAGGGACTGGAGGCTAAAACATATGAAGAACAGTTGCAGGAACTGGGTATGTCTACTTTAATGAAAAGAAGGACTAGGGGAGACATGATGGAAGTCTTCCAATATCTCAGGGGTTGCCACAAAGGGAGTCAAACTATTCTCCAAGGCACCTGAAGGCAGGAAAAGAAGCAATGGGTGGAAACTAAGCAAGGAGAGAAGCAACTTAGAACTAAGGAGAAATTTCCTGACAGTGAGAACAATTAATCAGTGGAACAGAAGTTGCCTCCAGAAGTTGTGAATGCCCCAATACTGGAAGTCTTTAAGAAGATGTTGGATAGCCATTTGTCTGAAACGGTGCATGGTTTCCTGCCTAGGCTGGGAGTTGGACTAGAAGACCTCCAAGGTCCCTTCCAACTCTGTTGTTCTACTACCCACCCAGCTGTGTTCTGCACCAGTTGAAGCTTGCTACTGCTCTTCAGGGCGGCCCCATGGAGAGCGCATTGCTGCAATCTAAGCAAGAGGTTGCAAGAGGACACGGAGGAAGGTCCAGAAACAGGCCGAAGCTGATCGATTCGCTAGTTTGGGCTGTGTTGGATCAAGGTAGCCTGGCATTTTTTTTTAAGCAATTACATTGATATGTCAATCATCTTAATTATTAGAATGCTAGAATAGAATAGAGCCGGAAGGGACCTTGGAGGTTTTCTAGTCCAGCTCCCTGCTCAAGCAAGGGACCCTATACCCATGATGGTGTACCTATGGCACGTGTGCCACAGCTGGCACATGGAGCCATTTCTGAGGGCATGCAATGCATTGCCCTGTCAGCTCCAGGGCACATGTGTGTGCTGGCAAGCTGATTTTCGGCCTCGATTTTTGGCCATTTTTCCCTGAAACCTCCGGAGGGCGGAAAACAACCCAACATACAAACGAAATCCATTCCTTGCCCTCCAGAGGCTTTAGGAGGCTTTCCTGAAGCCTCCGGAGGGCAAAAACTGGCCCAGTGCACCTCTTAGAAGTCCAGAGGCTTCAGTGAGGCCTGCACATATGCGTGGGGGGATTCTGTATGCATGCGCGGGGGCATTGCATTATGGGTGTGTGCACACACACACACAACCCCCCCATGCTCCCCCTCGCTTTTGGCACGCCTCGACAAAAAGGTTAATCATCACTGACCTATACTATTTCAGATAAGTGGCTGCCTAGTTTCTTCTTTAAAACCTCCAGTGATGGAGCACGATTTCTGAAGGCAAGCTAATTTTTATTTAATATTTATCCTAAATGGGAGCTCTGTTGCTATGAGTGTTATACAGGTTGTCCTCCATGTACGACCACAATTGAGCCCAAAACGTCTGTTGTTCAATGAGACATTTCTTAAGTGGATTTGGCCCCATTTTACGACTTCTTGCCACGGTGGTTAAGTGAATCCCTGCAGTTTTTAAGTTAGTCACATGGTTGTTAAGTGAATCTGGCTTCCTCGTTGCCTTAGCTTGTCAGAAGGTCGTGAAATGGGATCACGTGACATCGGGGACACTGCAACCAGTTGCCAAAGGTCCGATTTTTCATCCCGTGACTGTGGGGATACTGCAACTGTCGTGAGTGTGGAAAATTTCGTAATTTAATGAGCTTATATGCCACCCAATCCCGTAGGACTCCGGGCGGCTTACAAATACGAGATAAAATAAAAATAACAAATAGGGGAGAGAAAACGAAAAACAGTTTAAAAAACACAACATACATTTGGCTTAGCTGGGGGCTGGACCTAATTTGTAGATCAACAGCCCCAGGCCTGCCGGAACAGCCAGGTTTTTGGTGGCTTTTTGGAAGGCCGTGAGAGTGGGAAGGGTCCGGATCTCTGCGGGCAGTTCGTTCCACAGAGCCAGAGCAGCTACAGAAAAGGCTCTCCCCCGAGTGTCGCCAGCCGGCATTGTCCGGTCGATGGCACCCGGAGGAGGCCTAGCCTGTGAGTTCTTATCGGCCGTTGGGAGGTATGCAGCAGGAGGCGGTCTCTCAGATATCCAGGTCCAAGTCCATGTAGGGCTTTAAAGGTAATCACCAGCACCTTGTAGCGCTATCCATTAATGACAGATCATTTTGAAACCATTTCTATGGAATATGTTAAGTGTTTTTGACAGGTTGCGACCTGCTAAATCCAATTTTCTGTTTCCAGATAATCCACTTAAGTACTCCTCTTAAAATCGAGAGTAAACAAAACTGTTCAGAGGCATTTGGTCAGACACATATGCCAGTTATTCAAGAAGTTTAACCCAAAAACCTTTGAGATGCATATATTAAAATTAACTCGATTAATTTGATTCCTACATTGGCCGTAGTCTGAATCCTGTCAAGTGTGAATACAGTATCTGAGTCATCTCAAATTAGCAAGAAATTGTAAAAATGTTTTGGAGCGGTTCCTCTGTAACCTTTCAACCTATTAGATTTACAAAGTGATGAGTTTCCACTTTTAAGGACACTTGTGTTTTGTCGTCTCCCCTGCCCCTTTGCTGGTGACCTGATGTCTGTTGTGACTTCCCGTATCATTTAATTGCATGGCTGAATGATGTACTGTTGTTACACACGCTCCCCAGTTCACCTTATGGTCACAAACTCAACACACAGCCCTGGTCATTAGCCACACTTGAATCATATTCAATAGAAGACTGAGGCACAACCGGGTTTTTTGGGGGGGGCGGGGAGGACCAGGAGACCCAGTAAATTTAAAATAACACAAAATTTTACTGGTCAGTCAATCAGGATAGAGCTGGAAGGGACCTTGGAGGTCTTCTAGTCCAACTCCCATCTCAAGCAGGAGAGTTACTTTTTCTTTTCTCTCGCTCGCTTCTTCCTTTTCCTTTTTCCTTTTTTAAGTAGGTGTCATGATTAGAAGTTGGATAAGAAAGAAAGGGAAATGTTTTTTTTAAAATAAAGAGTGATATGATCAAAAGCTAGAATAAGTGATAGAAACAAGAAAAGGGGGAACATTCGTGTAAAGCTTTTATATAACAAAATGAAAGTAATAACAAGAGAAAATGTGGAATAATTGAATAATGAGACTATACGTTACTATAAGTAAGCATTATTATTAGAAATATATAAGCGGATTGAATGCAAGGATTATGATCAATTTGATTCGTTTTATTTGTATTAGAATGTATAACACTGAGGTGCCACCAGGGGTGGGTTCTGGCTGGTGTTACTGTCGGTTTGCTGATGCACACGCTGGATGTGCAGTTCAATGGAAATTGTTCTGCGCATGCATCTGAAGATGCCTCTGGTCAAGCGGCCGGCATGACTCAATGCCGAAGGCTCATGGAACGCTGTTACCTTCCCACCAAAGTGGTCCCTATTTTTCTACTTGCATTTGTTATGTGCTTTCGAACTGCTAGGTTGGCAGAAGCTGGGACAAGTCATGGGAGCTCCCTCTGTTACTCGGCGCTAGGGATTTGAACTGCCAAACTGCCGACCTTTCTGATTGACAAGCTCAGCATCTTAGCCATTGAGCCACTGCGTCCCGTATGTTTGGTAGTGAATAACAAAAGGGAAGCAGTATATTCAATGAATGTTAGTCATGTGCATGTTTTTTGGATATATAGAAATACTATTTTCATATATGTTTATTTTAGGTTCTGGGATATTCACTAACACCGCAGGACTGCATAAATTTGCAGATGTAATTCAGGTAAGCTTTTAGTTCTTGAATTAAATATATAAAATAAAATAAATGTTTTTATTACTGGTGTGCATCATTCTCCTAACCACCACTAGATGGGTCTCCAAGCTATACTTTACACTGAATTAATCAGGCCAAAAAAATATACTGTTTGGTCAGAATTCGACCACAATTATTACACTAGTGTTCTTCATACTCAGCAATCTTAAGATGTCTCTCTGCACTTCCAATATGTCCTGGCTAAGGATTCTGGGAGTTGAAATCAACACGTCTTAAAATTGCTGAGTGCTTTAGACTTTATGGTGATATGTACTGTAACACACCCATGATTGATTAATTGATTATGTACCATCAATTTGTTTTCAAGCCCAGTTTAGGTACATACCACATAGATGTGTACATTAGCAAAAAACAGAAATAGTTATTTCATTGCACCGATTAAAGGCCTGGAGACTAAAACATATAAAGAACGGTTGCAGGAACTGGGTATGGTGGACTAGGAGGGACATGATAACAGGATTTCATTATTTGAGGAGCTGTCACAAAGAAGAGGCGGGTGCATCTATTTTCCAAAGCACCAGAAGGCAGAACAAGAAACAACGGATGGAAACTAATCAAGGAGAGAAGCAACCTGGGATTAAGGAGAAATTTCCTGACAGTTAGAACAATTAACCAGTGGAACAACTTGCCTCCAGAAGTTGTGAATTCTCCAACACTGGAGGTTTTTACGAAGAGACTAGACAGCCACTTTCCTGAAATGGTATGGGGTCTCTTGAGCAGGGGGTTAGAAGACCTCCAAGGTCCCTTCCATCTCTATTCTGATTGAATTCTGCTTTTCCTCATCGGCAAAAAGCCCAAAGATTTTATGAACTGCATTAGCATAATTAACTGCAAATCCAGCGGCTCCACTATTCCTATCTTGTAATTGAATTGATAGTACAGTACGTGCTTGACCTGATTCTCAAATTAACCAATTTTCTAGGCCTTGCACAGTTCATTAAAATGTAAACTCATTAAACAGGCAGAAGTACAGCCAGGCCTCATTTAACATCCTCTTGTAAAGCAACCATTCAAAATTACAACTGAGTCATAGCAATGGTGGCCATCGCAACACACACGCACCATAGTCATGTCGTCACAATTCAGGGGCTTGCTGTCCACTTGGAATTACAACATTGCATTGTTCCGTAGTCAGATGGTCGCCTTTTACAGATCTTCGTTTTCTGACAAGCAAAGTCAATGGGGAAGCCAGCTGGAGGTCTCAATTTGCAATCCCGTAACTGTGGGACGCTGCCACCGCACAGGATTTTCCTAACGACGGCAGGTGGGAGTGGCACAACCGCAATCATAACTCAGTCACGGCATGTTTTACCCTATGACTGCGATGGAGCGCCCGGTTCCAATTACAGGTAGTCCTCAACTTACAACAGTTCATTGGAAGTTACAACATCACTGAAAAAAGGGATGACCATTTTTCACGCTTACGGCCGTTACAATATCCTCATGGTCACATGACCAAAATTCGGACACTTGGCAACTGGTTCATATTTACGACCGTTGACGGTCCCTCTGGATCATGTGATTCCCCTTTTGCGATCTTCCGGTAAGCAAAGTCAATGGGGAAGCCACAGTCACTTAGAAACCAGGTTATTAACTTAACCACTGCAACCATTCACTTAATAACTATGGCAAGAAAAGTTGTAAAATGGGGGGGAAAACTCACTTAACAAATGTCTCGTATAGCAGCGTAAATGTTGGGTTCAATTATGGTCGTAGGACTACCTGTATAATTGCTGAGCCAGGATTATCTTGTCGAAAACCATAACCACAGAGTTAAAACAAATTTAGCAGGTTATGGAAACAGAGCTACTGAACGTGGAAGTGACCTGGTTAAGAATCTTTCTCCCTTCGGAGACTTTAATAACCTATTTTTGCATAAAATTATATCTCTTCCGTCCTTCTGTTCTTCCAGCCCCCCCCTCCCCCCAAGGGCTGCTTTGATCATCCTCATTATCATTTTAAACCATTCCAAAATGAAAATACTAAAAGGAATAGTAAATTTGGAGCAAAGCACTAGGCAATTTCACAGCAGGGGCGAAAAATATCACCTGTTATTTGGCTCCAGCGATTTTTTACGCCATCTGTTTATATGGCCGTAAGCAGCTTATAGTCTGCACTACGGAAAAGATCCGTGAAAACAATCCGAGTTTGTCTCCGAATGCTTGTCAAAAATAACCCCCAAGGCTGGCAGACGGATCTTACTTGGGCCGCAAAATAATGCTTCTTACTCAAGCTACAGCCGCAGTTCAGCCTGACATTTCTGCGGCTAAAGCGAGACATTTGTTAAGTGTGTTTTGCCCCATTTCTTGCCACCGTTGTTAAGTGAATCACTGCATTTGGTAAGTTAGTAACCTGGTTGTTAACTTGAATCTGGCTTTCCCATTGGCTGCTTCTCAGAAGGTCGCAAAAAAGTGACCACATGGCCCCGAGACACTGCAATGGTCATAAATATGAACCAGTTGCCAAACATCTGAGGGGTTTTATTTCAAACAAAGTTTTTTGTTCGTTTGTTTGTTTGCCAAGCATCTGCGTTTTGATTACATGATCATGGGGATGCTGCAAAGGTCATTAAAATGGTCATCAGTCACTTTTTCTAGTGCCGTTGTAACTTTGAACTTTCACTAAATGAACTGTCGTACGTCAAGGACTAGCTTTACTGAGGCATCTGTTGGAAACCCAAGAGGAACTCTTAAGATATGCCAGATGGGCCAGTAAATGATCCCCCTTCCCCCTATAGAGGTCAGTGGTGGCTGCAAGTCTCCAACTAATCAATACAATAGCAGAGTTGGAAGGAACCTTGGAGGTCTTCTAGTCCAACCCCCTGCCTAGGCAGGAAACCCTATACCACTTCAGACAAATGATTGTCTAATCTCTTCTTAAAAACCTCCAGAGATGCAGCATTCAGAAAAATGGTTATCCAACATCTTAAAGACTTCCAGTGTTGGGGCATTCAGAACTTCTGGAGGGAACTTCTGTTCCACTGATTAATTGTTCTAATTGTCAGGAAATTTCTCCTCAGTTCTAAGTTGCTTCTCTTCTTGATTAGTTTCCACCCATTGCTTCTTGTTCTACCCTCAGGTGTCCTGGAGAAGAGCTTGACTCCCTCTTCTTTGTGGCAACCCCTGAGATATTGGAAGACTGCTATCCTGTCTCCCCTAGTCCTTCTTTTCAAACTAGACATACCCAGTTCCTGCAACTGTTCTTCATATGTTTTAGCTTCCAGTCCCCTAATCCTCTTTGTTGGCTCTTCTCTGCACTCTTTCCAGAGTCTCCACATCTTTTCTACATCGTGGCGACCAAAACTGAATGCAGTATTCCAAGTGTGGCCTTACCAGGGCATTATAAAGTGGTATTAACCCTTCACGTGATCTTGATTCCATCCCTCTGTTGATGCAGCCTAGAACTGTGTTGGCTTTTTTGGCAGCTGCTGCTCATAATCATGATGAGAAACTGATGTTAATCACCCTCAGATCACAAATACTTTTACAACGGAATGGCTTTTACCAGAAGTCAGAAAATTCCTAAAGAAAAACATCCTTACCAATACAAGACAATATTTGTAGCTCAGGGCTGGACTGTGGGGTCCCTGGTGCTCTCTGAGCTAGGTTGTTTTCTTGCAAGCATTTCATTACCTGACTAGGTAACATCATCAGTTCTAGAAGCGAAGGGGGTTTTGCTCTCTGCTTATATACAAGTGGCTTGCCTTGTTAGTGTTGGTGGAAGTGTTTTTAGTGGTTCCTTGATTAGGTTGTATATTGTTGGATTGTTTGTCTCGGTAGTTCATTGATTTGGGGTATTGCTTACAGCTTGATTGTTAGACTAACATTCATCTTGGTGTTGATCTCAGCTCATCTGAATCTTGATTGTTGGTGGGAAAATATTTTTGTCTCTGTTTCCTTTTTAGCTTTGTGATTGTCTCTTTTGAATGGTATGTAGATGTTGTTTATCTCTATGTGCCTGTTGATGGTTGGTTTGTCTTGAGTGCCAGGCTTCCAGGAATTCTCTAATACTTTTGGATTTAGCTTAGTGTAAGATGCTTGGTCTCCTGGTGATTGGCTCAAAGTCACCCAGCTGGCTTTAATGTGTAAATTGGGACTAGAACTCACCATCTGGTGATTGGCTCAAAATCACCCAGCTGGTTTTTCATGCCTCAGGTGGGACTAGAACTCATAGTCTTCTGACTTCTAGCCTGGTGCATTAACCAGTAGCGGCTAGCCCAATTTTAGTTACCCTTTTTCTAAAATAAATAAATAATAAGCTGCTTTTAAAAATGCACCTTTTAAATGTTGCGGTTAGTTTTCCATGCTTTCAATCTGACTGTTGAGTTAAGGTCACAAAAGAGAAACTAGAGAGCCAGCAAAATCATAATCATAAGATCATAATGAAATCCTTTTTTTCTGATAAGAGGGAGGCATTTTCGAACGTTACTTTACTAGAAACGTGGCTGGATTTGTTCACTCGTTTAATTTTAGTTTTTCCCTCTGTTGTAGACTGTTTTTAATTTTGGTCCATCAGAAGGGGAGCCTGGTACAGTAGCAGGCCATGTGGTATCAAAACACTATAAGGTAAGTAACACCCTTGTAAGGCAATGATATATTCTTTAGTTGCTTTTTGCTAGAAAATTAGGGTATGATTTCTAAATCTTTGTAAGATTTCAATAGGCTAAGCAAGAATTGTTTCGAGTTAAGTGGCACCTAAACTGGATACATTAAATTAAATTTAAATGGCCACTATATTTTAAGGAAATGGAAAGCATACGTTTCACAGCTCTTCAGTTAACCACTGCGTTTTTTTAAGACTTTTTTTGTACTACTTTTATTATTTTTGTAAATAACTGAAGGCGGTGAACATATCTAATACTCCTTCCTCCTACCTATTTTCTCCAAAACAGCAAGGTGTTTTGAGGTTGGATGGGCTAAGAGGGAGAACTGGCCCAAAGTCGCCCAGCTGGCTTTCATTCATAAAGCCATACTGGAAGCCACAGTCTCTTGGTGATTGATCCAAAGCCACCCAGTGGCTTTCATGCCTAAGGCAGGATTAGAATTCAGAGCCTCCTGATGATGGGCTGAAAATCACCCTGCAATTTTCAGGCCTAATGTGGGACTAGAACTCACTGTCTCCTGGTTTCTAGCCTGGTCCCTTAGTTACCAACTAGACCAAACTGACTGTTAGTTACTCTTTTCTAAACTGCAATCCATCTGTTTCTTGACAGCCCGTACACATACACAGTCTCTGTGAAACTTTACCCAATGTGATGCCTTCCGGATACTTGGTTCTATTCCAGAAGAATTTTCTTAGTTTAAACCAAAAACCAGAAAACAATCACACTGAAGCAGAAAATTGGTTCGTTGACAGAGCTGGAGGCTAAAAACAGACCCAAAGAGGGAAACGTTTACTACCACTGTTTACAGATTTAAGCAGACAGAATATGCATGTTATTGGAAACAGCAATGATGTTATTAAGTGATAGAGGCAACTGCAAGCATTTGTTTGTGTCCCGTATATAACACACTTAATGCAGTGTTTCTCAACCATAGCAGCTCAGATGATTAAAGGCCTGAAGACTAAAACATGAAGAACGGTTGCAGGATTTGGGTTTGGCTAGTCTAGAGAAAAGAAGGACTAAGTGGGGGGGCATGAGAGCAGTATTCCAGTATTTGAGGGGCTGCCACCAAGAAGAGGAGGTCAACCTATCCTCCAAAGTACCTGAAGGCAAGTGAAGAAAGAATGGATGGAAACTGATCAAACAGAGAAGCAACCTGGAATTAAATAATTTCCTGACAGTGAGGACAATCAACCAGTGGGACAGCTTGCCTCCAGAAGTTCTAGGTGATCCCTCACTGGAGGTTTTCAAGCAGAGAACAGACAGTCACTTGTCTGAAATAGTATATAGGGTTTCCTGCTTGAGCAGGAGGCTGGACTAGAAGGCCTCCAAGGTCCCTTCCAGCTCTGTTCTGATTGATTGAACTTTAGGATAATTCTGGGAGTTGAAGTTCACATATTTTAAAGTTGCCAATGTTGAGAAACGCTGACTTAATGAGTTCATTAAAGCATTACAAAGCCAGTTTGGCCTAATATTAGGATTCCAGGTGACGATGAGTTCAACCCTTAGCCATGGAAAGCAGTGACTTTGTGACTTTGAACCAGTCGCTCTCACTCAGCCCAGGACTGGAAGTCTTTAAGAAGATGCTGGATTGCCATCTGTTTGAAACGGTATAGAATTTCCTGCCTAGGCAAGGGGTTGGACTAGAAGACCTCCAAGATCCCTTCCATCTCTGCTATTGTATTATATTGTATAACCTCACAGGGTAATCGTTGTGGGGAAAATAGGAGGAACAAGGAATATTAGGTACGTTTGCTGCCTTATTTCTAAAAATAATAAGGTTGGGATGCAAATAAATAAAACTATTAGGTAATGCCGCAAAACCAAAAGGACTGTGGGCTTTTGAAAAACAAAGAGACAGCTTTTCATAAACATGCCTTATTTTTGGGAGTTGTTTCCATTTCCAGAGCTTTGTTCAACACCCGTGGTGTTTTCCATTTGCCAGTATCCCTTGGCGTCCTAATGTGTTGTTAGTTGAGCTGACAGTTTAGTTCCCCTGAAGATGTCTGTTTGGGTTAAGGAATTTTTAGCTTCATCACTCAAATTCTCCTTTATGATGACTCCCAAATAATCATCTTTAACTTGGAAGGAGAGGAATTGTAAACAAAAGGATTTGGTTCATTGGAGTAAATGGACCTAATAAGTCTTGTGCAATGCATTGGATGATGATTTGCACTCCTTTTATGGATGTGTAAGACCCCTTTGAAACATCGTGATGCAGGTTCATCTCCTGTTCTTTGATTTTATCCTCTTCTGCCTCATTCTCAAGGTCCATATCCATCTTGATGAAAACAATACAAAATGGAAGCCCAGGACCGATTTGTGGGACTCGGTGCCAACGAAAAAACAAGGTAGCTTGGAGGTTAAACATGTTACAGCTTGGCATAAAATGCAGCGGTCGATTTGTTTACCCGTGTTCTGCCCCAGGCTTCCCAAGACCATGAAGCAGACTCCTCGTCCCATTAAAACCCCTTTTATTTAGTTTAAACTGAATACCTCTCCAGCAAAGTCCCGGCCAACAGTCTTTCAAGAGATTTCACAACTACAGATCAGGCTTGGAGAGCTGCCAGGCCGATATCTTCCAAACGCCACGCTGTAGCAGACAGTACTTGGCAAGAAATCAGGAACAGATCTTCACCCGAATGAATTGAACTAATTGTCTCCTGCAAACTCCATTCCCCTTTTGCTCCTCTCTATTCCCTATGAGAGGGGCCATTCACATCCACCTATGCCTTTACTCCAGAGTCAGCCCTTGTTCCTTAGCTGTTCCCTTCTCCTGGCAGCTCTGCGCATGCGCACACTGGGAACAGGCTCCAGCTGTTTGTCTGCCTCACTGATATCCAACTCCGAAGTCAACTGAGAATTGTTGGACGGCCCTGACTCCCCCCTCTGCCTCTAACACAGAGCCCTCATCAGAGCCTTCCCCAGACTCCAGGACTGGCCCATGTTCCTCCCCAACCTTCTCACTGCCTGACTCTGCCACCAGATCCGTTGGTCACTGGCGGGCCACAACAGGCTGTTAACTTAGCATGTTGTTACAATGAAGGCCATTGGGAGGCTAAATGTCTATGGAGATTCTCAGTCATCCAACTCATAATTGTCTCAAAGGTGTTTTTTCAAAAGTCAACTGGACAATGTTTCTCCTTGAAGAAGGAAGTTTTGCTTCTCATTCAAGAAATTTTATCAGTTGTGACTGGATGGTGGGTTTACCTTACTTTCATTGCCCCCAAAGTCCTGCTAGAAGCTATGAAGCTTCTTGGATGAGAAGTGAAATGTCTTCTTATGCTTCCTCAAGGAAAAACAATCCAATCGCCTTTTGAAAAATCACCTTTGAGACAACTTCAGCTAGTCTTCGACGTACAAACACAGTTGAGCCCAAAAATTTTGGTTCATAAGCGAGATAGATATTAAGCGAATTTTGCCGCATTTCAACCACATTTTTGCCACAGTTGTTAAGTGAATCACTGCAGTCGTTAAGTTAGTAACACGGTTGTTAAGTGAATCTGGCTTCCCCATTGACTTTGCTTGCCAGAAAATTCCCCAGGGCACTGTAGCCGTCATAAATACGATCAGTTGCCAAGCATCTGGATTTTGATCATTTGAAAAACGGTCATAACCCCCTTTTTTCAGTGCCACTGTAACTTCAAACGGTCACTAAATGAACTGTTGTAAGTCGGGGACTACCTGTATTGGAGACTGTTTCTTCCTTGGGGTTTTGTGCGCCAGTTGCATCCTTTCCCGAAAAGTCCAGGAAGTCTTAATCATGGTCGTAGGTCGAGGACTACCTGTAGTAATAACACTGGGGAGAAAGATAGGCCAAAATAAGGGACAGATTGAATTGTAAAGTCCACCATGCTTGTGACTGGATGCAGCAAGGAAGATATTTGATTGCATGTAACACATTGTGAGCTTTGCGAGGTCAGTGAGGCAATTCTGGGGTACCACTCAGGTAATGCGGTAGGACTACAAAGACAATAGGGCTCTCAAAGAACAAAGAGACACTTTCCAGGAATGGAGTTTCTCTGCAGGGAGTTATTTTCCTTTGCTTTTCAAAAACAATGCTTGTCTTTTCTCTCTCTCACTTTCTTCTTAAATGGGCTTTGTCTTTAGTTCCAGGAAAATTTGTAAACGTGCAGTTCAGAACACAGACTTCGTTGGAAAAAGGAAAAAAGGATTTTATTATTTTTCTTTTGATTCTGTTTGGATAATATTGCAGAGAAGTATTAAAATGGATAAGGCAGGCAGGCAGCAACCCTGGGAACAAAACCCAGAATTTTGATGTCTGTTGATCAGTCTCTGTTAAGGATTTAATAATTTATGAGGAGCTCAACTAAATGGCTTAAATAGACAAACTTCTCCTGCCAATTATGGACATTTTAAATGGGCTTCACTGATTGTTCAGGTACTCCTCGACGTATGACCACAATTGAGCCCAAAGTTTCCGTTGTTAAGTGAGACCTTTGAGTTCTGCCCCATTTTACGACCATCCTTGCCACAGTTATTAAGTGAATCGCTGCAGGTGTTAAGTTAGAAACCCAGTTGCTAAGTGAATCTGGCAACCTCATTCACTTTGCTTGTCATTAGGTTGCAAAAGGTGATTTACATGACCTCGGGACATAGCAGTGGTCATAGATATGAACCAATTGGCTAGAGTGCTGCTGGCAACTTCTGCTGTCCGCTGTCTGTCTGTCTGCAGTTTGGCAGTTCAAATCTCACCAGTGACGTGCGGTGAGAATAATGGCTGGTGAGGCACTGACACAGTGGTGGGTTTCAAATTTTTTTAGACTTCAACTCCCAGAATTCCACAGCCAGGCATGCTCAGTTCTGATTTAAAGTGACAGCATTTGTTTTTCTCCTTTGCGAAAAAGTTTCCTTCATTCTTTTTCTTCTCCCTCCCCCTCCTTCCTCCCTCTCTCCCTCCCCCCTCTCTCAAACAGACACACGCACACAGAGAAGTTGGATTAGACCATCTCTCCTACCCCCTTCCCTCTCTCACTCACACTCTCTCAAACAAACACAAACACAGAAGTTGGATTGGAGCCGATCTGAGCCTTTGATTGCAGGTGGAGCCACGTTGCCTTTTCAAACTTGTAATCAGTGAAGCTGGGCTTATATAGTTTTATCCAGCTGTGTGTGTGTATGTGTGTGTGTGCCTCACCTACGTCAGGAATTTTTAGGCTTTTAACCCTTGCTTAACTCTGCTCGAGTGATCATAAAACACCTAATGTCAGACTAGATGAGGCACATCGTTCTCCTGCCTCCTCCTGTAGAGGGTGCTTTTTAAGAGGCTTTTTTAAACAGTTAAGCAGAGTCATCCCCGGTGACTCTGGCAGCAACTAGCTCAACCTGACCTCAGCTCTTGCTTTTTTCCTTTTACATTTTCTTTTCATGATGACAGTGGTGAGGCTCTGCCTCCCCTGACTGCACGTCCCTGAATCTCACCAGGTTCAAGGTTGAGTCAACCTCCCATCCTTCCAGTTCGAAGTGGACACTGATGATGATGATGTTACCTAGTTGGATAATGAAATGTGTGCAAAAAAGCCCAGAGAGCACCAAGGACTCCGTTCTTGTGAAGATTTGATGTGGGCCCGGAGAAAAAGTGTCAAATGATTGCATTTAGTTCTTCCCTAGCAAGTTAGGGAAACAAAGTCACTCCAGATTAATAGATGCGTGACGTGTCAAATCATGCAAATCATGACCTTCATCTTTAATTTGATACGCGATGGTGCTCCTAACATTTTGTCTCCGTGTTCATTTGATACAGGGAAGATCTTGAGCTACTGGTGCTTCAGCCCCGGATACAGCATGCAGGAGTTGGTTCGTCAGGGAGTCCGCACCATTATTCTGACGAGCGGGACCCTTTCCCCACTTTCCTCTTTTGCTAAGGAGATGCAGATGTGAGTCCTGTTTTTCCCCCTCCCTTTTTGAATTAATTAAAATAATAATTAATAGGCCGCTTCAGTCAAGGTGACTCTAAATTGAGTATAAAAGCAGCAGCTGCAGCCAAA
Organism: Thamnophis elegans; assembly: GCF_009769535.1. Taxonomy (NCBI): domain Eukaryota; kingdom Metazoa; phylum Chordata; class Lepidosauria; order Squamata; family Natricidae; genus Thamnophis; species Thamnophis elegans. The sequence continues at coordinate 96,149,318 of NC_045545.1, read as the reverse complement.
GCAATAGGCAACAATTTATTAATGTATTTATTAGAGCCATGTGGAAAGAATGCAGGATTGCAGGCTGACTCTGCCCACTGCCAGGATTAACAGATTAGCAGAGTTGGAAGGGACCTTATAAGTCATCTAGTCCAACCCCCTGCCCAAGCAGGAGACCCTACCCAATTTCTGACAGATGGTCGTCCAGTCTCTTCTTGAAAGTCTCAAGGGATGAAGCTCCCACAACTTCCGAAGGCAACTTCCGTTCCATGGATTGATTGTTCTCACTGTTGGGAAATTTCTCCTTATTTCCAGGTTGAAATCTCTCCTTGGTCAATTTCCATCCATTATTCCTTGTCTGGCCTTCAGGTGCTTTGGAAAATAGCTTGACCCCCCTCCTCTCTGTGGCAGACCCTAATATATTGAAAGATGTTATCTTGTCTCCCCTGGTCCTTCTCTTCCCTAGACTAGCCAGGCCCAGTTCCTGCAACCTTCCATCGTATGTTTTACCCTCCAGTCCCCTAACCATCCTGGTTGCTCTTCTCTCACTTTTTCTACAGTCTCAATCTCTTTTTTATAGTGTGGTGACCAAAAGGAGTTCGATTCTGACTGGCTTAAGGTTGACTCAGCCTTCCACCCTTCTGAGGTTGGTCCAATGAGGATTGCTAGGGGCAAGACGCTGCCATTGTAACCCACCCAGAGAGGGCTTTAAGGTTTACAGTCAGTTTTCACACTTATGAACCTTGCAACATCTCCATGGTCATGAGTTCAAAATTCAGGCACTTGATAACTGGCATATATTTATGACTGTTGCACTAACCTGGGGTCATGTGATTTGTCACCTGCTAGGAAGGGTCTATCTTAATTCTCTTCCTGCCCATCAGACATTCTAAGCTCCTCTGGTTTCTTTGCTCTCTGGGAAGCAGCCCCTCCCTCTTTGGAATCCAGACTACATTCCGCCACATCATGGGAGCTAGGAAGCCTGGCTTTTCCATAGGAGCCGTTACCTATGGAAAGGCTTGGTTTTTTCCCAACTCCAAGAGTTGGATAGGGAGAGGGGTTGTGAGAGGCTTTAATGAGGGATTGCAGGTTGCGTGTTTCGCTTTGGTGCAAGGTGTTTAATGTTTATGGTTTTATTATATTTATGTATTATTTTATTATTAATATTTTTAATTGCTGATTGAGAGCTTCCCAGAATTCAGTATAAAATTGTCGCCTTCCTTTCTTCCTTCTTTCCTTCCTTCCTTCCTTTTTTATGATATCTGTGCTAATGTTTATGGATTTATTATATTTCTGCATTATGCTTTATTCCTAATATTCTTTTAATTGCTGATTGGGAGATTCGCAGAGTTCCATATAAGATGATCAGTTTTACTATTTTATTATTTTATATTATTTTATATTATTTTATATTATTTTATATTATTTTATATTATTATTTTATATTATTTTATATTATTTTTTATTTTTATTATGTTATTTCATGTCATTTTATGTTATTTTGTTATTTATTTGTTATTTTATTTATTTTATTATTTCATTTTATTTTATTGATATATACCACAATATATGCCCCAATAAAGTGACTCTGAGCAGATTAGAGATTATAAAAAGATAAATAGAAAAGCAGTTAACATTTTAAAATTATACACATTTTTTTTTTAAAAAAAAACCAGGCAACTATTATTTATTTATTTGATTTTTACCTCTATTATTTATTTTTATTGCTTTATTCCTTTGTTATTGTTTATGTGGATTTTTTTCATCCTCCCCTCCCCCCTTGTGTTTTCGTAAATCACCCAGAATAGCTCCACAGCAAGATGGACAGCAAATATATTTAACACACAAATAAGTAAATAAATACAAATGCCTTAAATAAGTAAATATAGTGATTTGAATCAGAGTCAGTTTGATCTAGTGGTTAAGGCATTAGACTAGAAAACCAATGAGTTCTGGTCTCGCCTTAGCCATGAAAGTCGGCTGGGTGACTTTGGGCCAATCACCAGGAGACGGTGAGTTCTAATCCTGCCTTAGGCATGAAAGCCAGCTGGATGATTTTGGGCCAGTCCCCTGATTTTCAGCCAAACCCACCTCAGAGGGTGGTTGTTGTGGGTAAAATAGGAGAAGGAAGGTGTGTTGCATATATCTGCTACCTTGAGTTATTTGTAAAAATAATAAAGGCATGATACAAATAAACAAATAAAAAACATTAAAAAGCCATACAGTAAAATCCAAAGCCAAAGATATTTTCACATCCGTCAATAACCTTCAATAAAACAGCTGCTGTCCTTGTTCCCCACATGATGGCGGCCTACAATAAAACGAATATATTTAAGTGTCTGTGGAGGTGCTTGGTTACCCAGCTCATGGTTGCCCCAGAAGATGCTTTTTTCAGGAGGCAGCTGGACTTTCTTTTCTTTTTTCCTCGAAGACATTCTGCTTCTTCTCATCCAAGTTTCTTGGATGAGAAGAGAAACGTCTTCAAGAAAAAACAAATTCCAGTTGCCTCTTTGCAAAAGCACCTTTGGGACATGTATATTTAAGGTTTAATCCATTCCAATTAATGTGATGTTTCCTGTCCTGGAAGCTGTCCAGCATTAATTCCCACATCTTAAAAGATCTTCCAGGAAAACTTTTTCCAAGCTTCCTGAAGCCCTTGAAAATGGGAGATTCCTTGGTCTCCTCCAGGGCAAGCTGTTGCAAATCAGCCTCCAGACTCCAAATTATCTCTATAAAAGAATAGTTGGAAGTAACTTTTGCCCCGGGGTTGAAATAATATTGACAGCAGTGATAACTGAAAGAGGAAAAACTCGGGGATTTTCCACGGATATCGTCATTGTTGCCCCAATTCCTGTTACTGAACAATGTGTTTATTTTCTTCTGCGATTGTCAAGAAATCCTATTGCCTGCCCACCGTAATTAATCACTATACTTATACTGATAAAACTCAAACTCGTCAAACGTTAGTTTTGTTGTGCCCGGAAATGTCATTGGAATGCTTGACTGTTTTATCGCCCTTGGTGGGCTTGAAAAAAAAGCCAGAAATGTCTGGGTTCAAATGCAGATGACAATAGAAAGAATTTTAACGATCAACACTCAACTTGAAACAGAAACTTTACCCCGCGGAGATCCGGACCCTCACCTCTCTCCAGGCCTTCAGGAAAGCCGTCAAAACCTGGCTGTGCCGGCAGGCCTGGGGTTGATGAGTTCCCCTCCCCTCTCGACTGGTATGGCTGTGTGATTTTCGTGTATTTTAATTATGTGTACTGTTGTTTATGTTCCCTTTCCCCCCTGAGTTGTTCGCCGCCCTGAGTCCCTCCTGGAGAAGGGCGGCATACAAATAAACCAAATACAAATACTAATACAAATACTTACTGGGATTAATGGACATCCAATTAGAAAAGGATCCTGGGAGATTATTCTTGTTTGTTTGCTTCTCATGTTTCTAGACTGCTCATCTCTTTCAAAGATCACTTGATCACTGTTACGGGACTGTTATATGTTGTTGTCATTGTTCAGTCACTAAGTCATGTCTGAACCTTCACGACCCCATGGTCCCCACCACACCAGGCTCCCCTGCCCTTCATTGTGTCACGGAGGGGCCTATTTCCCAGGCTTCAATCACTTCCTGTGCTGTTTTTGTGCCTGCATATATGTATACATTCAATCTTGCAACTACTAAGATTGTTAGACGAGCAGGCACAAAAACAGCCCGGGAAGTGATTGAAGCCTGAGAAACAGGCCCCTCACGTCATCAAGAAGAGCAGCAGCAATAGCATTTAGACCTATATTCCGTTTCACAGTGCTTTGCAGCCCTCTCTAAGCGGTTTACAGAGTCAGCCTCTTGCCTCCAACAATCTGGGTCCTCATTTTACACACCTCGGAAGGACGGAAGGTTGAATCAACCTTGAGCCGGTCAGAATTCAAATGCCAAATTGCAGGCAGCCGGCAGGCAGCAGAAGTAGCCTGCAGTACTGCATTCTAACCACTGTGGCACTGCGGAGTGCTGATTTACCACAACTTGTCTAATACTTAGCAGGCCAAGGCTGGGCCGCACAAGGAAACGACAGCTAACGTACTTAAAAGCCAACCCTCAACACACCCCAATCAACATCGAAAAAGGCACCATATAAATACCGCACACAGAATAGCTCAAAGTACACACTTTGTGAGCAAGAAGTTCTCTGAGGATGGGCTCCAGCACGAGTTTGAAAGCTGAGAAGAGTCAATCTCTCGTCCCGGTGACCGACTCAGATTGGATTTTGCAACATTATCCTGGGCCACGTACAAGTTGACTTATGATCAGGATTGAGCTGCTAAATTGATGTTGCTAAGTCAGCCACCTCCAAACTTTTGGCCGTGAGGGACAGGTTCCATGAAGAGCGGTTTTTCCCACGGACCAGAGGGGGCGTGGTTTTGCCTGTGGCCTGCATCCCGCGGATTGGGTCTGTTTACCCCGCCAGGTTTCCGGCATGCCACGGCCTAGTCCTACTCTGCTTAGAATAGAATAGCTTTATTGTCATTTTGAAGGTACACTAATTGGCGTACATTAAAATGAAATCTCGCTGCATGCAGCTCTCAAAGGGTCTCCACCTCCAATGTACACTACATAAACATGACACAATAAAGACAAAATTATGCATATAACCACATATATTATACGACAAGGAGAAACAACTCTTATAAATTGTTTCAACTTGTACCCTCCAAATGACGTTATAGAGCATTTGCACACCAGAACAACTAGACACAAGGACAGTTACCCCCCCGCCCCGCATGCCATCACTCTGCTAAACATCTAATTCCCATAACACTATCAAACTATTTTATTTACTAAGACTGTAGTACTATTCTTCTCATCCTTCCTATCTCAGTAATGGCGAACCGAGTGCCCAAACCAGAATATGTGTGCGTGCAATGTGTGCACACCGTAGCACCAAAAACCCAAAGACCAGCTGGCCAGCATGCACCTGCCTGTTTTTTGGCCATATTTTGGGGCATTTTGGGGTCATTTTTCAGACTGTTTTGGGGCCAAAAAACGGTTCAAAAACAGTCTGAAAAGCACCCAACAAACTGCGTGGGTTTGGCCATTTTTGGGCTGTTTTTCAGGGCCATAAACAGCTCAAAAAAACAGCCCCCAAACAGGCCATAAAAATGGCCCAAAAAAGAACCTGAAAACGGCCCAGAAAACAGCCTGGTTTTTTTTGATGGTTTTTTGGCTGTTTTCAGGCCATTTTCTGACGCTCCGACACCCGTGAAGACCCGTTGGCGACGGTGCTTGTGCCCAAAGAGAGCTCTGCATGCCACCTCTTGCACGCGTGCCATAGCTTTGCCATCACTGACCTATCTTCTTATGACTATAGCCTTGTTGCTTGTATCTTTACGATTCATGTGGTTTTATTTAGTTTCCTAATATGACTTACTTGCTTGCTTAGTATCCTATGACTATCACTAAGTGTTGTATCTTATGATTCTTGATGAATGTATCTTTTCTTTTATGTGCACTGAGAGCTTAATGCACCGAAGACAAACTCCTTGTGTGTCCAATCACACTTGGCCAATAAAGAATTCTAAAAACACTCTAGTTTGGATGTGTACATGTACATGGCGGAAAAAAAAACCTTGCAAGTTTACAAAATGGATGGGCCCAAGGAACAAATCGGGTAGTTCTTTTAGAAATACTTCGAAACCTCCTCCCAGAGGGGAGCAACAGGAACAGGCTATGAAGTGGGTGTGTAGAGTCTCATGCACCGGGGATTGGGAACCCTTGTGCTAAGTGAAACATTTGTTAAATGAGTTTTGCCCTATTTTATGACCTTTCTTGATGACAGTTGTTAAGGGAATCACTGCAGCTGTTAAGCTAGTAACCCAGTTGTTGACTGAAAGTGGCTTCCCCATTGACTTTGCTTGTCAGAAGCTCACTGAAGCGAATCACGTGAGTTGCATAACGGGGAGCTCCGTCATAAATATGAACCAGTTGCTAAGCATCTGGAGTCTGACCACACAACCAAAAGGATGCTGCAGTGGTTTTAAGTGTGAAAAAAAAAGTCAGAAGTCACTTTTTTCCGTCCCGTTGTAACTTTGAACAGTCACTAAACAAACCATCCAAGTCGAGGACTGCCCGCATATTTGCCTTCTTTCTAGGTGTTTTTGTTCATTCATTCATAAAGTTTATACGCTGTCCGTCTTACTGGAAGTTAACTACTCATTAAATCATGCAAAATGTGAACTTTTAAGTTGCTCTGTTGTGAAGGCTGTTGATAAATGTATACAAATCTCAACAGATGTTTTGCATCTAAGTCTGAATGCAAGTTTTGCTTTGGATTTATCTCCGTTCAACTTTGTTTCTACACCTCTTTACTTTATGAAAATTAATGTCCATTTCAAGCCACTGTGTACTATCCCGGCCAATAATCTCCATGAAATATGTGAGAAATGTCCCCCCCCCCCTTGCTTTATTTTTATTACTCTGGATAATAAGAGTGGAAGGTTGGTAGGTACAGTATCTGGACTTATTTTGTACAGGATGAACATTTATGTAAGATTACCATCAGTGCAAAGTGAATTATGTTATTAAACAACTTCCTTTAGACTTAGAGAATTGTCTTTTCTCCTTGTGAAAATTGTCAACTCTCCTTCCTCTCAGGAAACAATGTGCACAATGGAGGAGGTTGTAGGAATGAATTTAATGACTATCTACGGGTAGTCCCTGAGTTAGGACCACAACTGAATCCAAAATTTCTCTGGCTAAGCGAGATAGCTAAATGAGTTTAGCCCCATTTTACGACCTTTCTTGCCACAGTTGTTAAGTGAATCTTTTTATTATTATTATTATTATTATTATTATTATTTTAAAAAAATTATTAAAGGTTGTAAAAAAGGCAAGGTTTATAAAATACAAAAAAAAGAAATAGAACTCATTACATGTTTACAACGCAAATGGCAAAAATTCATACATATATATACATAGTTCATCTCACCTTGCCTATCTACATATCTACCTAAGGTAAGTAAGTAAAGGAAAGGGAAAAGAAAAGAGGGAAGAAAAAAAGAAAAAAGAAAAGAAAAAAAAAGAAACAGTATGAAGCTAGATTACTAATTCTATGCAGGTATTCATAACGGACTTTTCCTATCAGATCGTCAAAAGTTTTTTTCAACACTGTAGTCTATTGATATTACTTGTAGGTGAATTCTCACCTCTAATATATATCTTATCTCATTTGTTACTTAGCCTTTGTGGATCATAATCTCTTTTAAATTGTTCCCTAAGTCATTTTAAGTCAATAAAATATCTCATTTATATATCTTAATTCTCATTGTCTTTCTTATCAAACCATTTGTATAGTTTCTCCCAGACTTTATAGAAGTCTGTGTCTTCTTTTTCGTTAATCAGCATTGTCAGTCTATTCATTTCCGCTATTTCTAAAATTTTATTCATAACCATTGTACTAGTGGGGGCATTTTCTTTCTTCCAGCACTGCGCATATGAGATTCTTGCCGCCATCAGGATATGAACGAGTAAATATTGATGGGATTTAATTATTATCCCTAATGGAAACATTTCCGGATTGAGGTTTAATTTAGTTGACATAATTTCGTTTAACCACCTTAGTATTCGCTTCCAATATGTCTTAGCCACCGGACAAGTCCACCACATGTGGTAGTATGTGCCCAGTGTTCTTTTACATTTCCAGCATTTCGCCGATGATTTTGTGGAAATTTTTGCCAGTCTTGTCGGAGAGAGATGCCAGCGGTAAAACATTTTATATACGTTTTCTTTGTTCTTTGTTAAATGAATCTTGACAGCTGTGAAGCTAAACAATTAATCAGTGGAACAACTTGCCTCCAGAAGTTGTGGGTGCTCCAACACTGGAAGTTTTTAAGATGATGTTGGGTAACCATTTGTCTGAAATGGTGTAGCTTTTCCTGCCTGAGCAGGGGGTTGGACTGGAAGACCTCCAAGGTCCCTCACAACACTTCTGTTATTCTTACTCTAAGTTAATAACGTGGTTGTTAAGTGAATCCTGCTTCCACATTGACTGGTCTTGTCGGAAAGTCACAAAAGACCTCTGGGACCCCACAACCGTCATGAATACATGCCAGTTGCCAAGCATCCGAATTTTGATCACGTGACCATGTGTGTGGGGAGTTGGCCGTAAGTGTGAAAAATGGTCACTTTTTTCAGTGCCGTTGTAACGTCGGTCACTAAACGAATGCTTGTAGGACTCCCTGTAATGTTGCTGCAGATTGCTACACTTAACCCTAAAGTACTCACCGGTGGCTGCCTGCTCATCCTGCCTGGTTCCAGGAATTAGGCAGGCAAATATTAAGCCGTGAAGCCCATATCTCTAATAGGCTGATTACATTGTGTTGACTCTCTCTTTTTCTTTAGACCGTTCCCAGTTCATCTGGAAAACCCACATGTTATCGAGAAGCATCAAATTTGTGTAGGAGTCATACCCAAAGGACCGGATGGAGGTTTGCTGTCCTCCACTTTCGAGCATAGGTAATGAATTATTTCCTGTTTGGTATCCCCCAGCTGCTATTATTATTATTATTATTATTATTATTATTATTATTATTCGCAACAACAGAATTGTATCACAGCGGCCAGTTGTTTCGCCGGATTTGGCATTGATTACTAGCCGGGCCCCACCCAGGAGCCTAGGACGTCGGAACGTATTTTCGTAATATGTGTCAAGCAGTGCGACTTTTTGCATTTGACTGATGGTGATTTTGTCAATTTTTAACTGTTTTAAATGTAATTCCAGTGCTTTTGGAATAACACCCAGTGTGCCAATTGCCACTGGGATTACCACTGCTGGTTTGTGCCATAGTCGTTGAATTTCAATTTTTAAGTCCTGGTATTTCGCGATTTTTTCATGTTCCTTCTCATCGACCCTGCTATCACCTGGTATTGCGATGTCTATGATTGTAACCTTATTTTTCTTAATCAGTGTGTTGTTGTTGTTGTTGTTGTTATTTTGTTCTGCAGGGAAACAACCGAGATCAAGAGAGCAACAAAGATCTCTCCTTTCAACCTTGGTTTACCAATATTAATTAGGATAGGACAGGTATAGGCATAGGGAAGGATAGGATACGCAAGGGATGGGGAATGGAATAGATAGAATAACAGAACTGGAAGGGACCTTGGAGGTCTTCTAGTCCAACCCCCTGCTCAGGCAGGAAACCCTACCCCACTTCAGACAAATGGTTGTCCAATCTCTTCCTAAAAACCTCCAGTGGTACAGCATTCTCTTCTCGCTCAGGTATTCGCTTTCCTTTCAGGTTATTAATAGGACAGTGGGTCGCCCCCCCCCCCCCCCAAGAAAGAGGCTCAAATGGTCAACAGGGTCAAGTTCCCCCCCCCCCTCCATTCAGGCCCTCAGAGGCCTGGGTTGAAAAAACAAACCAGGCCTCAATCCCCTCCCTTCCCCCACACTGGGGGGGGGGGAGAGAAAGACTCCCCCATCCGTGTCCATCTCCCATTAAGGGGCCCCGGCGGGTTCCCCTTACTGGCAGGACGAGACCCGGAGATATTGGCCTCCCCGCCGGTGCAGGGGAAGGGACCAGGCCGCCCAGGGGGCCCCTTCTAGCACTGATGATGGAAAGGTCTGCAAGAAAACCACTAAGGTCAGAGAACACCAAGGACTCTGCACTTCCCCTTCCCTTTAACGAATGGTGCTATCAGTTCTAATTGCAAAATATATGCTTATTCATATTCTTTGACGTATTTTTTCTAACTCAAAAAAAACAAAAACAAAAGCCCATTTAGATCAGCTGGCCAAAGATCACAGATAAACCTTAGCGGGTGTTGCTAAGTTGAAAAGTCACTATTGCAAATTTGCCATTCTTCTTGAACAACACCATCTGCATTCTCCATTTGTCATATCTCTATTTATCATCCTAGCACAGCGTTCCTCTTTCCTCAGAAAGCAGACAATGGATGACTTCCTACGTGCGGAGATAAAACTATTACAGGAATCTTAACTGTTTCAGGGAATTTGGCCCCCAGAAAGCATCTTAGGAGAGAAGATCCCTGACGAAGCACTAGGGAAAGCGATGCCGGTGAACTTGTGATTGCGCATTTGCACATTTCTCAGGGTTCTGCTGTGCCCTTCACTTCATTTTGTTCGCTGTCACGTTTCACAACCTTTGGATCAGAGGTCGGCCGACAAATACCACTAAGGCCACTGCTCCGCCAGCTAAATTGTTTACTAGTCTGCTTCAAGGTGTTGGTGGTCACCTTTAAAGCCCTTCATGGGTCCAGGTTACCTGAGGGACCGTCTCACCCCACTGGGACTGGCCTGTACCATTTGTGCCGGTGGAGGAGGCATGCTGCCAGTCCCGGCAGCCTCATTATTCTAGTTGGGGTAGGGGGAGATGCAGGAGAAGAGTCTTTCTGCTGTTGCTTCTTCCCTCTGGAACATCTCCACCCCCACCTCGCTCCCATGTGAGATTGGACCCAACCCTGCTATCTTTTCCTAAGGGCCTAAGGACCTGGTTCTGCCCGTTGGGTTAGGTCCCTAGTGGGGGGGATCAGCATAATGGAGGTGATTGACTAATAACAGATTCCCCCCTCTCTGCCCCTGCCCTCCTCACTTGTCATTACATTACACACACACACACTGTATTTTTCGGAGTATAAGACACACTTTTTTCCCTCAAAAAAAAGGGTGAAAATCTGGGTGTGTCTTATACATTAAATATAGCATTTTTAGCCTCCCGAAACCCCTCCCCCTTTGCAAAAATGGCCATGCATAGCCTTTAGGAGGCTTCCAGAGTGCTCCTGGGGGCTGGGGAGGGCAAAAATGAGCAAAAAACAGGCCGTTTTTTGCTCGCTTTTGACCCCTCAGCCCCCAGGAGTACTCTGGAAGCCTCCTAAAGGCTATGCATGCTCTTTTTTTAACAAAACGGGCCCGTTTTCATGAAAAACAGGCCGTTTTTTGCTTGTTTTTGCCTCCCCCCCCAGCCCCCAGGAGCACTCTATAAGCCTCCTAAAGACTATGCATGCCCCCCCCTTTTTTTGACAAAAAACGGGCCTGTTTTTGCAAAAAAAGTGCCATTTTTGGGAGGTCTGCAAAGTGCAAAAACTTTTTATAAATTTGCCTCTTCAAAACCTTGGTGCATCTTAAACTTTGAAAAATATGGTATATATACACAGACACAAACACACACACACACACACGGTCCTTGACTTAAAACAGTTCATTTAGTGACCGTTGAAAGTTGCAATAGCACTGAAAAAAACCGACTTATGAGTGTTTCCCATACTTAGGACCGTTGCAGCTTCCTCATGGTCCTGTGATCATATTTATGACCGTTGCAGTGTCCCGGGGTCATGTGATCAGGTTTTGCGACCTTCTGACAAGCACGAGTCACTGGGGAAGCCGTCTTAACTGTCTTATTAACTTATCAGCTGTGATAATTCACTTAACATGTGTGAGAAGAAAGGTCACAAAACGGGGCAAGACTCAGTTAACCAATACTTTGGGTTCACTTGTGGTCGTAAGTTGAGGATGACCTGTACCTGATAGGAATTTTAGAGTCACAGGTGGAAAGATGGCAGTTAGTTAGGCTGTGCCGGAGCCCACAAACAGATAGTTTTGTTGCTGAAGAACAATTCCACACAGCTTGGAGAGGCACGGAAAGCAATTTTAGCACCATGAACTGAGCATGGAAAAGAGATTCATTTATCTTTCCCGCAAATTATTGTGACAATTGAGCAATATGACCACCTTCCTAACACCTAGAAGCTGCATGCTGATGGGATTCCTTCTCTCTTCATTTACAGATTCACGGAAGAATGCCAGTCCGCCATTGGGAAAACCGTAGGTAAAGCAGAAAGAATCTGGGTGCAGGTCAGGACTGAATGCTCCAGTGCAGTTGATAGGGTACATAACAGAATAAGTGAGGGTTGAAGGAGGAGATAAGTCAGAATGCGGATATTGGTGATTCTTTAAAAGCTGGTGGGCTATAAAATCTGTTTCTGGAACCACTCTTGGTAAGCAGCTGTCAGTCCAGAATACTCAAGGTGCTAGTCGTAACTTATAAAGCCTTTCATGGTATTGGATCTGGGTACTTGAGAGACCACCTGCTGCCAATTACCTCCCACAGACCCATTAGATCTCACAGGGTTGGCCTCCTCCGGGTTCCATCTACTAGCCAATGCCATCTGGCTACTACCCGGGGGAGGGCCTTCTCTGTGGCAGCTCCGGCCCTCTGGAATGAACTCCCTGCAGGGATTCGGACCCTCACCTCTCTCCAGGCCTTCCGAAAAGCCGTTAAAACCTGGCTTTGCCGGCAGGCCTGGGGGTGATGAGTTCCCTCCCCTCTCGACTTGTATGGTTGTGTGACTCTTGCTTATTTTAATTATCTGTATTTCATTTTTATGTTCCCCTTTTTCCCCTTTTGAATTGTCCGCAGCCCTGAGTCCTCCCGGAGAAGGGCGGCATATAAATAATAAAATTCAATTCAATTCAATTCAAGGGGACATTACAATTTCACGTCATACTGTATAATTCAGGTTTGTGTGTGTGTGTTTGTGTCTTCATCCCATTACGCTGGCCTCTCTCCACCCAGTCAGGCAGGGAAGGGATTTAGACTTGTATACTTAGACTTATATACTGCTTTCTAGTGCTTCACAGCCCTCTGCAGTGGGCAGAGTTAGCCTGCAATACTGCATTATCAGATAGATAGATAGATAGATAGATAGATAGATAGATAGATAGATAGATAGATAGATAGATAGATAGATAGATAGATAGATATAGACAGACAGACAGACATAGATGATGGATGGATGAATGGATGGATGGATGGATGGATGGATAGATATAGACAGACAGACAGACATAGATGATAAATGGATGGATGGAAAGAAGGATAGGTAGGTAGCTAGGTAGATAGAAGATAATAGGTAAGTAGATAGACAGACAGAGGGCAGACTGGCGGGCTGAGAAAGCAATAACACTTATATACCTCTCCACAGAGATTTACAGCCCTCTCTGAGTGGTTTACAGAGTCAGCCTCTTACCCTCAACAATCTGGGTCCTCATTTTACCAACTTGGGAAGAATGAAAGGTTGAGTCAACCTTGAGCTGGTCAGGATCGAACCCCTGGTAGATGAAAATTGAGTTAGCCTGCAATACTGCATTCTAACCACTGTGCCACCAGGGCTCTTGGGTGTTGTGAATTCTGTCAGAACTCTTTTAAGTGGCAGGATCTAGGAAGAGAGCCGCCTCTGCCATTGCCTCTGCCCTGTGGAGGTGAGGCAGGCCCCTATTCAGAATCCTTGCTTAGTTCTAAAGCTTTAATTTTTACATATACTGTTTTTATATTTTAACATTTTATCATACTGCCCAGAGTGTGTCTCTTGAGAGAGTTGGCCGGTTTGAAAGTGTGAAAAATAATTTGTGCAAGCACGCAAACACATAGTATGTGTATGCATTTGTGTGTACATTTGTGGGCTTGTGTACACACAACCATCCCTAAGTTATCCTTTTTGAGGCCAAGACCTAAATTAGTCAAGTACCTGAGCATCTCTTCAGACTTCAGTTGGGACACATTTTCAGTGTCTTATTCTTGGAGTCTCATGTCAGCGGTGCAGAAATAGCCAATTTCTTGACGTTGAAGGGAATCACTTCTCAGATTCAGTGGGAATCATAGAGTTGGAAGTGACCTTAGGATGTCATTTCATCTAGAGATCCCCTACAGCAGGTGTGTCAAAAGTTGATTTCATTGAGGGCCACATCAGGGTTGTGTTTGACTTCGGGGGTTGGGGGGGTGGCCAGCTCGCCGTCATTTATGTCAGGGGTACCTGGGTTGGTCTGAGCACTCTACTAGTGAAAACAAGCTCTGTTTTCGGTTGTAATGGCTTCCTGCAACCCTCTGCCAGCGAAAATGGAGCTCGGGAGGGCAGCATGCGGGCTGGTCCTTCGCTGTTTCAATGTATTTATTCTTGTACCCCAAAATTTTAGGGATAGGAAGAGGGCTGAGAGAGGGCAGGAAGGGGAAGAGAGAGGGTAGGAGTAGGGGAGAGGTAAGGGTAGAAAGAAGGGGAAGGAGAGGAGGAAGGAAGGAAGTAGAGAAGGAAGGGAGGGAGGGAGAAAAGAAAGGGAAAATAAGGTAGTGTTACAACAGGCGCTAGGAATGGTAAACAAAACAACCCAAACTGTATATTACAACCTTTTAAATGGAATAACAAAAGTATAAGAATGGCAAAGAAAAAGAATAACTATGTGAATGTATACCTATACTTGTATGTAAGAGAATAAATGATAGTAAGAATATAAAACACAATATAGGTAAACAATATTTTGTTATAAATAGCTAAGTATAAATAAATATAGAATAGTACATAAAAATGGATAACGAATAAGGACACCATGAATGCAAGATAGAAAGGTATAGAAGGGAAAACACTAACTGTAAAGAAACCGATACGGAACTGCTGTATGATACATGATGGAACTTCTTGTTCCTATGTTGTTTTAAGTCATGTGTCTGTTTCTGCTGATGTGTTTATGTGTTTAACATAAAATAAAAAATTTAAAAAAGGAAGAGGGCTGAGAGACTGAGACTTTGCTTTGTTGAGAACAGGGCTGTAGTGAAATATAAGTACCCCTTGACGTACAACCATTCACTTAGAGGCCGAAGTTACAATGGTGCTGAAAACAGTGACTTGCACCCAGTGACTGTACTCACAACCATTGCAGCATCCCACCCACATGTGATCCAAATGTAGACACTTGGCAACCGGCATGTATTTACAACGGTCTCAACGTCCCGAGTTACATGATCGTCATTTGGGACCTTCCCGGACGGCGTCTGAGAAGCAAAGTCAGTGGGAGAAACCGGATTTGCTTAATGAATCATGATGCTCTTAATTGCAGTGGTTTGCTTAATATCAGTGGCCCAAAAATATCATAAAGTGGGGGTGCAATTCACTTAACAGCTGCCTTGCTTAGCAACATAAATTCTGGTCCCTAGTGTGGTCGTAAGTCAAGGACTGCCAGTAGATCAGCAGAGGAATGTCCAAAGGTGTTTTAAAAAGCAAATGTTCTCTCAGTACTCAAGTCAGATAAAGTTGCTTTAACTCACTCTGTGTTTTATTGCAGTTAATCTTGTCCGAATAATACCAAATGGGCTCCTGGTGTTTTTTCCTTCATATCCGGTCATGGAGAAAAGCCTGGAATATTGGAAAGTAGGTTTTGGCTTCGGGGAACAGACTAGCCTTTAGATTGGGGTGCGGGGTGGGGTGTTTCCACCAAATTTGGCCACTTTTAAGACTTGTGGATTTCAACTTGAACAACCTGGCTGGGGAATTCTGGGGGTTGAAGTCATAAACGATTTAGATGAGCGAATAGAAGGGTCACTCATCAAATTTGTAGAGGACACGAAGCTGGCAGGAATAACCAACACCCCAGATGATAGGCTCAAGATCTATGGATCTTGACAGACTTGTTCACCAGGCCCCATCCAACAAAATGAAACTCAATGTAGAGAAAAATCGGGTTTAGAAAGAAAACATAATTGTGAAAGACAGATTAGAAATAAAAATTAAAATAAGCAAGAAAATGGTTAGCAGAACACCTGTCTGATCTTCATGAACATAAATCACCAGGTTCTATCCCTCTGTTAATGCAACCTAGGATTGTATTAGGTTTGTTGGCTGCTGCAGCACATTACTGAACTCATGTTTAAGTGATCATGCTCTGGGACTCCAAGATCCCTCTCACAGCTACTATTTTTGAGCCAGGCTTTGCCCAATCTGTACTTGTACCCCTGGCTTTTCCTGCCCAAGTGTAAAACTTTGCTTTTCTCCACATTAAATGTCATTTTGTTGGATAGGGCCCATTGTTCAAGTCTGTCAAGATCTTTCTGGATCCTGAGCTTGTCTTCTGGGGTATTGGCTATTCCTGTCAGTGTCATCTGCAAATCTGATGAATTCCCCTTCTATTCCTTCACCTAAGTCATTTATGAAGATATTGAAGAGTACTGGGCCTAAGACGGAACCTTGTGGCACCCAACTGCTTCCTTCCTTCCATGTAGATGTACTACTTGATGAGTACGATTTATCAGTTACAAATCCATCTGGTGGCGATGCTGTTCATCCCACATTTTTTTAGCTTACCAAGAAACAAGTTGTCTACTTTGTCAAATGCCTTGCTGAAGTCTAAATATACTATGCCCGCAGCATTTTGCTGATTTACTCACTTTGTCAACAAATGAAATAAGAATGGTTTGGGGAAGGAAGGAGGGAATGTAGGAGAGAAGGAAGGGGGGAAGGAAGGGGGAAAGGAAGGAGAGAAGGAGAAAAGAAAGGAGGGAAGGAAGGAAGGAGGGAAGGAGAGAAGGGGAAGGAGGGAGGGAAGGAAGGGGAGTAGGAGAGAAGAAACGAGGGAAGGAAAGCGGGAGGGAGGGAAGAAGAAGTAAGACCGTTGTAAGATAAGATGGATATATGGGATGTTAAAAAAGCAATCTTCAAGTATATTGTCAACAGTAGGGAAAAATTGTTATAAATACATATTATTAATAACAGTTATGAGATCATATAATTGTGAATGTATATATGAAATTGATAAAATTAAAATAATTTTTAAAAAAAGAAATAAGAATGGTTTGGCATGATTTGTTTTTAACAAACCCGTGCTGGCTGGTAGTTATAACTTTATTTGTTTTTAGATGTTCAAAAATCTGTGTTTTGATTATCTTTTCCAGTAACTTCCCAGATATTGATGTTAGACTGATTAGTCTGTAGTTTCCTGGATTTATTTGTTTCCTTTTTTTTTTTTTTTTTTTTTGAAGATGGGAACCACATCAGCTTTTTTCCAATCCTCTGGTAGTTCCCCACTGTTCCAAGATTTTTTAAAACTATGATACAAGGGTTCTGAGATGACATCTGCCAGCTCCTTCACAACTCTGGGATATAATCGGTCAGATTCAAGATCTCGTGAAGTATTAGTACTGCTTTATAAAGCTTTAGTAAGACCACACCAGTTTTGGTCAGACATAACTGGTGAAGACATTGGAAAGAGCGTAAAGAAGAGCAACTAAGATGATTAGGGGCCTGGAAGCTAAAATATGAAAGGACTAGGGGTGATATAACAGTCTTCTAATATTTGAGTGGCTGCCACAAAGAAGAGGGAGTCCTATTCTCCAAAGCAGCTGAAGGCAGGCCAAGAAGCAATGGATGGAAACTAATCAAGGAGGAAGCAACATACAACTAAAGGGAAACTTCCTAACAATTAACCAGTGGAACAGCTTGCTTTCAGAAGTTGTGGGTGCTCCATCATTGGAGGCTTTTAAGAAGAGACTGGACAACCCCTTGTCTGAAATGGTATAAGGTTTCTTGCTTGAGCAGGGGGTTGGACTAGAAGACATCTGCAGTCCCTTCCAATTCTTATTGCTCTTATGTGCCTTGAAGAACTCCCAGGATTCCCTAGCCAGCCACACTGGCTGAGAAATTCTGGGAATTGAAGTCCACAAGTCTCAAAGTGGCCAGGTTTGGAGACTCCTCCAAATTTAGATGATGGGGGAGTTCTCCCTATTTTTTATTTTATTTTAATCTAATCTCTTCTGTCTCTGCTCTGCTAGGCCAATGATTATGCAAGAAAAATAGAAGCCCTGAAACCAATATTTGTAGAACCGAGATACAAAGGAGCATTTACAGAGGTCGGTGAGACTTCATCATACTTGTTTTCCCAAGAAATGACTTTTCTTTCAGAAGCCTTGCGTAAACCTTATTAACTGATAGTCTTGGCTTAGTGATATATTCAGATGCTTTCGTAAGTCTTTGCCTGAGCAGGGGGTTGACTAGAACGGGGGTGTTAAACTCGTGGCGTCATATTATTGTCACATGACATATCGCAACGTTTTCCCCAGCGTGTGATGCATCCAGCCTCGTGTTTAAAAAAGTTCCGATGATCGTGCGGCACAGCTGATTGTCACAGCTGATTCTTGGAACTCTTTTTAATATTTTTTTTTAGCATTTTTAAACTTTTGATTAGGGCGAACCAGTAGTAAAAAAATTCTTTAAAAAAGTTCCGATGATCAACTGTGCGTCAATCAGCTGTGCTGCATGATTCATGTTTGCTGCAAAGCAGGAAATCCTGCTTTCTAGTGAATCTAAATCACGCAGCACAGCTGTGTCCTCACCCCGTTCCAATTACCTTTGCAGACTCCGAAAAGGCTTCTTAGCGCCTGCGAAGCGAACTGGTAGCAGACTTCGGAGCATTTCACCCCCTGCTCCAAGGTCCCTTTCGATTTGTATTCTATTTTATTCCTCCTCATCATCACTGATGGGCTGCGCTTGTGTGATTTCCCCACCCGAAGCCTCAGGATTGCTCTGCTGCACCTGTGCTTCAGCCAAGTTACTCTCAGTTGGCTGCTTGGAGCCAT
This sequence comes from Thamnophis elegans, assembly GCF_009769535.1. NCBI lineage: Eukaryota > Metazoa > Chordata > Lepidosauria > Squamata > Natricidae > Thamnophis > Thamnophis elegans. The sequence goes on along the minus strand of NC_045545.1, from coordinate 96,130,937 downwards.
TCACCAACTCCCTTCCAGAAATGCCTGGGACTGGTTCCTCCTCCTTCCCCAGACTGACATCTAGAGTGGTCTCTGGAGTAGCCATCACAGCCACAGAGCCACGTTTTGATGTCTTTCCTGAAGGCCAGTGAAAGAGGCCAGTGGGGCCCCTGTCTTACTTTTGGGGTGAGGGAGATTGTTCCATAGGGCGGGGATAACAGCAATGGTCTTCCTGAAACCCTGCCAGTTGGACCTTTTTTGGTTGGCAGAGTCCACAACATATTATAAGGGCCAAGGTGGCGCAGTGGTTAAATGCAGCACTGCAGGCTACTTCAGCTGACTGCAGTTCGGCTGTTCAAATCCCACTAGGCTCAGGGTTGACTCAGCCTTCCATCCTTCCGAGGTGGGTAAAATGAGGACCCGGATTGTTGTTGGGGGCGATATGCTGACTCTGTAAACCGCTTAGAGAGGGCTGAAAGCCCTATGAAGTGGTATATAGTAACAAGTAACAAGCTTGTTGCTTGTTGCTATTGCTATCTTCCCCGCCCAACTTCGGCAGGACAAAAAAAAGGATTCCATGGGTAATTATATTTATTTATTCAGAGTAGCGGTAGGGAACCAGCCCTTTATGACTTGTGGACTTCAACTCCCAGAATTCCTGAGCCAAACAGGAGTTTGGGGGTTGAAGTCCACAAGTCATAAAAGGCCCATAGTTCCCCACCTTCTAATTTGGAACATCAGTTCTGCCAGTTCTGTTTGGCTAACATGCTAAGTTTGAGATGGTTAAACCTCTGCTTTTGGGGCATGTATTTTATTCATGTTATACACACACACACACACACACACAAAAAAAAAACAGCCTGTTTGGTGGTAGGTGGTTCAGTGAATGTTGCAAAGCCGGTCAGTGGGTTAATGAGGTAATTAGGTTAGCAGCCAACATGTAGCCCATATTAGCTGCCTAACCTAGCTAGTCAATTTGGGGGCTGGCAATTAAAGGTGGTTTGGGACTTGATCACTGCACAGTCATTTCTTTAGGGAAAGCCAAGATTAGTAAATGCTAAGTGAGAAAAAGGCTATTTTTACTCCATGAGAGAGAAGACAAGAGTGGCCTTGGAAGCAGGGAAAGAATTATGTGTTCTTTCTGTGAACCTTCCTGTGTGAGTAGCAGGAGGGAGTTTACTGTTCTCCTTTGTCCAGCACAACTTGTCCAGTCTTGAGAAATTTCTTATAGCAGCTGGAAGAGAGCAGTGCTAACAGGTGATCAGTTATCATGAACCTTAGCAACTCTTGCTTTAAAGCCAGTGTTTCCCAATGTTTATTATTATATATTTTTATTTGTATTCAAAATAAAGTTAAAATACAAATACAGAGCTCAAAAAAAAAAAATCCTAAAGGACAAAAAGAAAAAAGTTCCACAAAACAATCAAAGCATTAGAAAGGTGCATCACAAAAAAAGACATTACACATACTATCCCCTCTAGTTGAATACTGATCAATATATTATTATTATTAATTGCAAATAGATTCAATTGTTTAAAAAAAAATTGGAGGGCTTGTTTTGTTGGTGTTTTCCAATCTTGATCACTTGCAAGTGGGAAGGACACTGCTTGAATATATGTTCAGTTCAGGACCTTGCTTTTATTACGCGCTCTACATGGGGCTGCCCTTGAAAAGCATCCAGAAGCTTCCATCGGTTCATAATGGGGTGGCTTGAACAGTTTTGCTCATGTGTCGCCTCTCTTGCAGGATGCATTGGCTGCCGACATGTTTCTGAGTCTAATTTAAGGTGCCGGTTGTGACCAGGAAACACTGCATGTTTTGCAACTAGGTTATTTGAAGGACCATCTTTTCCCAGCCACATCTACTGGATCCTCCAGAGCAGGGAGGCAGAGAATGTTACGGATGCCTTCTCTTAAAGAGGTCCATCTTGTGGGACCTAGAAGAAGGGCCTTCTGTGTGGTGGCTCGCTCCTTGTGGAACATTATCCTTAAGGAGATAAGATAAGCCCCCACCTTCACATTCCTTCATAAGGCCTGAGGACCTTGTTCTCCCAGTGGGCTTAGGGACCCAAGAGTGATATGGAGCCCATCACATGGCTGATCTGGTGGGGAGGGCTGTGTGTGGAAGTTTATTGAGTTCTGTCCTTGGGTTTTATCTTTGTAAGCCACCTGCAGTCGCCGCGGGTGATCTGAGCAGCTGTTTAGACTGACTCGTGATGCACCTCTACTCACAACTTGACAACAGAAATGAAGCGGGGACGGGAGGAGAATTCCCCTTTCATGAAGGGAATTGTGAGAGAATATTAATATGCACAGTAAACCACAATTACCTCTGTGTGTGTGCAGGCATGCGTGTGCTTGAGTGTATGCATTTTATTTAAATTAATCTAATTTTTCCCTAGGTTATGGATGGCTATTATGAAAAGGTGGTCTGCCCAAAATCAAATGGCGCTATTTTCTTGGCTGTGTGCAGGGGAAAGGTATGTGTTGCTCAAACGTATATATATTCATTCGTTCATTCATTCTCCTCCTCTCTCTGTTTGTGTGTGTGTGTTGTGGCTGCTGTTAGTTTTTAATGCAGATCCTTCTCCCAGTTCAAAATTCAGAATTGTTAAGCTCTAGAATGAGAGCAGTGTATATTCAAACTGTACAGTCAGTATAAATATGACTAGATTCTAGAGCTGTGACGGCCAGCTGTCGCCCCAGCCCAGCTCCAACGGGGTGCACGTGCGGGCGGCACTCACATTGCATTTTGGGGGTTTGTGCTCATGCGACCCTGCGACCCGTTTTGGGCCTGGAAGGCCTGCACCAACCTGGTAGCCAAAAATGGATTGGGGGGGGGGGATGGTTCATGCACGGGGACACACATGCATGGGGCTCATGCATGGGGGAGCACTCACATTGCATTTTGGGGTTGTGCACACCTGCGCACGCTTTGGGCACTTGGCACCAAAAAGATTAGCCATCACTGTTCTAGAGCAATATTTTCAAACTTGTCTCTTTTAAAAGGGATGGACTTCAACTCACAAAATTTCCCAGCCAGCACATCTGGCAATCTAGTCTTCCACATATCTCACAGCTGCCAAGTTTGAAAAAAAAAAACTGGTCGAAATTAAAGCCAGCGTCCTCCCATCCAAGTAAGAATCAGATTCAATTCCAGATAACTTGTCCAGAAAAGCCAACACTGACTACATAGTACCACCTGATGCTTCGTACGTTGCTTATTTTGGACACACTGCATTTCCTCCTATGCATGACCAACATGCGGGCTGAGGGTTTCTCAGAAGAGAAGTCTACAGATCTTAAAGTTGAGAAACACTGCTCTCTTGTACGTGCTGGAAGTCATCTTTCCTTCTGATTCTCAAAAGACTGAAAAGAGGCCTTGCTTTTGAATTAGGGAGAAAGCTCTTGAGTGTCCCTCGGACGGTAATCAGTCAATCCTAAAGGACATCAATCCTGATTGCCTCAAAAGTGTATTTTCTTTAAACAAACAAAACTCTCAAAAGAGTTTTTCCCATCCCTCCATCATCAGAACTCAGGGCTGAAATGCCACCGGTTCGGTAGCCTGAACCGGTAGTTAGCTGTGCAACAATCAGCCGTGCCACACAATTTATATTCGCTAGAAATCAAACAGGTAGTAAAAAAATGCCAAAGAAAAGTAAAACAAAAAAAATATTAGGCTAGATAAGAATTTGGTGGTAAACTAGAATTATTTTGACATACAAAAAATTGTACTTCGATGTCTTACTGATTGAGGAATGATGAAATGTTTGCCTTAAAAGAAATAAAACTTTTGAAACGAAAAGTAAAACAAAAAAAAGTTCTGACGATTGCATGGCACAGCTGATTGTCGCACAGCTGATCGTCGGAACATTTAAAAAACTTTTTTAAAGCATTTTTTTACTACCGGTTCGCCCAAACCTGTAGTAAAAAATTGCTTTTAAAAAAAAGTTCTGACGATCAGCTGTGCAACAATCAGCTGTGCCCAGTAATTTATATTCTGTAGAAAGCAGGAAATCAGTCTGGATCAAACTCCAAGTTGTGGGCCAAGTTAACCCGCAATACTGCATTTAACCATTGCACCACTAGGGCTAAGGTGGCACAGTGGGTAGAGTGCAGCACTGCAGGCCACTTCAGCTGACTGCTAGATCAGCAGTTCAGCGGTTCAAATCTCACCGGCTCAGGGTTGACTCAGCCTTCCATCCTTCCGAGGTAAGTAAAATGAGGACCAGGATTGTTGTTGGGGGCAATATGCTGACTCTGTAAACCGCTTAGAGAGGGCTGAAAGCCCTATGAAGCGGTATATAAAAATCTGCTATTGCTATTGCTAAGCTGCTGTTTTCTAAAGAAAATCTGAATATTTAATACAACACCAGGCAGCACCTTGGGTCTTGGACAGCTCCCCACAGCCAATTCATCCCAGGACAATTCAATGCTGTATCCATTGTTTCATTCAGTTACTTTTATTATTGGTGGCCACGTTTTTGTCGAAATCATTGTAACCCTTGTATTTTTGGGTTGTCTTTATTATTACTGACCCCCGTTCTGTCGAACTTTTGTACTTGTTGAATTGCCCCTTGGTGAGTTTGTCCCATTCTGCAGCACCTTGATTCTTGCAGACAATTGTCCTTTAACAGGACAATGTTGATCAAAACTCATTTATTTGCCTTCAGGCGAGCGAAGGGTTGGACTTTGCTGATAAGAATGGACGAGGCGTCATCATCACAGGCCTTCCGTACCCTCCTCGTAAGGAGCCCAGGATCATGTTAAAGATGCAGTTCTTGGATGAAATGAATGCAAAAGACGTCAGCAGGCCGGTAAGGAGAGAGAGGGACATTGCTTTGATCATAAGGTAAAGGCAAAGGTTCCCCTTGCACATATGTGCTAGTAGTTTCTGACTCTAGGGGGCGGTGCTCATCTCTGTTTCAAAGCTGAAGAGCCAGCGCTGTCCAAGGAGGTCTCCGTGGTCATGTGGCCGGCAGGACTAAACTGCAGAGGCGCACGGAACGCTGTTCCCTTCCCACCAAAGGTGGTTCCTATTTTTCTACTTGCATTTTTTAGGTGCCTTTGAACTGCTAGGTTGGCAGAAGCTGGGTCAAGTAACTGGAGCTCACTCTGTTATATGGCACTAAGGGATTCGAACTGCCAAACTGTCGAGCTTTCTGATCGACAAGCTCAGCCACTGAGCCACCGCATCCCTTTGATCATAGAGACGGGCAAAACGTGTCAAAATTTGACATTCCAAAACATGCCATTTTGTGACATACGTGACAAAGGGTTTCTTCCAAAACATTCCATTTTTAACCTTGCAATGGCCTCTTTGCACTCTTATCAGAAGAATCCTGCTTGTTCTCCAGTGTGCTGCCTGGAGAATCCAAAGGAATGGGTAATTTCGGTCTGCTTGCCTCGAGACTGAATTGAAGAAATTTGGCCACGCCTCCCTTTTCACTCTGCTGATCAGTTTTTTCCATTCAGTCTGCCTAACGAGATATTTCTCTCTTCATTTGTACTCGATTTCCTATTCCTTTGGATTTTCCTTGCAGGTAATTTTTTTTGTTTTATTTGCTAATCCTTTCTTTCCAGGTTGTTTTTACTAAGCGCGCTGGTTTCCCTGGTCGGCCAGTTAGAACCGCCACTACGAAGATCCCCTCTGGGGAGGGGGTGTTATTCTGGGCGCAATTGTCCCTTTTCGGACCAGCCCTCAAGGTTTAACTATTGTGCGGCTGTGAGTTCAGTGCACCATACTTGGGCTCCGCTTTAGAGGCTTGGTCCACCATCCTCTAGTTGCTTGCCGTTTGAATTCTGCGGACGCGGGCTTTGCCTTTGGCCTTCTCTGTGGCTGCTCCGACGCTCTGGAACGAACTCCCCGTGGAGATTCGCACCCTCACCACCCTCCAGGCCTTCCGCAAAGCCCTTAAAACCTGGCTGTTTCGACAGGCCTGGGCTAAAGAACCGTGCCCCTATCTCGAATGGTATGATTGTTGCGCTTTTAAATTATGTATTGTTTTGTGTTGTTGTCAAATTGTTTGTATCCCCCCTTCCCTTGTTTTGAGTTGTGAGCCGCCCTGAGTCCCCCTCGGGGGAAAAGGGCGGCATATAAATGAAATAAACATAAACAAAACAAACATACTCCATCCTGTTTTTCGTGCCCAAGAACTCGTGGGGGGGGTGTTGAAGGGTGATACTAGATCTCAAGAGGCTGAACGTGTACCTGGCGTACAAGCGTTTCAAAATGCAATCATTGCAAACCATTTTGGGCTGCATTCGGCAGGTAGACTACCTAACATCAGTAGACATCAAAGAGGCATATCTCCACGTGCCCATTCAACATTCACACCGGAAAATCCTTCGCTTCTCGTATGAGGGGTGCCATTTTCAATATCGGACTTTGCCGTTCGGGCTTTTGTCGGCCCCAAGGACATTTACCAAGCTGTTGGCCGCGGAGATGGCACATCTCAGGTCCTGCCCCATCAGACTTCAAGCCTATCTCAACGATGTTCTGATCCAATATGCATCGGCAGAGCTGGCACGTCGGGATCTTCGAGCGACAATTCGGTTGCTGAAGCTCCACGGCTTCATGGTAAATATGGACAAAAGTCAATTGATTCCAGCCACATCCCTGATACATCTCGGGGCACTAATAGACTCTGTTCAATGTCAGGTGTCCCTGTCACCCGATCGTTGCACCAGCATTCAAGCCCTGGTGACCCAGGTACGGACCCAAAGGTCAGTGCACCTATCACTGCTATACATGTTACTTGGGAAGTTGATATCATGCATAGGAATTGGAATTGGAATTTATTCGATTTGTAAGCCGCCCTATTCCCCGAAGGGACTCAGGGCAGCTGAACAAAAGCCAAGGGAAGGGGAACAAATACAGAAAAGTAAGACAAAAACAGGACAACAATACAAACGATTTAAAAAACACAGCAAGCACAGCAAATTCGAGTAGGCTTGCTGGGACAGCCAGGTCTTAATGGCTGTCCGGAAGGCCTGAAGGGTGGCGAGGGTCCGAATCTCCACGGGGAGCTCGTTCCAAAGGGCCGGAGCAGCCACAGAGAAGGCCCTCCTCCGGGTGGTTGACAGCTGGCACTGGCCGGCAGATGGAATTCAGAGGAGGCCTAATCTGTGGGATCTAATGGGTCTATGGGAGGTAATTGGCAGGAGGCGGTCTCTCAAGTACCCAGGTCCAATACCATGTAGGGCTTTATAAGTGATTGTCCCATGGGCCTGACTCCATGCCCGCCATCTCCAATGGTTCCTCCTCACACATCAGAGGATGCACAAGGGTGTCCCGGACATCACAGTGTGACCGTCCTCCAAGGTGATCTGATCTCTCTACTGGTGAAACTCCTCCACCTTGGTGAAAGGTTGTCTGTTCAGAGAGCCGGATCAGATCACGATCACGACCAATTCCACCTTGTACAGTTGGGGCGCTCACTCTCAAGCGAGAGTAGCCCAGGGACGTTGGAGCCCCCAGGACTTGACAAACAACATCAACTGGCTGGAGCTTCAGGCCATTCATCTGGCCCTTAAGAATTCAGAGACCTGGTGGCATGTTAATCCTGACAGACAACGTGGCCACCAAAGCACACATCAACCGCCAAGGGGGGCACTCATTCCAGGAGCCTGATGTTGGAGGTGTAAGCATTGTGCCCGTGGGCAGAGTCCCATCTGTTATCCATCAGGGCAGATGACATTTCTGGCTCAGTGAATGTACAGGCGGATTAGCTGAGTCGTGAGACTGTGGACCAGGTGGAGTGGAGGCTCCACCCAGATTTGTTCCAGGAACTGGCTCACAGGTTTGTGTTCTGACCCCCTGTCTGACCTGCAAATCACCCAGACACAGACTTGGCTGTTTGCCACTCTTTAATCACGGCTTTATCAACTCCTTTGGTTGAGGGCCCAGGCACGACTCACATGCAAGACTAGTTGAAAATCCAACAGGCACAGATACATGACAGACAGAGTATTCCAATACAGTTTCAAATGGTTGTGTCTTGCAAATGACTCCACCCCACTTCTTTACTTATATACTCTCTTTGGAGGGGCCAAGCCACAACCACCTGGGCTTAATTATCATCTCTGAGTCTGCCTCCGCAGCTGCTGCTTCCGTTTCTCCGCCCTTCTGTGTCTGGCTTCAGGAACAAACAGCCTTGAGTTCTCCCCACTGCTCCATGCCTCAGGCGCCTCCTGGTGGCCAACCAGCCTCTCTGGTCCCTGCTCTGAATCTGAACCCTGCCCAGGGTCCTCCACATCTTCCCTGGCAGACTCATATGGTTCCTCGCTATCCAAGTCCATCAGCAGCTCAACCGGATTCTGCTGGGCCACAACAGGTTCGGACCTCTTTGCTTCCCCCGGCAACACCCATCTACCTCGCTTCTTCAGCTGATTCTGGACTCCCGGGGTGGAAGGGGTCTACAATGTGCGTTTCTGCCCCTGCCGCTCATCCCGAGGGTGATTCGCAAGATCTTGATGGAACAAGCGGAGGTGTTGATGATGGTGCCACACTGGCCTTGCAGAACCTGGTTCTCTGACCTGACCAGTCTATCAGTCACCCCGCCCTGGAGGATCCCGGATATTAGGATAGTTCTTACCCAAGGGGCCCTCCTACACCTGGACCCTCAGTGGCTCCAATTGGCCATTGAGGGGGACATACTAAGATGAGACAACTTTTCTGAGCAGGTCATCGGTACCATCCAGGTGGCCAGACGACATTCCACTACCGGGTGTACAATGCAACGTGGTCAACCTTCTGTAGGTGGTGCTGCCCCCTGGGGATTGCCCCAAGATAGGCCTCGCTCCCTGAAGTCCTGGAATTCCTCCAGGGGGCTGGCCCTGAACACGCTATGAAGTCAGACGATAGCGCTTGCCACGGTGCTCCACGGAGGTGCGGGTTGATCACTTATGCACCATCCCAGGGTTCGAGCCTTTCTGTGAGGTGCTGCCAACTCCAGACCTCTAATGGTTCATCGTTACCCGTCATGGGAACTCCCACTCGTACTTGAAGCCTTGACATTTGCACCGTTTGAACCACTCCGTTCCATTAGTCTGTGTCTACTGACTCTGAAAGTAGCCTTTCTTGTGGCGATAACCTCGGCTCGGAGGATCTCTGAACTGGCAGCTCTGTCAATGCGCAGCGACCTCTGTATTTTCCACCCAAACAGGGTGGTCCTGCGCCTTGATCCTTCCTTCCTCACGAAAGTCAACTCCTAGTTCTATCAGGCCCAGGAGTTGGTGTTACTTGACTTTTGCCCTCGTCCAACGCACCCCTGTGAACGGAAATGGCATCACCTCGACGTATGACAAGCTCTTCAACACTACATCAGCCGCACAGCGTCTTTCCGGTGAACAGAGGCCCTTTTTGTGGCCTTCCTTCCAGGCTCCATGGGCCAGAAGGTTTTATCCACCACGATTGGAAGATGGCTGAAGGCCTGCATCGCCAAGGCCTATGAGGTACAGGACCGCCCACCCACCCCCCCCGACACATCACAGCCCACTCAACGCACAGCACAACCACAACTACAGCCTGGGCCATGCAAGCCTCCGTCCAGGAAATTTGTAGGGCGGCGATGTGGTCATCTCTATCGCTTTTCGTCAGGCACTACAAGCTGGACAGCTGTGCTTCAGCCAAAGCTGAATTCGGATGCCGGGTTTTGCAGTCGGTTCACTTGGACACTGGATCCCTGGACCGGTCTTCTACCCATCCTTAGGTCCGTATGCTTAGCCATACCCCATTCCTTTGGATTCTCTTAGCAGCGCATTGCAGAATGACCATTGTATTTACCTGAACGGTCGTTCTCGGTGCGCTGCGTGAGAATCCAACACCACCTGTACACAAGTCGGCCCGGGGTCGAGGGTGGCTACGGAGTTTCGAGTCAGGAGGGCATTCCATGTGCTTTCATCTCTCGAAACGGCCCTGCCTTCCATTGAAAAAAACTGATCAGCCAAGTGAAAAAGGAGGCATGGCCAAATTTCTTCAATTCAGTCTCGAGGCAGGCAGGCCAAAATTAACCCATTTCTTTGGATTCTCACGCAGTGCACCGAGAACGACTGTTCAGATACGTACAACGGTCATTTTTGAGTTGATCAACCTGGATTCTAGTCTTTTTAATGGATTTCTATCCAGGTTTTTCTTGAGCTACAGGCACTGTTGCCGAATGCTTTCCAAGCGGACTGAACTTTGCTCACAAACTTTCAGATGTTCTTCATTTTAGTGAGATATTTGGGGGAGGTAGTTGCTATTGCCATTGTAACATGTGAAATGGACACTCTTGTTTTCCACTTCAAATATTGTAAAAAGCCTACCAGTAAATCCTGGCCTTCTCATCTGTCTGCAGTCTAGAAGGAATGATGCACAGATTAAATGATAAGATCTTTTATATTGCTAGATTTAATTGGGATTTTGTTTGGGTTAGTGGTTTAGCTAGCTTCCCAGAATGGGAGCCTACAACTTTCCCCTCTTCTGGTCAACTGCAGATTGAGACACTGACATAGGTGTTCTCGTAAGAGGGAGCAGGGATGAAATTTTTAAACCATGTTTGGTCTTTTGCTTTTTTTTTTTTAAGGCTGTGAATGAAAAACAGAAGGCAACACTCTAAAATGAAGCTGTATTCTTTCTACCCCGTTTTAGTATTTGTCTGGAAAGAACTGGTACAAACAGCAGGCTTCTCGTGCCGTGAACCAAGCTATTGGAAGAGTTATCCGGCATCGGCAGGATTATGGTGCCATTTTCCTCTGCGACCAAAGGTGATCCTTCTTGTAGAATTTTGTACCATTAATGTTAACTTCTTTCTTCTCATCTACTGAATATAGAGATCAGATCTCTTTGGACAGGTAGAGTCACAGCTTACAACAGTTCATTTATTGACGTTCAAAGTTACAACGGCAATTAAAAAAAGGGGACTTACAACCATTTTTCACACTTACAACAGTTGCAGCATCCCCACATGGCCACATGATCAAAATTTGGACGTTTGGCAACTGATATTTATAGCAATAGCAATAGCAGTTAGACTTATATACCGCTTCATAGGGCTTTCAACCCTCTCTAAACGGTTTACAGAGTCAGCATATTGCCCCCAACAACAATCCGGGTCCTCATTTTACCCACCTCGGAAGGATGGAAGGCTGAGTCAACCTTGAGCCGGTGAGATTAGAACCGCTGAACTGCAGATTTAGATTTAGATTTAGATTTTATTTAGCATTTATAGGCCGCCCTTTTCCCTGAGGGGACTCAGGGCGGCTTACAATAGTAAGGGGAAGGGGAGTGAAAGACAAAATACAGAAAAAAAATTGTGAGATAACTAAAAAGTACTAAAACACAACATTCACTCAGCATTCGGGAGGGGCAAGAAAATTTATCCCCAGGCCTGACGGGCTAGCCAGATCTTGAGGGCTGTACGGAAGGCCTGGACTGTGGTCAGGGTACGAATCTCCACGGGGAGATTGTTCCATAGCGTTGGAGCAGCAACTGAGAAGGCTCTCCTCCGGGTGGTCGCCAGTCGGCACTGACTGGCGGATGGAATACGGAGGAGGCCTACTCTATGCGATCTGATGGGACGCAGGGAGGTTATTGGCCCACTACAGCAGATAACAGTCAGCTGTAGTGGCCTTCAGTACTGCACCCTAACCACTGCGCCACCTCGGCACCTCGGATATTTATGACGGTTGCAGTGGCCCGGGGGTCACGTGATCTCGTTTTGTGACCTTCAGGCAAGCGAAGTCAATGGGGAGGCCGGACTCACTTAATAACAGTGTTCCTAACTTAACAGCTGTGATAGTTCAGTTAACAACTGTGACAAGAAAGGTCACAAAATGAGGCAAAACTCACTTAACAAATGTCTCGCTTAACAACAGAAATCTTCAGCTCAATTGCAGTCATAAGTCGAGGACTACCCATAATATTTTTGTCAGGGCTGACTACAAGCCTTCAATTCCCAACAGGTTCATGCGGGCTGATATAAGAGCCCAGTTGCCCTCCTGGATCCGCCCTTACGTCAAAACCTATGAAAACTTTGGACGTGCCATCAGGGATGTTTCTCAATTCTTCCGTTCTATCCAACAGTGTGTGAGTATAAAACAGCAACACGTAAGGGGTGGGGGGGGGGGTTTTGTGGAAAAAAAGGCTCCAAATTTTCAGAGGTAGTGTTTTGATGAGCACATCAGACATTTAAAGCATTCGCCCACAGACTTTTTTTTTAGAATCTTGACTCCTTGTTAGTTTAGGAAATGGTACTTATTAACTTTTTAAACGAAAGTTTTCGGATACCTTCCAGTGTATCAGGGAGGAATTGCAGGAGATTCTGGAATGAGATTGTCATGAGGTTCTCCCTAAACTTGGTGGTTTTCTTGCAGATGTATAATACAATACAATAGCAGAGTTGGAAGGGACCTTGGAGGTCTTCTAGTCCAACCCCCCCTCCCTGCCTAGGCAGGAAACCCTACACCACTTCAGACAAATGGCTATCCAACATCTTCTTAAAGACTTCCAGTGTTGGGGCATCCACAACTTCTGGAGGCAACTTCTGTTCCACTGATTCATTGTTCTAACTGTCAGGAAATTTCTCCTTTGTTCTAAGTTGCTTCTCTCCTTGATTAGTTTCCACCCATTGCTTCTTGTTCTGCCCTCAGGTGCCTTGGAGAATAGTTTGACTCCCTCTTCTTTGGGGCAACCCCTGAGATATTGGAAGACTGCTATCCTGTCTCCCCTAGTCCTTCTTTTCATCAAACTCGACAAACATTTGAAAAATGTTTTGCTTCTCATCCAAGAAACTTCTTCAGCTCTTGAAAAGAAAAAAAAACCCAAGAAAGTCCGATTGCCTTTTGGAAAAAGCACCTTTGGGACAACCTTGACCTGGATGATGTTGCATTTCCATAGAAACCTAGTCAGTTACGAGAATCGGGGACCGAGTCCAGTCTTAAGAGTAAATCAGGACAGCTGATCTGTTTCTCTAGTGGCTTCATAGCTTGTTTTTAGAAAATTCTCTTTCGTGAGCACTATTTTGGCAAAGCGGCACATTCTTTTTCCTAGGAATAAATAAATACTGTTAAGAACTGCTCCAAGTCAATTATGGAGTTGCCAAGCCCATTTTCTTATGACAGCTAATGGATGTTTCTTTTAAAGAAACGTTTGAATATTCACTTTCATTTGTTTATATGTTTTATATGCCCATCTCATTGATGATGCAAATCTGGGCAACTTCATTACTTTCTCATGAGTTCACTATCCTGCCTATTTAAGTGTGTTTATGCCTGCCAGCCTGAACAAACAATACAGGATACAAAGCTCAGTACAATGCTGAACGTTAAACCCCCCCCCCCCAAAAAAAAACCCACCACACCCCACTAGAATAGATTAGATTTAGATTTAGTTTATTTGTATGCCGCCCTTCTCCGGGAGGGACTCAGAGCGGCGAACAACTCAAATGGGGGAAAAGGGAACATAAAACACAATACACGTGATTAAAATAAACAAGAATCATACAACCATACAAGTCGAGAGGGGAGGGGAACTCATCAGCCCCAGGCCTGCCGGCACAGCCAGGTTTTGACGGCTTTCCGGAAGGCCTGGAGAGAGGTGAGGGTCCGAATCTCTGCGGGGAGTTCGTTCCAAAGGGCCGGAGCTGCCACAGAGAAGGCCCTCCCCCGGGTAGTAGCCAGGTGGCATTGGCTGGTGGACGGAACCCGGAGGAGGCCGACCCTGTGTGATCTAACGGGTCTTTGGGAGGTAATTGGCAGCAGGCGATCTCTCAAGTACTAGTACTAGTTAATTCAAGATGGCCGTGATCACTCTAAGAAGATTAACCTACATCCACAGTTGAAATTCAACTGGAATATTGCATCCAGTTTTGGTCTCCACATTACAAAAAAGATGTTGAGACTTTGGAAAAAGTTCAGAGAAGAGCAACTAAGATTATCAAAGACCTGGAGACTAAAACATATGAAGAACAATTGCAGGAATTGGGTATGGCTAGTCTAGAGAAAAGAAGGACCAGGGGGGACATGATAGCAGTCTTCCAGTATTTGAGGGGCGGCCACAAAGAAGAGGAGGTCAACCTATTCTCCAAAGTACCTGAAGGCAGGACAAGATGCAACAAATGGAAATAGATAGATGATAGGTAAGTTAGGTAGTAGGTAGGTAGGTAGGTAGGTAGGTAGGTAGATAGATAGATAGATAGATAGATAGATAGATAGATAGATAGATAGATAGATAGATAGATAGATAGATAGATAGATAGATACTGTAGATGAGAGAGGGGGAAAGAGAGAGATAATAATAACAATAGCACTGAGACTTATATACCGCTTCACAGTGCTTTGCAGCCGTCTCTAAATAGAGTCAGCCTGGTGCTAACAATCTGGGTCCTCATTTTACCCACCTTGGAAGAATGGAAGACTGAATCAACCTTGAGCCTGACAGGATTGAACTGCTGGCAGTGGGCAGAGTGAGCCTGCCATACTGCATTCTATTCACTGGGAAGGGGAGGGGAAGGAAGGAAGGAAGGACAGGCAATAGTAATAACACTTAGACTTATGCATCTCTAAGCAGTTTACAGAGTCAGCCTCTTGCCCTGAACAATCTGGGTCCTCATTTTACCCACCTCGGAAGGATGGAAGGCTGAGTCAATCTTGAGCCGGTCAGAATCAAACTGCCAAATTGCAGGCAGCCAGTAGTCAGCAGAGGTAGCCTGCAGTACTGTACTCTAACCACTGCGCCACCGTGGCTAAATGGACTATTGTAAGTCAAGGACTAACTGTATTGGCCACTTGAAAATGGTCTCTCTGTGTCATGCGATGTTTCTCATTTCTGTACAGATGCCAGTTCCGCTACCTCCTCGTCATCTTTCTTCTACTACCACTGCCGAAGAAAATGATTCTTCTTCTTCATCATCATCTTTTGTTTCGTGCAAGCAATTCCCTCCTACTGGGACAAAAGCCAACGTGGTGGAAGAACATGTTCCTAGTCTGAAAAGGAAGCGGATGGGTCAGTACATTCCTTTCCTTAACATGTGAGAATAGGAAACACGTACAGGCAGTCCTCAACTTACAACAATTCATTGAGAGACTGCTCAAAGTTACAACGGCACTCAAAGTGACTTAAGAGCTTTTTTCGAACTTACAACTGTTTTGTCGTCCCCATGGTCACAATTCCCATGATCAAAATCCAGATGCTTGGCAACTGACTCATTTATGACTGTTGCAATGTCCCGGGGTCACACAATCACCTTTTGCAACCTCCTGACAAGCAAAGTCAATGGGTAAGCCAGAATTCATTTTGCAATCATATTATTATCTTAACAACTGCAGTGATTCACTTAATGGCAAGAAATGGGCCAAAACTCAATCAATGTATCATTCAACAACAGACGTTTTGGGCTCAGTAGTCATAAGTCGAGGACTACCTGTGTTTCTGGAAAACGTCTAGCTGCAGGAAGTCATCAACTTACAACCCCAATTGAGCTTAAAACGTAAGTGAGGGTCTAAAAAATTTCCCAGAATTTCCATGGCTAAGCAAGACAGTTGTGAGTTTCGCCCCATTTTTGCCACAGGGAGTTAAGCGAATCACTGCAAGTTGTTACGTGAATCATGCAGTTGTTATGCTTCCTCATTTGACTTTTGTCGAAACTCGGCTGGGAAGGTCAGAAATGGTGCAATTGTGATAAATACATGCCAGTTTCCTAGAATCTGTATTTTGATCATGTGACTGTGGGAATGCGGGAGTCTGCAAATGTGAAAAACGGTCGTAAGTCACTTTTTTCAGCACCCTTGCAACTTCAAATGGTCACTAAACAAATGATTGTAAGAGAAGATTATCTGTACCTTACTATTAAGTTGCCCTAGACTTTGAGCCAATCACCAGGAGACTGTGAGTTCTAGTCCTGCCCTAGGTATGAGAGCTGGCTGGCTGAGAGAGCCATTCTCTCTCAGCACAATCCATCTCATACAGAGGTTGTGGTGGGAAAAATAGGGGGAGGAGATTAGGTACGTTCACCGCCTTGAGTGACTTAACAAAAGTAATAAAAACAAGACAAAAATCTAACTAAATAAATAAATGTTGCAAACAACAACAGTGATATGGATGCTGGCATGCAAATGTTGATTTATGTCCAATATAATGGTGATGCTGCATGAGTCACAGTTTCAGGATAACTGCTTGTTGCCTTGATCGGGTTGTTTAATTCGACTTTTTTATTCCTGGAACATTGAGTGCTTCATGTTCTGAGACATTCTGGAACAGATGGAACATTCCTGTTTAAGACCCATTAATTTATATTGTGGCCATGTGCAAATTGTACACAGTGTACATCAAATCATTCCATTTGCATGCCTCGTAATTATGTCACCAATAAACGAGAGTACTTGTGGCTTAGGGTTGACATGAGGGGTCCTGGGTGATCTCTGAGCTTGGTTGTTTTCTTGTAGACGTTTCATCACCCAACTGGGTAATATCATCAGTTCAAACCCCACTCCCTTCTAGCACCGATGATGTTAGCTAGTTGGGTAATGAAACGTCTGGAAGAAAACAGCTAAGCTCAGAGAACACTGAGAACGCTACAATCCTTTGTAAATCTCACTCCCTTCTAACACTGATGAGGTTGCCTAGTTGCGTAATGAAACATCTGCAAGAAAACAACCTAAGAAAGGACCGAGGACCCTACAATCCTCCTCTTCCTCTTTCTGCTTCTCCTCCTCCTTCCTGAAAACCCCACTCCCTTCTACTGAGGAGGTTGCCTAGTTGGTAATGAAACCTCTGCAGGAAAACAACCAAGCTTAGAGAGGACCAAGGACTTCACTGTCGTCGTCCTCCTCCTCCACTCCCTGTAATCCCTCCTCCCTTCTAACACTGATGAGGTTGCCTAGTTGGGTAATGAAATGTCTGCAAGGAAACAACCAAGCTCAGAGAGGACCAACGACTCCACCTCCTCCTCCTCCCCTCCCTGCAATCCCTCCTCCCTTCTAACACTGATGAGGTTGCCTAGTTGGGTAGTGAAATGTCTGCAAGACAACCCAGCTTAGAAAACACCCAGGGGCTCCTCACAATTGGGCTGCTTTCAAGGAATCCCTAATGCTTGTTTAGGTACCCAGCTCAGCAGTGGGCTACAAAAGGCCAGTCTACCGCCATTTGTTTAAGGCAGTGTTGGCGAACCTTTTAGGCACTGAGTGCCAAAATAGGAGGGCACATGCCAGAAACCAGAAGAACAGCCCCTTAGCGCACCAGGGAGATGATCTTCCGGTTACCAGCGCTCACATGCACCCTAGCCAACTGGTCTTCGCATGTGCATACGTGCCAGAAACCGGAAGACCAGCTGGCTGATGTGCATGCGCACACCCGAAATCAGAAGATCATCTTTCCGGCATGTGCATGCACGCCGGGAGCCCACTCTTCCGGTTTCCGGCACTCCCGCATGCATGAAGACCAGTCGGCCAGCGCATCAGAATCCAGAAGGGCAGTGGGCGACGGCTGCATGCCCATAGAGATGGCTCTGCGTGCCACTTCCGGCACGGGTGCCGTAGCTTCGCCATCCCAGGTCTAAGGCAGCAGAGAATTGTTTTTGCCTTCCTTGGCTTTTCCTGTGTTGTCATTTACTTGTGGCCCAATGCCTTTGTGACTTCACTGCTGTAACTTTTGGGACTCACAAGGGCCATAAATGTGAGCAGCAAGCCACCAGCAGAGTAATTCAGCAAACGGCTATGACTCCAGCGCATTTTGATGCAAACAAAAATAGATTTCTTAGGAAATGCTTGGTCATGTCACGGAAAAAGCTTTCATTCCAAAAGTTCTCCAAATATGTTCTGTCAGGTGATTGCGCAAACACAGTCAGAGACGCTGACGCCAACTTGCAGTTTCATGTAAATATACTTAATATCGAGGAATATTTATAGTACACAAGATAGTCAGGCACATCCCTGCGTCATCATGAGGTAAATTAGAGAAGAGCGTACGGAGCACCCACACAAGAAAAAGGCGGGGGAAAGGGGAAACTCCCCCTTTTTGGCCACCAACCAATCATAACATAACTTGCCTCATGCAGGAGCCCGCCTTCTCCTATCAATCAAACCACAATTTTGTGTCCCGGCCCGCTAGTTATATTAATATAATGTTCCAGGTATTAAATTAAATATCTTAGCATGCAGGTAGTCCTCCACTTAGGACCTTTGTTCAATGAGTTTCGCCTCATTTTGCGACTTTTCTGGCACAGTTGTTAAGTGAATCACAGTGCTTGTTAAATTAGTAACGTGGTTATTAAGTGACTCTGGCTTCCCCGTGGACTTTGCTTGTCAGGAGGTCGCAAAAGGGAACCGCGTGATCCCGGGACGCTGCAGCCATCATAAATACGAGTCAGTTGCCAAGCATCTGAATTTTGATCACCTGACCATGGGGGATGCTGTAATGGTTGTAAATGTGAATAATGGCCATAAGTCACTTTTTTCAGTGATGATGTAAGTTTGGACGGTCACTAACGAAATGTTGTAAGTTGAGGACTCTGTATTGGACAAGTTTCGAACCGCTCCTCTTTCACTTCCTATCCCTTAGTACAGGAGTCCCCAAACTTGGCAACTTTAAGACTTGTGGACTTCAACTCCCAGAATTCTCCAGCCAGCATAGCTACCCTATGCTGGCTAGAGAATTCTGGGAGTTGAAGTCCACAAGTCTTAAAGTTGCCAAGTTTGAAGACCTCGGAAAGAAACGAAAGTTGGTTGAAATGCATTTTTTTCAGCCTCTGTTTTTTGTCTCAGATAACGGAGAAGCCGGGGTGTGCATGGCCTATGGGCAGGGCCCATCCTCTTCCAGAAGGCAGCCTGAAGGTCTCTTGGATGCCCTGGAGCACAACGAGAAAAGCTGTAATGAAACAGAAGAGGAGAAAGGTTTGCCGGGAGAGGAATCGGTACGCACATGGGCTGGACTTCATTATAGGATTTCTTTTGATGTGGGTGGCAGCGAAGTAAACATAAACTTTCTCCTGCCTTTCCATTACTTCTCTCATGGCGATATTCAGGCTTTAAAAGGCTCTTTCGGAAGATGCCCCAGGGTACCTTTGATAGATTGCCAGACAGACAGATATGTCGAGATAAGGGATGGGTTGATAGATAGTGGCTTTTTAAAAATAGGCAGTAAGGCAGGGGGACAGAGACTGTTTCCCCGAAAATAAGACCTCCCACTTCAGCTGACTGTTAGCTGCAGTTCAGCGGTTCTAATCTCACCGGCTCAAGGTTGACTCAGCCTTCCATCCTTCCGAGGTGGGTGAAATGAGGACCCGGATTGTTGTTGGGGGCGATATGCTGACTCTGTAAACCGCTTAGAGAGGGCTGAAAGCCCTATGAAGCGGTATATAAGTCTAACTGCTATTGCTATTGCTAATAAGGCCAATTGGGCTTTTGAGCATATGCGTTAAAATAAGTGCCCTCCCAAAAAGTACTGCAACACAGCGGCATGATGAGGTGACCATGCTCGCCGCCTCCTGCACCTCAAAAATAACAAGACCTCCCCGAAAATAAGGCCAGACGCTTATTTCAGGGGTCAAAATAAATTAAGACCCTGTCTTATTTTGGGGGGGAACACGGTAGTTAGTATCTTAAAATTAGGTAGACAGATAGATGATAGAAAGGTGGGTGGGTGGATGGATGGATGGATAGATGGATGCTGTAGATTAACAGACATACTATAGATCAGTGATGGCTAACCTTTTCCTCCTCAAATTGTCGACATCCATAATGTAACGTGCCCCGGCCCCTGTGCATGCGCACATGACCCCCCCGCACTCCCCCATACATGCGCAAAAACCCCGTTCCCGCTCGTGTATGCGCATGCCACCCCTGTGCCCTGTTTTGGACCTAGCAGGCCTCCTGGGACCAAAAATGGACTGCGAGGCGGCTCTTCCCCCCCTCCACGCATGTACATGCGACACCCCCTGTCGCCCCGCATGCATGCATGACTCCCCATTCCCCACTACCACATACACACGCGTCTCCCACGTGTGGCAGACTTGAAAATCAGCTGGCCGGTGGGAGGCGTGTGGGCATGTGCGTTGGAGCTGCTCCGGGCGGCGGCTCACGTACCCACAGAAAGGGCTCCATGTGGCACGCGTGCCATAGGTTCGCCATCACAGCTATAGATAGATACACTGTAGATAGATGAATAGATAGATAGAGATAGATGAGAGACGGATTAGATAGATAGACAGACACACACACACACACACAATGGATGGGATCTGGATTAACTAAATGGTTAACTTAATTATTCATTTCTAAGTCTGCCCTGCTGATTTTCAACATTGGCTCTGGCTGCTGTTTGGGAACGTCACTTGATGCGTAGTGCAGAAATTAAAAGAAAGATTTCGCCTAGTCATCTCTCCTCCTGACTCCTACTTGAACCTAAGTGCTTTCAGTGCCCCAAAAAATTGATATCCGGAAATATTGCAATCTTTCCAGTAACTCTCAAGTCAGCTTTGACAAACAAACAGTTTTCTGCAGATATATTGCTCTTAAATTTCCGCAATCCGTAGCTACTGCTTTCATGAGCTTATTTGGTTATCTGAAGTTGACCTTTTAAGGAAGGCAGACCTCATTGGCCTTCCTCTCCTTTGAAACTATTGAAATTGATGGATGAGGCATGGTAGAATATTTATTTCACTGTAAACTGCCCTGGGATGTTTGTAGTTTGGAAAAGACCTAAAAGCTGCACGAAATAAATAAATAAAATACTTCAAAAAAAAAAAATCTCCAATAGCCCAAGATAGTCCTTGACTTATGACCATAACTGAGCCCAAATTTTCTGTTACTAACTGATAGTTAAGTGAATTTTGCCCCATTTTATGACCTTTCTTGCTACAGTTGTTAAGTGAACTCCTGCAGTTGTTAGGTTAGTAGCACGGTTGCTAAGGGAATCTGGTTTCCCCATTGACTTTGCTTGGGAGAAGGCGATTACATGACCCTGGGACATGCAACCGTCATAAATGTGAGTCACTTGTCAAGCATTGGAATATAAATCATGTGGCCATGTGGATGCTGCAATGGTCTTAAGTGTGAAAAATGTCATAAGTCACTTTTGTCAATGCCTTTGTAACTTCAAACGGCCATTAAGTGAAGTGTTGTAAGTCGAGGACTACCTGTATTTTAGCATCAGCAATAGCTTTCTAAATGTGTAAGAGCAACCTGAACTCCTAGGCAATATTGGGATTTAATGTTAAGAGTTTAAAAGGAGCAAGTTGCTTTCTCTGGAATTTACACAAAACTCTGATTCACACATTGATTAACGATTAAAACATTTGCAGAAGAGATTAAAGAAAACCACCCAAATACCTATTCTTAGCTCCGATACTAATCGTACAGCTTAGCTGAGAAATGTTTAATTCTGTTTCACATTCTGGTAACATGTTTTTTTTTTTCCCCTCTCTGCTTTTTCTTTCTTTCTGAGTTAGTTTTCTTTCTAATAATTTCTGTACTCAAATATTTTGGTTTTTTTTTAAAAAGTGATTTGACTGATCTTTGGCCCTCGAGTGTCAGCTTGTATCTCTAAGGAGGGAAATCCCGCTTGCTCAGATCATGACTTTCTATCTTAAATATCTCCGCTACTTAGGCTTTATTATTTTTTTTTATTAAATTTATTTTCCACCCATCTCAATCGCAAGATGACTCTGTGTGGCTTGCAATGTTAAAAGGAATAAAACAATTCAACGATATGAATATAGTAAGAATAAAGCACTATAAACACCGTGTGGTAAGCCTTCCACTCTGAAGCAAGATGAGTGGCAAATAAATAGTGCTCAACTTACAACTGTTTGTTTAGTGACTGTTTGAAGACGCAACAGCACCAAAAAAAGTGACTTATGATCATTTTTCACACTTAGGACAGTTGCAACATTGCATGTGATCAAAATTCAGACGCCTGGCACTGACCCAAGCAAAAGCAATAGGGAAGCCAAATACACTTAATAACAGAGGTGGGATTCAGCAGCTTCTGACCAGTTCTGGAGAATCGGTAGCGGAAATTTTGAGTAGTTCGGAGAACTGGTAAATACCACCTCTGACTGGCCCCGCCCCCATATATTTTCTGCCTCCTGAGTCCCAGCTGATCAGGAGGGAATGTGGATTTTGCAGTAACCTTCCCCTGGAGTGGGGAGGGAATAGATATTTTACAGTATCCTTCCCCTGGAATTGGGAGGGAATGGAGATTTTACAGTTTCCTTCCCCTGGAGTGGGGAGGGAATAGATATTTTACAGTATCCTTCCCCTGGAGTTGGGGGGAATGGAAATTTTACAGTACTTTCCCTGGAGTGGGGAGGGAATGGAGATTTTACAATAACCTTCCCCTGGAGTGGGAAGGGAATAGAGATTTTACAGTTTCCTTCCCCTGGAGTGGGGAGGGAATGGAGATTTTACAGTGTCCTTCCCCTGGAGTGGGAAGGGAATAGAGATTTTACAGTTTCCTTCCCCTGGAGTCGGGAGGGAATAGAGATTTTTACAGTTTCCTTCCACTGAAGTGGGGAGGGAATGGAGATTTTACAGTATCCTTCCCCTGGAGTGGGGAGGGAATGGAGATTTTACAGTAACCTTCCCCTGGAGTGGGGAGGGAATGGAGATTTTATAGTTTCCTTCCCCTGGAGTGGGGAGGGAATGGAGATTTTACAGTTTCCTTCCCCTGCCAAGCCACACCATGCCCATCAAACCGCTCCCACAGAACCTGTAGTAAAAAAAAATTTGAATCCCACCACTGCTTAACAACCATGCTACTAACAAGTACAGTGATTCACTTAACCAGTGTGACAAGGAATGTCATAATATGGGATAAAATTCACTTCACAACTGATTGGTTTAGCAGTAGAAATCTTGGGCTCAATTGTGGTTGTAAGTGGAGAACTACTTGTATAAATGAATGAATGAATGAATGAATGAATGAATGAATGAATGAATGAATGAATGAAAATATAAGCTGTAAATGCTTCATTCTTCACCCCAAGGGTCTTCCGACCAATTTAATGATTTCTTCATCTATTGTGGAATTTAGAGACAGGTCAGTTTTGTGGTCATCTGAAATTATGTTAGAAAGAGTGGCTACCTTTATTACCACAAACACCCCCCAGAGAAACGGAAGACTTTGTTGTTAACCTTGTTCCTTTTACAGGCAAAGCGTTTGTCAACTCTGTCCCTTCAGTATGAAAAAAAACTGATGGACCAGCAGAAAGGCAGCGGCAGGAAGAAAATCAAGATCGTCAGCGGCCTGGTATGTGGCATTTCCATTGGCAGTAAAAGGATGTATTTCCAATAACCAGATGGGCCCCATTCACACAATGGCTTGATCTATTGTGGAAAAAAGGTGTTTTTCTCCTACAGTTTTTAATCTTCTTTATAGCAGGGGTGTCCGATCTGACCTTGGCAACTTTAAGACCTGTGGACTTCAACTTCACAGGTCTTGATCACATGATCGTGGGGATGCTGCAAAGATCGTGACTCTGAAAAAAGTCAGAAGTCTCTTTTCAGTGCCGCTGTAACTTTGAATGGTTACTAAATGAACTGAACGTCGGGGAGTACCTGTATACAGAACACGTGGAAGAGAGGGGAGAAGAGAAACTCCCCTTTTATATTTACAGCAACCAATCATAGCGTAGATTGCATCATGCATGTGTCAGCACTTTCTAGCCAACTAATAACTTACAACGGTGTGTTCTGGCCTTAACAACGATAGCTATTTGCATTTTGCCCAATTTTATGAGCTTTCTTGCCACAGTTAAGTGAATCACTGCAACTGCCAAGTGAATCACATGATGGTTAAGTCAATCTGGCTTCCCCATTGATTTTGCTTGTCAGAAGGCTGCAAAAGATCATCACATGATCCCAGGACATTTCACATATTTAATTGTCATAAATATGAGTCATGCCAAGCGTCTGGATTTGGATCATGTGACCATGGGAATGCCGCAAAGATTCGTAAATATTAAAATTGATCATAAGTCTTTTTTTTTCCAGTGCTGCTCTAACTTCGAGTGATCACTAAACAAACTGTTGCAAAGCAAGGACTACATGCAGTATCCCATGTGATTCCCTTTTGCGACCTTCTGACAAGCAAAAACAATGGAGAAATCAGATTCATTTAACCACCATATTGCTAATTTAACAGCTGCAGTGATTCACTTAATTCCCTTGCTTAGCAGCATCAATTTTGGGCTCCACTGTGGTCGTAAGTCGAGGACTACCTGTACACGTAGTCAGGACTACCCATTAGAAAAATAAAAACAAACCAGACCAGGCAAAAACTGATGGGCATGAGAGACTTTTTCTTGATGAATTTCAGGAGAATCACAGCATGATTAGACAAGCTTAAATTGAATGACCAAGTTCCTTCCATGTACTTTGACTAATTATATTTGCTTCAATATAGCATTTCCAAATAATCTTGGCTGTTTGCATTTACAAGGAACTATTTCGGGCCTTAAGGAGAAAGCAAGTAGATTCATTAAAATGTCTCATCAAAAAGAAAGAATTCATAAAATTTCTCTTGCTTTTTCAAGTCTTAACTAGGCCATTATTCACAGAACACAGATGCCTGCAAGAAGATTAGAACTAAGGATAACATTTAAAATATTTACTAGGGCGTAAGATATGAATTAACAGCCAGCTTGATCTATTGGCTAACGCACCAGGTTAGAAAGTGAGAGGCCAGGAGTTCTAGTCTCACTTTAGGCAAGAAAACTGGATGGGTGACTTGGGGCAAATCACCAGGAGACTGGGAGTTCTAATCCCTCTATAGCAGTGTTTCTCAACCTTGGCAACTTGAAGACGTCTGGACTTCAACTCCCAGAGTTCCCCAGCCAGCGAATGCTGGCTGGGGAATTCTGGGAGTTGAAGTCCAGACGTCTTCAAGTTGCCAAGGTTGAGAAACACTGCTCTATAGACATGGAAGCTGCCTGGGTGACTTTGGGACAATCACCAGGAGACTGGGAGTTTTAGTTCTGCTTAGGCACGAAAGCCATTGGGTCACTTTGAACCAATCACCAGGAAAGTATGAGTTCTAGTCCCATCTTGAAAGCATGACCCAGCTGGGTGACTTTGGGCCAATCTCTCCCAGCCCAACCCACCTCACTCGGCTGTTGTGAGGAAAATAGGAGGAGGGAAGTATATTTCGTATGTTCACTGACTTGAGTTGTTTGTAAAAATAATAATTGTGGGAGACAAATAAAACAAAACAGAATAAGTGTCAGCCCCCTACCATGGAGAAAGCATCTGGGGGGGTATGAATTACAGTTAGTTAGGAGTTGAAGGACCCCTTTCCTCTGGTTCTGTGGGATGTCTGCGGTGGAATCTCCAATCGTCATCTGAGCTGCGCCTTTCACACCGTTGGGCAAAATGGGTTTCGAAAGAGATGAGCTGGGGAGCATGGGGTGGTAAGCCTCTGTGGTCCTGAGCCATTGGCAAGCCCTGACACCCATCCCCTGCATGGGCTTGGCCCACACCAGCCTCTGGAGGTTCTGCTGTAGGCTTCCATGCCATCAAGTGGTCCTCCTGCGGACCCTGACACAGCCGCCAGTACAGTTGTATCAGCTGCCACGGCAGACTCCTCCCCCATGCTCCCCAGCTCACCTCTTTTGAAACCCATTTTGCCCAATGGTGTGAAAGGCGCAGCTCAGATGACAATTGGAGATTCCACCGCAGACATCCCACAGAACCAGGGGAAAGGGGTCCTTCAACTCCTAACTAACTGTAATTCGTAGCTTCCCCAGATGCTGTCTCGGTGGTAGGGGGCTGATACTTTTTCTGTTTTGTTTTGTCTCCCACAATTATTATTTTTACAAACAACTCAAGTCAGTGAACATACGAAATATACTTTCCTCCTCCTATTTTCCTCACAACAGCCAACTCAGAGGCCTGGAGCTGCCATTCAGGGGAGAAGACTGGGCCAGCTGCCAAGACTCACCGTCCCACCTACACAAACTGAAGAAATTCATGCTAACAATCCATGATTAATTGCCGGATGGTTTCTCTCTGGGTTACAAGGTGACAGGTGTGCACAGGCACGGGGTACAGCTATTCTTAATTACCAATGTAGCTATAAAAGGTGGTGGGAAGCACAGGGTGGCAGCTCTGACAATTTATTCATTGCCTTAGTGCTTTGTTGGTCAGTTCCTGCCGAAGGAATACAAACTGCATTTCAGACCGTTTCTGTGTTTGGCTGGTTTCATTTACCCTTCGGAACCTGACAATAGGTACAGTAGCTATTGAGGGCCTGAAATTCATTCTGGAAAATATTTGGAGAGGATTTAGACAGTAAAGATATCTAAAGGGAAGGGTGGGGGAGAGATAGTTGAAATTAAGATGGCTGAAACATCTGGGCATATGGAAAGAGAAAAAAAATGATCTTTTTTTTAAAAACTTTACAGCAATCTAACGAGGCACCCAATTCTTTGGAGCCCAAGGCGGCCAGAGCCATCGCTTTTTTTGAAGCAGTGAAGAAATGTCTGAGCCAGCTGAATTTTGAAGTATTTTCAGAAACCCTCCGCCAATACAAAACAAACCACGATTTCGATGCTATGTTATTTCAGTTGAGTGGCCTTTTCTTGGAAGATCAAAACACCCACACCCTCATGCGAGGTATTTGAAGTGCCCAGGTTTCTCTTTTACCAATAGTATGTATGAATACCAACGAGGGATTGAATGGGACTTGCATTCCTTTTGTTGATACTTTGATTAACGCTTTGTTGATATTGTTTTAATACAGTTCTAAAGGCTTGCTTCTGCTGATTGCATTTGCATCTCTGTGTACAGTATTAGGGATTATGATTCGTAACAGGGGAGGCATGCACCGTAACATGCACAGTAACCATTGTGGCTAACACACACTTTTTTTATTACTATGGTTGATTGTACAGTGCACAGCTACGCAGGGACAGAGTGCCATGAAGGGGGTGGAATGCTGGGGGTGGGGGAATAAGTGCTGTGCTTTCTCTAGGCACTGCCTCAAGGTCACCCAGCTGGAAGGAAGAGGGAGCTGCATACCAAACTATGCTTGGAAACATTTTGCCTGAACCTGATTGGTTACATCGGGGTTGCGCAATAAGAGACAGTTAAGGAAGGGAGAAGTAGAATTTATGGATTTGGGGCGTAATTCTCAGTTCTGGCTTTGCAACACTGCAATACGTTTGATCACTAATAAACTATACCTTCTTTAACAAATGGAGCCAGGGGTTGTTTCTATTTAGAGGTGTGCGTTGGGGGCAGGTGTGATATACACTAAATCATTAGCAAAGTTTGATGGCACCACAATGCTGGATTTGCACAGGCTAAAATGCATGCTGCATTTGGGGAGAAACAGGCCAGCATTTGACCCTGTTACTATCATCTTTCCTTCTTTTTCAAAAAAAAAAAAAAAATATTTGCCAGAGTTTTACCAATTTATTCGGCCTCAGCACAAAAAGCAGTTTGACGAAGCTTGCTCTTCCCTGACTGGCATCGGTTGCGGATACAAACCCGAGCACAGCCTTCTGCAAGAAGATAGATTGTTGTTGGCTGACAATGCAGGTGAGGCCATCTTTTAGCAGCTGGCAGCTCTACTAAAATGTATTTTTCGTAGAAACCAACCCTTTCCCAGGAAAAAGTAATCAAGCCTCTGCCAGAATAGTATCCTCTTCCAGCCTGTTTTGTTTTTGTTGAGGCTTTTCTTTTAAGCTCTCTCAAAAGAAAGCAAATCAACCTTGATGAGGAAAAAATGTCTAGGCTGCTTTGCCAGTTTGTTTTTCATCAGTAACTGATGAAGTCCCTGGATTTAAGTTCTGACTCTTTCCAGGAACTTCCCCTCCCACCTACCGTCAGCTACCAATAAATGGTTTTTTTTTGTTAACTCTATTATTTTAATGCTGAAAGTTTTAACGTTTTCAATTCTTTACTTGTCTACACAGGTAGTCCTCAATTTACAACCATTTGTTCAGTGACTGGCAGAAGTTACAATGTCCCTGGAAAAAGTGACACGTGTCACGTGATCAAAATTCAGGCGCTTGGCAGCTGGCTCGTATTTATGACGGTTGCAGTGTCACCAGAGTCACATGATCATCTCGTGACACGCAAAATCAACGGGGAAGCCAGATTCACTTCATAACTGTGTTGCTAACTTAACTGCATCGATTCACTTCACAACTGTGGCAGGAAAGCTCGCAGAATGGGGCGAAACTCACTTAACAACATAAATGTTGGGCTCCATTGGGGCAGTAGGTTGAGGACTACCTGCACTGCTGCCCTGTTTCTTTGAAAATAAGCCCTCCCTGGATAATAAGCCCAATCGGGCTTTTGAATGCATATGCTAAAATAAGCCCTGCCCTAAAATATTTAATAGCAATAGCAGTTAGACTTATATACCGCTTCATAGGGCTTTCAGCCCTCTCTAAGCGGTTTACAGAGTCAGCATATTGCCCCCACAGTCTGGGTCCTCATTTCACCCACCTCGGAAGGATGGAAGGCTGAGTCAACCTTGAGCCGGTGAGATTTGAACAGCTGAACTGCAGAACTGCAGTCAGCTGAAGTAGCCTGCAGTGCTGCATTTAACTACTGCGCCACCTCGGCTTTAAATCCATGCGCAGCCAGTCCCCGCCATTTCCTGGGGAGGGAAGGGGGGAAACATGCCCCATGTGCCCCACACACACCTGCCATCCAGCGGAACTTTCTTGCTATGCCCGCTCCCGCAAACCCTAGCTACCACGCCCCTTCTCTTAGTGACGGCCGCAAAAAGAGCGGCAGGCCCAGCGATGCGATGGCTGGCAAGAGTGTGTCAGAAACAGAGACAGAACCTCCGGCCCTCTCTCGATCAGCTGATCCGCGGGCCTAGGTTCAGGGGGTCCCTGTACCTCAAAAAGAATAAGACCTCCCTGAAAATAAGGCCAAGCGCTTAGTTCGGGGGACAAAAGAAAATAAGACCCTGTCTTATTTTCAGGGAAACGTGTTTATGATACTATAAACAGCCCAGATTTGCTTACTAGTGAGATGGTCGGCGTATAAATTTGCTGCTAATCCAATTGGGTCCCCAATTCCTGGGCTGCGGCCTATTTGAAACCAGGCCGTGGGAGAGATGGGCAACCAAGAAGAGTTTTGTGCCCAAGCCAAGTGCCTGCCCCTCACACGAATGGAGCTTCGTGCATAAGTGCAAGCACCCTCCACTCACGCGCAAAGCTCCATTCGCACAAGTGAAAGGCGTATGTGCCCGCCACTCGCACGAATGGAGTGGTCCATGTGCGCCTGTCACTAACATGCCTCCCCTACAAACTGGAAATGTTGGGTACCACTGTGGTAATAAGAGCCGGTATCTCTACCTGGTTTTCTTTGATTTTAGGACAGGATTATGAGAAGAAAATTGCCTTTTTGGAAGATTCAACTAAGCAGCATTTAAACAAAGGCGGATCCCATCTGACAGCTGATTTATATCTGAAAGGTATGCTTTGAATAAAGTTCCTGATAATACCTGTGGGGAAATTTTCGCTTCCAGTTCATCATTAAAACTGAATTCAATCACGTACTCACCCTGGGATGAAACCAAATGCAATTTTGAATTGGGAGAAAGAGGGAAATTCTTAAATCTTCTTTTAAAAATTTATGCCCCAGGGAAGGAATCTTTGTAATTGTTTTGTTGCACATTAGTCATCCAGTTTGGACTTCAAAATACAGAGGGAGGGAGGGGGAGAGAGAGTGAGAGAGGGAGGGAGGGAGGGAGGGAGGGAGAGAGAGATTCTTTTAGGTGGAAAGGAAATGTTTCCATTACTTTGAATTTCGATTAACAAACGTGACATGCATAGTTTACTATTGTAAGAGGGCGAGTCGGTTTCTTAGTAAGCATTGCACATGTTTTAACAATGGGGAAATTTATCTCCTCAATATCCTGGTTTGTCATTTGAAGTATGATCCTGAGGATGTGCAGCAACTTGGAGAAAACAATTGCTGGAGAGGATGTTAAGTGATGCAAATCTGGGTTTTTCAAGGAGGCTAATGGCAGGAATAAAGAAGGGAAACTCAAAGGAAATAAAATTAATTTCAACACTTGGTTCATTTGTGAAATCTGTAAAGTTCTTGTTTCCTCAATCTTGCCTAATTGGGTTTGACATACCGCACCTCAAGAACATTTATTGATTGATTGGTTTGATTTTTATATTCCACCTTTATTACTTTATAAGTAAGTCAAGATGGCAAAGCAGGCGTTATACACTTTCCTCCTCCTCCTATTTTCCTAAACAACAACCCTGTGAGGTGGGTTGGGTTGAGAGAGAGCGGCTGGCCCAAAGTCACCAGGCAGCTTTCATGCCTAAGCTGGGACTCGAGGTTACGGTCTCCCGGTAGATTGTCCCAAAGTCAACCAGCTGGAATATGTACTTTTCAGATATTTAATAGGGAATCAAAGCAGATAGAATAGATTAGAATAACAGAGTTAGAAGGGACCTTGGAGGTCTTCTAGCCCAACCCCCTGCTTAGGCAGGAAACCCTATAACATTTCAGACAAATGGTTATCCAGTCTCTTCCAGTGTTGGAGCATTTACAATTCTGGAGGCAATCATGGGGAGTTTACCAGGAAAACTGCTGTTAGGTAATAGTCTAGTTTACAAATCAGCTTGGATTTCTGCATCATGCTGTATATGGGGCTATCCTTGAAGACTATCAGCAAGTTA
Organism: Thamnophis elegans; assembly: GCF_009769535.1. Lineage (NCBI taxonomy): Eukaryota > Metazoa > Chordata > Lepidosauria > Squamata > Natricidae > Thamnophis > Thamnophis elegans. The sequence goes on along the minus strand of NC_045545.1, from coordinate 96,100,321 downwards.
ATCTGGCCCAGAAAGCAGCTATGCAATGATAGCCATTCCTTACTTTCCTCCTATAACATCACTACTCTACCAGCTGCATGGATTAGCAGTGGGATTCCAGGTGTGCTCTTTGTTTACGAGCTGAGGTGGCGCAGTGGGTAGAGTGCAGTACTGCAGGCCACTTCAGCTGACTGCTAGTTCAGCAGTTCAGCAGTTCAAATCTCACCGGCTCAGGGTTGACTCAGACTTCCATCCTTCCCAGGTGGGTAAAATGATGACCCAGATTGTGGGGGCGATATGCTGACTCTGTAAACCGCTTAGAGAGGGCTGAAAGCCCTATGAAGCAGTATCTAAGTCTAACTGCTATTGCTATTGCTACTTTAACCGAAGTATATTAGGGGTCTCCTCGTTGACTTTGCTTGTCGGAGGTCGCAAAAGGAGATCACTTAACCCCAGGACACCGCAACTGTCAGAAGTACATGCCAGTTGCTAAGCATCTGAATTTCGAACACCTGACCCTGGGGATGCTGCAACAGTTGTAAGTGTGAAAGACAGTCATAAGTCACTCTCTCAGTTCCGTGGTAACTTCGAACAGTCAACTGAACAAAAGGTGGTAAGTCAAAGACTACCTGTGTTCAGAGTTCAATTATAGGTAGTCCTCTATTTACGACCACAACTGAGCCCCAAATTTCCATTGCTAGCTGAGACAATTGTTAAGTGAGTTTTGACCCATTTTACAACCTTTCTTGCCACAGGGGTTACGTGAACCCCTGCGGCTGGTTAAGTTAGTAACGCGGTTATGAAATGAATCTGGCTTGCCCCAGATTGACTTTGCTTGTCAGAAGGTCGCAAAAGGGGATCACAGGGCCCCGGGATACTGCAACCGTCATAAATATGAGTGAGTTGAATTTTGATCACGTGACCATGGGGGGGGGGGTGAGGCAAAGATTGTAAGTGTGAAAAACGGCCCTAAGTCACTTTTTTCAGTGCTGTTGTAACTTCAAACAATCACTCAATGGACTGTTGTAAATCGAGGACCACCTGTATTTCTCAGGACACGCAGACCCCCCCAATCAGCCTGAGTAATTTGTGCTTGCCCACCGTGTTTTGTGTTCTGTCTCAGGGGAAAGCCATGCCAAGGGGTCTGATGTCCCCCCCAGAAGTTTATTCAGCGTCACAAAGCAGGAGGAGAAAGAGTCCCATCTGTCGGCCTATGCAAATGAACTCAAGAGGTCGCTGGACAAAACCGGCTACAATACCTTCAGGTCAGCACTGGCGGCGTACAAGAAGACTGGGGACTACAAAGCAATGGTGTCTGTGCTGGTAGCCCTCGCTACGGAGAAGCCAGGAAACTTCCACCTTCTGCAGAGTAAGTACCTCTCCAGCTGTTTTTAGAGTAAGTGCCAGGCCTGGGAGCCATCTTTTGCCTTGGGCCTTCAGGCCTGCCGCGTTTTCTGCTGTGGAAATAAACGGGAGGTAGGATGATGTGGAGTACGAGTGATATATAGTCAAAATAACCTTCCTATCTCAGAGGGTCAAGGACATCTTGCCCTGCAGCTGCCATGAGGTAACTGGGAGGCATCTCCAGTTTTGGACGGTGTCTCATTGGACCACGTGATGGACATGTGGGTGCTGGGCAAGGACTTGAACTTTCATTTGGCGTGAGGGGGAAACCTGGGGCCTTTCAGATTTGGGGTTTCCCTGATGTGCCAATATGACACCTCTAATAAAATGGAACTCAAGCCTCGGAGTCTTCTTTCGTTGGGGATGTTACTTGGTACCCTGTCAGTAAGCTGAAGTATGTTCGTATTCTGTTAAGTCCGGGACATTATGGTTTATGTGGTGGGAGTAATAGGACATATTGCCCTCCCTTAGGGATTGCGAAACAGCTAAATTCTGGCGGCAAAAAGATCGAAAACTTAATAATTCACTATAAAAGTTCAAAATGCAGATAGTCCTCGACGTACAACCACAATTGTGCCCAGCATTTCTGTTGCTAAATGAGACATTTGTTAAGCGAGTATTGCTCCATTTTAGAACCTTTCTTGCCCCAGTGCTTAAGGGAGCCACTGCAGGTGTCAAGTTAGTAATACGGTTGTTAAGTGAACCTGGCTTCCTCATTGACTTTGCTTGTCAGAGGATTGCAAAAGGGGATTACATGACCCAGGGACACTGTCATCGTCATAAATCTGAGTCAATTGCCAAGTGTCTGAATTTTGATCAGATGCCTATGGGGGTGCTGCAATGGCTGTAAGTGTGAAAAACAGTCATAAGGCCCTTGAATCTGGCCGTTTCAGTGCTATGAACAGTCACTAAAGGAACTGTTCTAAGTCGAGAATTATCTGTACTTCTATACAGGGAATACAGAAATCCCTTCGGGAGATTGGTCCTTCTACCTCCGCAAACATCAGTCACGATTGGATTATTTAATCAAAGGTGTCCCAACTTTTTGCAACTTTGAGATCTTAAACTCCCAGAATTCCTCAGCCAGACAACTGGGGAATTCTGGGAGTTGAAGTTCACAAGCCTTAAAGTTGCCAAAGTTGGACACCTTTGATTTAATTATATTGATGCACCCTTGGACTCATCCTCTCTTCAGGTTAGGATGTCCCTGACTCTGCTGGCCGTTCAGAAGGCCTTGAAGACCAAGCTGTTTGTCCAGGCCTCAGCGTGAAGAGCCCCATTCCCTGGTTATGTTGACCTTGATGCATTATAATGTCTCTCGGCTTTTAATTGTATTTAATTTCTTTTTTGTATTGTCTTTTAACTGTTTTGATTGTTTTTATGATTGTTTGTCGCCCAGAGTTACTGCTTAGTGATGGATGAAGGGAAGGAGGGAGGGAGGGAGGGAGGGAGGAAGGAAGGAAGGAAGGAAGGAAGGAAGGAAGGAAGGAAGGAAGGAAGGAAGGAAGGAGACAAGACTATGGTCAATTCCTTGGTGCTCTCTGAGTTGTTTTCTTGCAGACATTTCGTTGTCCAATAAGTAACATTATCAAAGCTGAAGGGGATAGATTTTTTGCTTGTTTGAGTTCTTAGTTCCTTGATTGGGGTATTGTTTATGGTTGGATTGTTGGTCTAGAGTTAATCTTAGCATTAATCTCTGCTTATCTGGATGTTGATTGCTGGTGAGGAGGTGTTGAGATCTTGAGTGAATATACTTCATGAATTCCAGTGTTGTCTCACTCAGGTGTGAAAACTGTGCCATTTGCTCTCTACTTTTGGATGACAGCGCTTTGGCATTAGAAATTATTCCTGTTCAGTACAGGTATTCCTCAACTTATGACCACAATTCTGTTGCTTAGTGAGACATTTGTTAAGTGAATTTTCGCCCCATTTAATAAACTTTCTTGCCACAGTTGTTAAGTGAGTCTCTGCAGTTGTTAAAATAGTAGCAGGGTTGTTGAGTGAATCTGGCTTTCCCATTGACTCAAAGGTCGGAAAAGGGGAACACCGCAACCTTCATAAATGTAAATCAGTTGCCAAGCTTCTGAATTTTGATCACATAACCATGAGGATGCTGAAGCCGTTGTAAGTGTGAAAAACAGTAATAAGTCACTTTTTTTCAGTGCCGTTGTGACTTCGAATGATGACTAAGGGAACTGTTGTAAGTCGAGAATTACCTTTGTTGAAGAAAGTTTTTTTTTTCTCTGTGAAGCCTGTCGGGCCATCATAGGAAGAAAATAAAATACATCTTTATATCTTCTGTTAAGATATGCAAACAATTATTAAAGACTGGAATGAGTTGAACTTAGCCCTTGGGAAATTTTATGAATCCATGAGGTCAGGATATTTTAATTGTACATTATGTGCACAATTAGGAATCTGTTTTTATCTCTGTGTCTAGTCTTGAATTCCTCTGCTGTATATCAAAAGTAAAAAAAAAAAATCCTTCCTTAGTATTCCTAATTTCCTGTTTCTTCATTACCCATTTATTTGAATTTAAAACGAAATGGCTTTTGAAAGGCTGTTTTTGAAATAGCATAAGTACAGTTGTTTTTCCCTCAAATTCCCCTAAAGTGACAGGATATGATCCTGTAATTTGGAAATAGGGTGTGGAGGATGCAGTCGTGTCCGATGCTTAGCAATTCTATGGACCAGAAGCTCTGTCCACATCTTCCGATCTTGCACCACTTCTTTGAATTAGTTTATGCTCTGGGTTGTGTCAGCTTTGATGGTATCCAACCACCATGGTCTTCGGTGGCCTGGTTTCCTGTTACTGCTAATTCCTCCAAACATAATTGCTTTGTCCAGCGAATTTCCCCACAGGGCCAAAGTAAGTGACACTCAAGAGGATGTGGATATATAACAATATAATGTAAAGCTAAAAAGAGGCATATCAATTTTGCATCTAAGATCTAGGGATCAGTACAGCAGACTGTGGAACGGATTTCTCTCCCATGTCATTAACCCTTAAGTTCCTTTGTTTCTGTTCCAGAACAATTAAAGTGATTTCCTTCCTTTTGCAAAAATTCATTTTCCTTCTAAAAGACCAAGTTTGGTCTAGTGGTTGAGACACCAGGTTAGAAACTCAGAGATTGTGACTTATAGCCCCTCCATAACCATGGAATCTGTTCTGTCCCCCCTTCTCCGCTCGTTATCAGACGACAGGCAAACAAAAGGAACTCTCTTTATCAGTTCTCGGCTCAGACTGGCTGCGAGCCCCAAAATAACATAAATCTCAGTCTCTGACGAGATAACAGAATACCAAACAAAGACTCTTACAACGCAATGCACCTCTCCAAGTGTATCCTTGAATCAGGGTTACAGAAAACAAAGCACTTTTCCAAGTGTATCTTACATAAACCACGACTGATGATCAATCAATGTTGAACGAACCAAGGAACGAACGTTGACTCCTGCAACCAGGGCGTGGCACTATCCATTCTTTTATCACCAGAACCCCACTAACGAGCCCCAGCTGCATCATTGACCTTACATCCTGAAAAGACTCACAGAAGACGTCTGCTGAGTCATAACAGGAACCCATGGGTGACTTTGGGACACCAATCATCAGGAGACTGGGAGTTCTAGTCCCAATTTAGGCTTGAGGGTCGACTGGGTGACTTTGGACCAATCACTCTGTCTCTGCGCAACTCATCTCACAGGGTTGCTTTTGTGGGGAACATAGGAGGAGGAAGGGGATATTAGATATGTTTGCCACCTTAAGCTGTTTAAAAACAAATAAATAAATAACAAAAGCGGGATATAAATAAATAGTAAAAGCGTTTTGAAAGAGGTGGGAGAAGAAAGGGGTATGGGAATGGTGCGTCACTTCCAGCGAGGCACAATTGGACAAGGAAAGAGACTTAACCATAATAACAAATTTGATTTCCTTACCTATAAAAAGAAAGCGACTCCTTTACAACAGGGGTCCCCAACCTATAGGCCACAGCCCACTACTGGGCCGTGGCCTATTCACAACTGGGCTACACATGCACAGGCCCACTTACTCAAGCAGCAGGCCCCAGCATTTGCAGCCCCACTCGCATGTGTGTCTGCTGCTCCCACAAATCAAGCTATGTGTATGCGTGCATGCACGTAAATGCCCCTCACACAAAGCCATCCCCTCTTCTACCTGCTCCACCCTGCCCGGGCAGCCAGTCCAGAAAAGTTGGGAAACGCTGCTTTGCAATAATAGCTCATTTATTATATTGACAGATAGTCCTTGACTTACAACCAATTGTTTAGTAACTGTTCAAAGTTATAATGGCGCCGAAAAAAAGTGACTTATGACCACCCCAAAGGTTCTTTTTCAAGAAACTAGACTTTCTTATTTTTCTTTGAAAATGTTTCGCTTCTCATCCAAGAAGCTTCTTCAGCTCTGACTGGATGGTGAGGAATGGAAGTGTTAGACAGCTGGTCATTTGTATCCTTTTAGAAAGAGTCACGGAGGCTACTTGGAGGTATGTCTGTGTCTCAGGATCATCTGAACAGTGCAAATGGGTGCGGGGCCTTCTTGGAACTGCTGAAAGGACTGTGTTGTAGATTGGAGATAGATGAGGTCGCATCCTTTTCTTTCTAGAGCCGAAGTGGCGCAGTGGTTAGAGTGCAGCACTGCAGGCTACTTCAGCTGACTGCAGCTCTGCAGTTCGGCTGTTCAAATCTCACCGGCTCAGGGTTGACTCAGCCTTCCATCCCTCCGAGGTGGGTAAAATGAGGACCCAGATTGTTGGGGGCGATATGCTGACTCTGTAAACCGCTTAGAGAGGGCTGAAAACCCTATGAAGCGGTATATGTCTAACTGCTATTGCTATTGCTATTCTGTTGAGGGTGGGCTGTTCAATTTTGAGACAGATGGCCTCTTTGACCCCTCTTTCTTTTGTAATCCCCTGAGGACACAGATGAACCTCCAAGTGGCCTCAACAACTCTCTAAAAGGATGCAAATGACCAGCCGTGACCTGGATAACTAAGAATCTCCATAGCTGCCATTTATGACCATTTTTCACACATGACCATTGCAGCATCCCCACGGTCCACATGACCAAAATTCAGACACTTGGAAACTGACTCATATTTATGACGGTTGTAGTGTCCCAGGGTCATGTGATCCCCTTTTGTGACCTTCTGACCAGCAAAGTTCAATGGGGAAGCCCCAGATTCACTTAACAACCGTGTTATTAACGTAAGAGCTGCACTGGTTCACTTAACAACTGTGGCAAGAAAGGTTGTAAAATGGGGCAGAACTTTCTTGCTTCGCAAGAAGAATAAGATTGGCTGTGTTGCTTTACAACAGGAATTGTTGGCTCAATTGTGGTTGTACATTGAGGGCTCTCTGTAGTGTATAGCAGCCTTCTAGCCCATAGGTCAACTCAAAAGAAAGCAAATGGGAATTTTCCAGTGGAGGAGTTAAAGCAGGAATCACTCACCAATCTTTTATGTCAATAGTCTGTACAGTCTGTACTTGGCTACCCTGAAAGTACAGGAAGAAATTGTGCTTTAACTTAAAAATAAGAAAGTAGTCATGACGGCAGCATTTGCGGTTATCATTCATAATACTTGTAGTTTTATTTGTTTGTTGTCTTGAAAATTTCAGTGGATGAAGTTTTTCAGAAAGCAGGAGTCATAGAATTGCATCACTAGGATTCAGAGACAGGGTTTTAGACCGTTGCAGGAATAACCATGCGTGTCTTTCCGTGTGAAGAAAAACATGTCCCCTCTGCTCACTACACAAAACCCATATTTGGGGCTCTTTAATAAAAGCTTATCTAACTTACCTTTACTAAGGAGCAAAAAGGAGGTTATCTCTGCTTAATGGGCCCTTGGTGCTCTCTGAGCTTAGTTGTTTTCTAAGTTGTCATCAGTGATTGGGAAGAAGGGAAGAAAATCAACTCGCTTGAACTGTAGTGCTGGAGAAGGCTCCTGCATATTCCTTGGACAGCAAAGCAAGGACTGGGCACCAGACATGTTAATGGAAGGGGGAGAAATCACGAAACTGCCGTCTCAATTACTTTATTAATGTTATCGGGGGGGGGGGGATTCACTGGAGAAAGCCATTATGTTGAGAAGAGTTAGCAATAAAAGGAAACCAGACTGCCAAACAACACAGTTGGCTGCACACCATCAAAGTTGACACCATCCAGAGCACAGAACAACTCAAAAAAAAAATAGTGCAAGATCGGAAAATGTGGAGAATAGTGGCCTACAGAATTCCCAAGAGTCAAACACGGCTGAATGGATAATACCATCATCATCATCAGTGCTAAAAGGGAGTTAGAACCGCGGCGTGTAATCTAGCACAGTGTTTTCTCAGCTAGTAGATGGGTAGACTTCAACTCCCAGAATCCACCAGCCAAGCAGGGGATTCTGGGAGTTGAACTCTGCCCATCTTCAAGCTGCCAAGATTGAGAAACACTGCACCAAACCATTCTTGAACCAGCAGCCACCTAAGTCCTGTTGGAAAATCTCCAGCAAGGAACAGGTTCGTCATTGTTCTTGGAAGTCCATTTCACTGTTTAAAAATGGTGTTTTAAATTTCTCAGGAACAGATGATTCACTTAGTAAAAACCTCTTAAGAGATAAGAGAGAGGGAGGGAGGGGGAGAGATATTGTGGTCGTAAGTCGAGGACTCTAGCTCTCAAAGCCACGTAAATCTAAATACGGAGTTTAGGAAGCTCAGTGGAGAGAAACAAGTTAGCCTTACACCTGGGTGTAAACAATAACCCGAGAAGTGTTCCTTGTTTTATGTGGGGAGTAGGATTCACATCTTAATGCAGAAGATTCTTAAAGCAAATTTAAAGGTACAAACCAGAGGCTTTTCTTTTAGGCTTAATGGGCACAGAACTTGGGGGGAAAAAACAATTTGGAACTTTGTTGTTAGACGTGCTGACAGCAGCAAGAAGGCTCCAAAAAATGTTTTAATTCCTACAAAGGATGGACCGGCTGGAAAAACCGGTCATCCTTTGTAGGAATTAAAAGATCCTAAAATGACGGTATTAGCAGAGATGGCTAAATGAAGTGTCCTAATAAAAGAAAATAATACAGCTAACTTGGTTTCCACTTGGAAGCCACTTCTGGACTTTAGGCTTCAGGTGGGGGTTAGGGGGGAATGAAACTTTCGATATAAGTTTTGCTGATTAAACAGGCTGTTGTTATAGGAATGGCTAGTAGATACTACAGGTAGTCCTCAATTTACAACAGTTCATTTGGTGACAGTTCAAAGTTACAACATCACTCACTTATGAGTGGTCATGCGATCGAAATTCAGATGCTTGGCAACCGACACCTATTTATGATAGTTTCAGGGTCCCGTGGTCATACGATCTTCTGACGAGCAAAGTCAAAGGGGAAACCAGATTCATTTAACAACCATGTTACTACTTTAACAAGTGCAGTGATTCACTTAACAACTATAGCAAGAAAGGTCATAAAATGTGGCCAAATTCACTTAACAAATGTCTGACTTACGGAAATGCTGGGCTCCATTGTGGTCTTAAGTTGAGGACTACCTCTATTATGTGAAGGTTGAGGCTGTATTTCATTATTTCACTGCACTAAAGAGAATCAGAAGTCAGTGCTTTTCTTTCTTAATACTCCCCCCCCACTCTCTCCATTTTTATTTTGTTGTATATTTTGTTGTATATTTTGATAAACTAATAAAAGCTGAGAAGTCTTGATTGTCCCAAAGGTGTTTTTTTTTTCCTTCCCACAAAAGGCAATTGAACATTCTTAGTTTTTTCTTTGAAAACAGTTCAGTTCTGAAGAAGCTTCCAGGATGAGAAGCCAAACACCAAAAAAGTTGCCTCCAGGAGAAGAAGGAAAAAAAAACACTCTTGGGACAACCATGACCTGGATAATTGAGAATCTCCCTAGACATTTATTTGAGATGATGAGACATGTTCTCATTTTTCCTTGGAAGTCATTGGCTCGCATCGTGATCTGCTGCTTGCTTTCTTTGGTAGGGTTTGCCACATTCGTCCACCCTCCCCAGAAGGAACAATTCCTGCAGATGTTCAGAGAACTGACGGGCACAACTTTTCCAGAGGAGAACAATGAGAAAAGTTCCTTTGGTAAGAGCTTTCACACTGCACTCTGTGGAACAGCAAGGGTCTCCATCCTTGGCAACTTTAAGACTTGGGGTATTGCAAACTGAATGATGTCAGTCGGAATTCTTTTTTCTTTTTCTTTTTTTAAATTATTTTTATTTTTTGTTACACAGACAACAATGGGAAAGGGAGAGGATGGGGGGGGAAAGGGGGGGGGAAGGGGAAACCCATCTTCACATACAATATGTCGTTTAATCACAGGTGCATCCCTACTAAGTTTATACATCCCGTATCTCTCTATTGTATATTTAATAAGCACCACAATAAGCTAGGGTTTAAAAAACAAAAAACAACAAAGTAAAACAAGGGAGAGAGGGGGGAAAAAAAAGGTAGGGGGAGGGGGGGGAGGCCAAAAAGGACAAAAAAAGGTCCAAGAAGGAAAGGGGGGGGGGGGAAACCATCATCACATACAGCATGTCGTTTGATTACGGTTGTTTTAACATCTACATCTTCAAATAATGTTTACCATCTCAGATATTTCCTCTAATGTAACTAAAGGTCTCATTTTCCTTCTACAATATATATTCAGTTAACATTAGCATTATTTTCCCCCAGAGAATATACTTCTATTCATTGTTAACCTTGCATTTCATACCTTCAAACAGAGATCTTATTCCTTCATTGTTCAACAAGGCATCGCTGCCTATATATACCAGTTTTCATTTGTTCCCCTATTGGAATTGCCTTATCAGCAGCGAAATATCATTATAATAAGTTCTTAACCTTATACATTATATCACCAGACCTTATATTAGTACTTCCTTATATCATTGTTGAATTATTTCACATGTCAGTCGGAATTCTGAATGACTGTCAAACCTTGATTGATCTCATCTGTAAGATTTCTGTAATTCTGCTTTTAAAAAAAGTAATAATTAAAGCAAAGTGACTTAAAAGTCATGTATGTATTACATAAGTGTGTTGTGAGTGCTGCATAAACAGCCCTGTCTCAACGGAGTCCTGTATGTCCATGGCAATGTGATTGTGTAATATTTCCTGCAGATTCTTCCAAGAATGAAGCACCACAGCCGCTCCAAAATCCAGACCCACCAGAAATTGAGAGAAGGCCCAGCCAGTTACGAGAAGCCACAGATGATGGCAGCCTACCTCTCTCCCCAATAGTTGGTAGGTAGAATCTTTCAATCAAGTCGTTCCCTTCCTTCTAAATCAGCGGTCCTCAACCTGTGGGTCGCGACCCCTTTGGGGGGGGTCAAACGACCCTTTCACAGGGGTCGCCTAAGACCCATCAGAAAACACATATTTTCGAAAAAATACGGAAAACATAAAATAATTTTATGGTTGGATAAATCACATTGACGTAGCAAAAGTGAAACCAACGCTGGGTTTCCCACGCAAAAGCAAGCGTAGTCAATTCCTCCTTTTCCCTATGGGCCATCTGTAGTCCAAAACATCCATCAATCACTCCTGTTTGTTTTGTTATGGGAATTGGCTAACTACACCGGGACGTCTGCTCAGTGTCTGCTTGAGATGCCAGCAATGCAGCTTGAATACCTTTCTCCCTCTCTTGCATTCCATCCACTCACCACCCTTCGCTGTAATAGTCAAGCTGCGGAGAGCGAAGGATAAAATGTAGCTAAAAGTGTGAATCAGTCTTTTTTTTGAAAGGTTTTTTATTGATTTAGTTGAACAAAAACACACACAAAAAAGAATCATCCTTCATTACATGACTAGTCATTACATTACATTCATGACTAGCTTCAAGGTGCTAGTCATCACTTATAAAGCCCTTCATGGTATTGGATCTGGGTACTTGAGAGACAGCCTGTTGCCAATTACCTCCCACAGACCCATTAGATCTCACAGGGTTGGCCTCCTCCGGGTGCCATCTACCAGCCAATGCCACCTGGCTATTACCCGGGGGAGGGCCTTCTCTGTGGCAGCTCCGGCCCTCTGGAATGAACTCCCCGCAGGGATTCGGACCCTTACCTCTCTCCAGGCCTTCAGAAAAGCCGTCAAAACCTGGCTTTGCCAGCAGGCCTGGGGGTGATGAGTTCCCTCCCCTCTCGACATGTATGGTTGTGAGACTGTTGTTTACTTTTATTATTTGTATTTCGTTTTTATGTTCCCCTTTTTCCCCTTTTGAATTGTTCACCGCCCTGAGTCCTCCCGGAGAAGGGCGGCATACAAATAATAAAATTCTATTCTATTCTATTCTAGTTAACTCCACCGATTCCTTCATATATATATTTTTTTCATTACTTCTTCCTTTCCTCTCTTTAGGGGCCTATCAATGTGCTAAATGCGGTTCTGAGCATGGTGTGCCCTTTAAATGCCAGCAGTGTTCCTTCACGTGTTGCAACAAATGTTGGGAGAATTCCTTGAAGGTTAGCTTTCATTTTCATTTTTCCCTTTGCCTCAACGGATTTATTTTTGTGTATTTATTTATTTGCATCCTGCTTTTATCATTTTTACAAATAACCTCGGGGCAGCCAACATACCCAACCCACTTTCCTCTTCCTATTTTCCCTACAACAACCCTGTTAGGAGAGAGTAACTGGTCCAAAGTCATCCAGCAGGCTTTCATGCCTAAGGGGAAACCAGAACTCCCAGGCTCCTGGTGATTGGGCCAAAATCATCCAGCTGGCTTTTATGCCTAAGAGGAACTAGACCTCACAGTCTCCTGGTGATTGGTCCGAAATCACCCCGATGGCTTTCATTCTAAGATGAGACTAGAACTCCCAGTCTCTTGGTGGCTAACCCAAAATCAACCAGCCAGCTTTCATGCCTAAGGCAGGACTAGAACTCACTATCGCCTGGTGACTGGCCCAAAGTCACCCATCCGGCTTTCGTGCCTAAGGCAGGACTAGAACTCACTATCTCCCACTTTCTAGTCTGGAGCTTTAACCACTAGATTCACCAAATTGCCTGTTCTTAAAGCCCAGCAGAATTTCCTTTGCTGTCTTTCTACAGTTGATTCGTACAGTGCATTTTCCCTCCTTTGTTGGAAGAAATATCCTTCTGGGCTCAGTTCCAAGTGGGGAAAAAGAAACTGGAAACATGGCAGCTGCTTGGAAAGATGGTTTTAATAGTGGACAGGACCACATGGCTTGAGCTCCTGGAGAAAAAGGGGATCACATGCCTTGAAGATCTTGAAAAAAAAGGGCAGCGATGCTGAGAGTCCCTTGGTTTTTATGCCTCTCTGGGCTCCACCTTAGAGTTTCCTGTTCCTGTAGAAGAAATGTATCCCAGGGGCTGGGGGTCTTCGCTAACTTTGTAGGCCGACTGTGTCCAGACCTGGCTGAATATGTCGCTGGTTGATGATGTAGTGAAAGGGCTTTGGGATTCCTATTATTGCTCTACTTAAACGAGGTAGAACTTTGTTATGTAGAATAGACTGACCCAGGTCTTAATGGCCCACTGACCGGGGAGGGATGTGTGTGAGTTTCTGCCTACCTTTTAGGGGAAATATTCTGCCCTTTTAATATTTCCTAAAATATCTCATTTTCTAGGAGAGGGGTTTGCACCTTGTATGTGACTTGACCATCTTCTTGCAATTGAGGTCACACGCCACTGACAAGAGGCTTGATCCATGACAAGTTCGGTTTGGTTAAAGGTAGCCATGTGGCCCAATCCATGCACCGAAAGAAGCCTTTTGCTCTTTTGGTTTCCAGCTGGTCTTCGTGGGCACCAGAGCACCGGAAAACAGCCTGAAAACAGCCCGAAAAGTGGCCAAAAACCATGCTGTTTTTAGGGCGGTTTTCAGACCATTTTCATACCATTTTAGTCCTGAAAGTGGCCCCAAAACACTCTGAAAATGGCCCCTAAAACAGGTCCCCATGCGGAAGTCAGCTGGTCTTCAGATTTCCGGTGCCCCAGAGCTCTCATACGTACATTTGCACATACGTTCTGGTTTGGGCACTCGGTGCCAAAAAGATTCACTATCACTGATATAACCTATTATCTATTTCCTTAAAACAGGGCGAACAAAAACAACACGGAGCATCAAACCTCAAGTTGGTTTAACCATATTTCCAAATGGCCACCGAGTTTGTTTGTTTTTTCTGGGAAGGGATGTGATTCAGACGAAGTGGCTTAGTGGGAGGCCAAAGGCAATAAAAATGGCTCTGGTGACGCCAGGAAATCTTTACCTCCTACTAAAGGAAACCCAAACAATGTTGAGAAGGAAAACGGCAACCCACAACTCAAGTGGTCACTTTGCCTTTTTGGCTGGATGCAATTTGGGAATTTGTGGGGTATTTCATATGAGAAACTATCCTGAATTTTATAGATTGTAAGATTGCGGATCCAGGAAACCAAAGTAGACATAACATTACATTCAAATGACTCTTTGATGTTTATCATCCTTAACCAGAAACCCACAGAGGTTGGTACGTGATCAGAATAACCTCCTTCCCTCTGGTTGGTCTAAAGTTCTTTTTACACCAAGCTAAGGCTGGTTTAGAATGAGTGGGTGCCCTGGGAATGCAAGGATTTTTCAGACATGGCTTCCTGATCAAGATAAGCAATTGCAAGAGGTCGGACCATAAAGTCAGCACCCTATCTACTGTTCTTGTCCGTACAAGTTAAACAGAGGCTACTTCAAAAGCAGATCAGAGGTGCCACCCGCTTTGCACAAGTATTTGGAGGTTGGAGTTAGTGCCAAATGCAGCAAGTAGGGATCACCAGGTCCTTGTATTCACTGGTATTTATTAAATAGCAATAGCCCTTAGACTTATATACCACTTCACAGTGCTTTCGCAGTCCTCTCTAAGTTGTTTACAGAGTCAGCCTGTTGCCCCCAACAATCTGGGTCCTCGATTTACCTACCACAGATACGTGATAAATGACGGAGTCCTTGGTGGTCTCTGGGCTTTGTTGTTTCCTTGCAGTTAGACAATTAGGCAACAATGTCAGTGCTAGAAGGGGGAGGGGTTTGCAGAGAGGGGGAGGACTGTGGGGTCCTTGGTGCTCTCTGAGCTTGGTTGTTTTCTTGAAGACAGTTCATGCCCCAAGTGGATAACATCATCAGTGCTACGGTAGAAGGGGATGGGATTTGCAGAGAGGAAGAGAAGGGAAGTGGGAAGAGGAGGAGGACTGTGGAATCGTTGGTGCTCTCTGAACTTGGCTGTTGTCTTGCAGACGTTTGTTGACTCAATTAGGCAACATCATCAGGGCTAGAAGGGAGAAGAGTTTGTGTCTCTTTTTATATACAATAGCTTGTCATGGTGGCACAGTGGTCAGAATCAGTGGTGGGATTTTAAAAAATTTACTGCCGGTTGTGTGGGTGTAGCTTGGTGGGCATGGCAGAAGGGAAGGATACTATAAAATCCCCATTCCCTCCCCACTCCAGGGAAAGGTTACTGCAAAATCCCCATTCCCTCCCGATCCGCTGGGACTCAGAGAATAGATGGTGGCAGGGCCAGTCAGAGGTGGCATTTACCGGTTCTCCGAACTACTCAAAAGTTCCGCTACCGGTTCTCCACAACTGGTCAGAAGCTGCTGAATATCATCTCTGGTTAGAATGCAGTATTGCAGGCTACTTTTGCCGACTGACTGCTGCCAGCTGCTCAGCAGTTCGATTCTGTCGGGATCAAAGTTGACTCAACCTTCCATCTTTCCAAGGTCAATAAAATGAGGACCCAGATTCTTGGGAGCAATATGCTGACTCTAAGCTACTTAGAGAGGGCTATAAGGCACTGTGAAGTGATAAGTCTAAATGCTATCGCCCTATCAGTATTGGTAGAATTATTCTTGGTACACTGCAGGGGTGGGTTTCTCCCGGTTCGCACTGGTACGCCAGAACCGGTTTGTGAAATTTAGCGTACCTTTTGGAACCTGTTCCAAAAGGAAGGAAGGAAGGGGGAGAGATACACACAGGAAAGGAAGAGATACACACAAGAAAGGAAGGAAGGAATGGAGGGAGAGTGAGAGAAAAGAGAAAGAGACAAAGATAGAAAGAGAAAGAAAAAAGAAGTGGGAGAGAGAGAAGAAAGAAAGAACAAAAGAAAGAAAGAGAAAGAGGGGGAGAGAGACAAAAGGAAGGAAGGAAAGAAAGAGTGAGTGAGAGAGAGAGAAAGAAAGAAAAAGAAAGACAACTTATGACCACAATTGAGCACAAAATTTTGGTTGCTAAACAAGAGCATTGTTAAGTGAGTTTCACCACATTTTCCAAGTTGGCCATGCCCACACGGTCACATGTCCACCAAGCCACGCCCACCCAGTCACATGACCACCAAGCCACTCCCACAAAACAGGCCACACCTACAGAATAGGTTCTAAAAATTTTGAAACCCACCACTGGTACACTGCTGCTTACTGCTTGATTGTCTGAGTTGGTAGTTCCTTGATTGGGGTATTGGGCAAGCCACTGGTATATAAACAGGGGTCCACTCTTTTCTAGCACTGATGATGTTACCTGCTTGAGTCACGAAGCGTCTGCCAAAAAGCAGCCAATCTCAGAGAGCACCAGGGACCTCACAGTTCGACCCGGAGTTATAAACATGCTCTTCTACTTCTTAACTAAAACATATTATGGCTGCTTACACCAATAGGCATTGGAGGACAGGGCCTCTCTCTGCCTCTCCCACTACAAGCCCCTCTGATCGTTAATGCCTGCCAGAAAAGTGGTCTTGAAGATGCTGCTATTGATGGTCCTTCTGGCATATAAAAGAAGGTCCTTTACTCCTGTTCCCAGGCTACAGAATTCATTCTTCATCACGTAGGATAAATGCCATAAATGTCATCCTTTGTCGGTGGTTTAGTCATGAGATTAAAGTAAATGTTTTGAACATTAGAGTTTAAACTTTGGTGGCCACCTTCATTGCGCGTCAGATCGCTAGATAAATGAACCCAAGAGAAGAGAACCTCTGGCTGAGGTTTAGAATTTTTAATTGTTGATGAGACTTTGGAAAGAGTGCGGAGAAGAGCAACAAAGAGGATTAGGGGCCTGGAGGCTAAAACATATGAAGGACGGTAGCAGGAATTTGGTATGTCTAGTTTAATGAAAAGAAGGCCTGGGGAACACAATAGCAGTCTTATAATATTTGAGGGGCTGCCAGAAAAAAGATGGGATCATTTTATTTTCCAAAGCACCCCGAAGGCCAGACAAGGAAGAATGGATGGAAACTGGTCAAGGAGAAATTCAACCTAGAAATTAAGAGAAGAACTTTTCTGACAATGAGAGCAATCGACCTGGAGGCTTTGAAAAAGAGATTGGACAGCCACTTGTCAGAAATGGCATTGGTCTCCTGCTTGAGCAGGGGGTTGGACTAGATGACCTACAAGGCCCCTTCCAACTCTTGGTGCTCTCTGAGCTTAGCGGTTTGTTTGTAATTGCCCTGTTCTACTGTTATACAGAAATGTCTGCAAGCAAGCCACCAAGTTCAGAGAGTACCAAGGATTTCACGAATAAATGAGACCTTCATGATTTTGACATCTTAAGATCTCTCATCTTTTCCCCATTGTTTTTAGTATCCAGGCCCTTGTTTAAACATCTTATTTCTCCATAAACATAGCTGATTTCCTCAGTGATGTCCTAAAATATATATGTACGGCCAGATCAGTGGTGGGTTTCAAAAATTGTTCGAACCTACTCTGTGGGTGTGGCCTCTTTTGTGGGAGTGGCTTGCCACCCATGTGACCAGATGTGAGTGGCTTGCCACCCATGTGACCGGATATGAAGATGCCGACAACACTTGTCAGAACCACCTTAAATCACTTCACACACAGCACTGGCATGCATAAGAATATGATGTAAACTTGTTTTTTAAAAGGCATCTTTGGTTTGCGTTAAAACAACTTCAACACACGCAATATTCTGATTGCACCACAAACGCAGTAGTCACCCTTACCTTTCACAGAGGCACTGAGATTTATAAATAGGAGCATGATAGTGTAGAATAATCATATCCAAGGACCAATGGTGGGTTTCAAAAAATTTGGAACCTCTTCTGTAGGTGTAGCCTGCTTTCCGGGTCCACTGGTGGAACCTCTTCTAACTGGTTCGGTAAATTTGATGAACCGGTTTTACCGAATAGGTGCGAAGTTATAGGAACCCACCTCTGGGCAAGATCTTGGGAGCAAAGTTTCACCATTGTGAGTGAGAAATTACTGTTGTTATTGTTATTTTTGTTCTTCTTGTTGTTGTTATTCCAAGAGCTTATTGCTCTGCATCATTACCTCTTTAAACCAGTGTTTCTCTGCCTTAGCAACTTTTAAATATTGAAAGTGGGAGTGCCAGTTTGGTCCAGTGGTTAAGGTACTGGGCTACAAAGCAGGAGACTGTGAGTTCTAGTTCCACCTTAGTCATGAAAGACAGCTGGGTGACTTTGAGCCAATCACCAGGAGACTGTGAGTTGTAGCCCCATCTTAGTCATGAAAGCCAGCTGGGTGACTTTGGCCCTTTTTATCTCTCTCAGCTCAATCCACCTCACAGGGTGGTTGTTGGGTGAAAATAGGAAGGCAGGATACAAAGAAATAATGTGTACTTTAGTTTGCTGTCTTAAACAGGAGACGCCTCAAAAGATGACCGAAAACAGCTTCAGCACAAGGATCAAAAGGCAAAATGCCATCCTTTAACTGCTCTTGTGTTTCCCCACACAGCTTGCCAAGAAGTGCCCAGAATGCCAAGCGGATACCAAGAGAAGACACTTGGCCATATCTTACTGGCCGGATTCCCCCGTGAAAGGCACATAGAGTGAACACATGAACTGCTCAACTGCATCTACAGACTCTGTGTGGAAGAGGAACAACAAAAGTTGTCAGCTTTCCCAGCTCCCCCCCCCCTTGAGGTTCCTCTTCTCTTAAGAGAAGCCACCATGGTCTTCAACGTTACCATTCCCCAGATATTTGAGTCACTCAAGTGCTCCTGTCAGTTTCAGTCAATCCAGAGGCATTTAAATCAGAGTTAACATTTTATTATCTTTTTCTAATGATGCCCTTTGCAGTGAGGCCGGGTACCACAAAGCCTATTGTCTTTATTATGAGAAAATTAAAATACGGACTTTTGTAATATGGACTCTGCCTGGCATTTTCTATTCTGATTCCCCTCCCTCCCTCCCTCCCTCCCTCCCTCCCTCCCTCTCTCTCTCTCTCTCTCTCTCTCTCTCTCTCTCTCACACACACACACACACACACACACATATAGTGTTATATTTGTGCTGATAAATAAAGGGAGACTAGTATAGATCTATTTCAAGCTATTTAGCTCTCATCAGCTAGCCATACCCTTACTGGGATTCGAACCTGTGCTATATTACATCTTAGGCAAACGTCTTAGCCATTAAGCCACAAGTTCTCCTCCTTATCAGCTGAAGCCAGGGAAGAAAGTATATATTTAGTGTCACAACCCCTGGTAAAAGCCCAATTATGGGAGGAAGCCATCAGCTTCCATTATCTGTCAATCGGCTCGTCACAAGAGTCCATCATGACAGAAACCCAATATTTTTACTGTTGCCTTTGTTACACATTTTGTGTTATATTTGTGCTGATAAATAAATAAAGGGAGACTAGTATAGATCTATTTCAAGCTATTTAGCTCTCATCAGCTAGCCATACCCTTACTGGGATTTGAACCTGGGCTATATTGCACACTAGGCATACTAGGCAGAGATCTTAGCCATTAGGCCACAGGCTCTTATCCGTTTATCCGTTTATATATATAATACTTTGCTGTCCTTATAAATTAAATGAAAAGTTTCCAGAAAGTCATATTAGTTTGAATTTCCATAGGATCTAGATAGGCAAGTATTTTAAACAAAGGAATACATTACAGGCAGCCCTCGACTTACGATCACATCTGCACTCAAAATGTCTTGTTGCTAAATGATACAGTTGTCAAATGAATTTTGCCCCATTGATGACCTTTCTTGCCACAGTCGTTAAGCGAATCACTGCAGAATATGGTTGTTAAGGGAATCTGACTTCCCCATTGACTTTGCTTGTCAGAAAGTCGCAAAAGACGATCACATGACCCCAGGACATTGCGACCGTCATAAACATGAGTCCGTTGCCAAACATCTGAATTTTGATCATGTGACAAAACACCCCAAGGGACACTGCAGCGGTTGTAAGTAGGGGAAATGGTCATAAGTCGCTTATTTTGAATGGTCACTAAATGAACTCATGTAAGGCGAGGATTACTTGTAAGAACTAAGTGGAAAACTACATACTGAAGGACATTTTCCTTTAGAACAGTGTTTCTCAACCTTGGCCTATCTGGCTGGGGAATTCTGGGAGTTGAAGTCCACAAGACTTAAAGTCACCAAGGTTGAGAAGCACTGCTTCAGAAGGCTGTGGATATGTTAGTTCTGTTGACAGACCTTCTGACTAATCCTGATTAGCTCTAAGCCTGCAGAATTTACCATTTTTCATCTTTAAGAGCATTTTACACCTGTTACCTGTCCTCTCTTGAACTCTGATTGGGCAATTCCAAGCTACCTGACAGGGGGAGTCTATCTCGGCTCCTGTTTCTAAACCCAGAAGCAAATGTTTCATTGATACCTGCAGTAACCCACAGCAACTCGGTCTTGTGCAAACGTTTCTCTCCTGTCTTCATTAAAAGCTACTTGTGTTTGAAGCCTCGAGGGCAGGGTTTCATTGAGGGCTGCATCGGGGTTTTGTTTGACCTCAGGGAGCCAGGGTGGGCGTGGCCAGCTCGACATCACCCATGCCGGGGGGTGCCTGTGGTGGCCCGAGCCTTCTGCCAGTGAAAATGGGCTCCTGAGCTCCGTTTTCAGCTGCGATGGCCTCCTGCAACCCTCTGCCCGTCGGCCTCCCAAGCTCTGTTTTCTCTGGCAGAGGCACCGCAGGCAAGTCCTTCGCTGTTTCCGGGGTGGCCCCACGGGCCAGATCTAAACACCCTGTGGGCTGGTTGCAGGGGTGGGTTTCTCCCGGTTCGCACTGGTACGCCAGAACCGGTTCGTGAAATTTAACGTACCTTTTGGAACCTGTTCCAAAAGGAAGGAAGGAAGGGGGAGAGATACACACAGGAAAGGAAGAGATACATGGAAGGAAGGGAGGGAGAATGAGAGAGAAAAGACAAAGAAAAAAGGAAGTGGGAGAGAGAGGAAAGAAAGAAAGAAAGAAAGTGGGAGAGAGACAAAAAGGAAGGAAGGAAAGAAAGAGAGAGAGAAAGAAAAAGAGAACTTATGACCACAATTGAGCCCAACATTTTGGTTGCTAAGCAAGATCATTGTTAAGTGAGTTCCACCACATTTTCCAAGTTGGCCATGCCCACACGCCCACCAAGCCACGCCCACCCAGTCACATGACCACCGAGCCACTCCCACAAAACAGGCCACACCTACAGAATAGGTTCTAAAAATTTTGAAACTCACCCCTGGCCGGTTGCCTCCTGATAAAAACACCTTTGGGGCTTCCGAAAGAGTGGGGGGGGGGGCAGTCTAATGCCTGGGGGAACGATCTGACGTTTAAAACCAGCAGCCGAAGATCAGGGCCGCCACAGATCTGTTGACCAGGTAGATCGGTTGAGTGCAAGGGGGAAGAAGACGAGAGTGGTACTAAACCCCGAGGTCGCATTCCCCTGTGCCCGCCCTCCCTCTTGCCTCCCGTATCTCCCGTTACCCAACGCCATTGATCTAGACCAAGGTTTCCCAACCTTGGCAATCTGAAGATGTCCGGACTTCAACTCCCAGAATTCCCCAGCCAGCATTCGCTGGCTGGGGAATTCTGGGAGTTGAAGTCCGGACATCTTCAAGTTGCCAAGGTTGGGAAACACTGATCTAGACCTCCCTCCTCTGCCTTCCCTACCAATCATTCCATCCCCCATCTCTCACACTCTTCCTTAAAAAGGGGGACACTTCCTCCAACTGACCAACCGTCAGAGACAAGGTGAGCAGTACAGGCATTATAGGTCTTGCTCTTTAGCGCCCTCAAATTCACACCACCCCTTCCTCATTGCCGCGGAGGGGGTCACATCCAGCACCCCTTTCTCCCTCCCCCAAACACACTCACTTATACCTCCCAACGACCTATAAGATCTCACAGGCTGGGCCTCCTTCGGGTACCGTCGACCGGACAATGCCGGTTGGCGACTCCTCGGGGGAGGTCTTTCTCTGTAGCTGCTCCGGCCCTGTGGAACGATCTCCCCGCAGAGATCCGGACCCTTCCCACTCTCTCGTCCTTCCGAAAAGCCACTAAAACCTGGCTGTTCCGGCAGGCCTGGGGCTGTTGACCCCAAATACGGTCCAGCCCCACTTAGAACGGAGTGCATGGTGTGTTTTAAATCTTATGTTTTTTAAATCTTATCTTTTTTGTTCTTCTTTTCTTTTTTGATTTACGTTGTATTGTAAGCCGCCCAGATTGGGCGGCATACAAATGTTATTAAATTTTGAAACTTTGAAACTCACAAGACATTCACTCAATGCACAAACACTCACCCACCAAGCATTTTCCCCCCACCAAGCTCTCACCCCGGGGAGAGGGACCAACCCAGCGATTGTGGGTGCACCTCGGTACACCCACGTTACACCTATCCTCCGCGAGCTGCACTGGCTACCGATCGGTCTCCGGATACGCTTCAAAGTGCTAGTCGTAACTTATAAAGCCCTTCATGGTATTGGACCTGGGTACTTGAGAGACCGCCTGCTGCCAATTACCTCCCAAAGACCCATTAGATCTCACAGGGTCGGCCTCCTCCGGGTTCCGTCCACCAGCCAATGCCATCTGGCTACTACCCGGGGGAGGGCCTTCTCTGTGGCAGCTCCGGCCCTTTGGAATGAACTCCCCACGGAGATTCGGACCCTCACCTCTCTCCAGGCCTTCAGGAAAGCCGTCAAAACCTGGCTGTGCCGGCAGGCCTGGGGTTGATGAGTTCCCCTCCCCTCTCGACTGGTATGGCTGTGTGATTTTCGTGTATTTTAATTATGTGTACTGTTGTTAATGTTCCCTTTCCCCTTTGAGTTGTTCCCCGCCCTGAGTCCCTCCTGGAGAAGGGCGGCATACAAATAAACCAAAACTAAACTAAACTAAACTAAACTAAACACTCATCTCTCGCCCAACTTTCTCCTTCAGCCCCAAAGCCCCCCGCCCCCAACAGTCTTCTCAGGCCAGATTACAAAACATTCCAAAGATTACACAAAATACTCGGAGGAGTAGCCAAAAGGCAGGCTACGCTGCACTAAATATTGTT
This sequence comes from Thamnophis elegans, assembly GCF_009769535.1. Lineage (NCBI taxonomy): Eukaryota > Metazoa > Chordata > Lepidosauria > Squamata > Natricidae > Thamnophis > Thamnophis elegans. The sequence continues at coordinate 96,077,688 of NC_045545.1, read as the reverse complement.
GCAGCTGGGCAGTCCTATGGTGTCTCCAGAGGTTCAAAACATTCTGAGCTTCCACTAGCCAGTTAAAACATCAAAAGATTTCGAGACGCTAGAACAGTGTTTCTCAACCTTGGCAACTTGAAGATGTCTGGACTTCAACTCCCAGAATTCCCCAGCCAGCGAATGCTGGCTGGGAAATTCTGGGAGACTTCATTCACTGCATTCGCTGGCTGGGGAATTCTGGGAGTTGAAGTCCAGACATCTTCAAGTTGCCAAGGTTGAGAAACACCGCGCTAGAAAGAGTGCAGACAAAAGCAACAGAAGATGTTAAATTTATGTTTTTACCAACAAAGAAAGAAAGGGAGACTTAAGTATAGATCTATTTTGAGCTATTTAGCTCTCGTCAACTAGCCATACCCTTCTGGGATTCGAACCCAGGCTACTTGCATGCTAGGTAGATATATTAATCTGTAAGTCATGGGCTCTTCGTGCAACCTGGTCTAGCCAAAAACGGGAAGGAGCAACAAAGATGATTAGGAGACGGAGGCTAAAACATACGAAGAACATCTGCAGGAATTGGGTATGTCGGGGGGGGGGGATATTAACATGATAGCAGTGTTAGCAATAGCAATAGCAGTTAGATTTATATACCGCTTCATAGAGCTTTCAGCCCTCTCTAAGCGGTTTATAGAGTCAGCATATTGCCCCCACAATCTGGGTCCTCATTTTACCCACTTCAGAAGGATGGAAGTCTGAGTCAACCCTGAGCCGGTGAGATTTGAACCGCTGAACTGCTGAACTAGCGGTCAGCTGAAGTGGCCTGCAGTACTGCACTCTACCCACTGCGCCACCTCGGCTGTTCCAATATTTGAGGGGCTGCCACAGAAAGGAGGGGTGGGGGCAACCTATTCTCTCCAAAGCACCTGAAGGCAGAACAAGAAATAATGGCTAGAACGTAGCAAATAGAGATTCAACCTAGAACTAAAGAGAAATTTCCTGACCGAACAATTAAATCAGTGGAACAGCAGAAGTTGGGAGTGCTCCATCATTGGAAGTTTTTCAAAAAGAAATTGGATGGCCATTTGTTCAGAATGGTGTAGGGTTTCCTATTTTTAGGGGGTGGGGCAGGGGTGGGTTTCAACCGGTTCGCGGTGGTCCCTGCGAACCGGTTGGTCGCCGAACCCGGAAGTAAGTAACTTCCGGGAACGGCGAAGGGCGTGCCTGCCCACCCACGGTCCTTACCCGGTTTTGACGAGTTCTGCGCTTCCACGCATGCGCAGGACGCATACAGCGCCTGCGCGATCGTCCAGGAGCAGCTGGAGCGTCGCACAGATGCTAGTACTCATGCGTGCACCACCTGCGTGCACGAGGACGCCGCCGGCCCCGTTCCAACCGAACCGGTTGGAACGGGGCGAGAAACCCACCCCTGGGGTAGGGGTGGACTAGAAGACCTCCAAATTCCCTTCCAACTCTGTTATTCTGTGTTGTGTAACACAGGAACTCCAGGCTGTCCTTGAAACATTGCAGTGTCTGAACATTCTTGTGTTTTAAATAAGAGCCCAGTAATTCTCTGCGTAATTGTTTCTGTTTCGTTTTGGTGAAAACTGGGGAAAAAAATCCAATTAAAACTTTTCCTCCCTTGATATGGTATTGAATAAATCCGTGATTCCCATCCTGCCGTCTGGGTCCACATTAAGAGGCTTTGATAGGACCTGGAATAAAATCAGCTTTAAGAAGATTAGGCAGGAGAAGGAATATAATACTTGCGACACCTGAAATTTCAAGAGAAACCACTTTTCGTGAAAGAGTCCTTTATCATCAAAAAAGTGTTGGCAACCACCTTTTCGTATGACTTTCTGGAAATCACAAGGGTTGTGTGTTTCTAGTCCCATTTTTAAAAATAGATTTTGTTTTGGAACAAACTTTTTTGTCAATTTGGAGGAGTTTTGAGTTCTGTCAACGGTGAATTTTCCATTACCCTGTTTCTCTGAAAACAAGGCCTCCCTGGATAATAAGCCCAATCGGGCTTTTGAACGCATGCACGAAAATAAGCCCTCCCCCCCAAAATAAGCCCTCCCTGAAAATATTGCAACACCGCAGCAGCCATGAATGAGGTGACCACGCTCACCGCCTCCTGTACCTCAAAAATAATAAGACCTCCCCGAAAATAAGGCCAAGCGCTTATTTCGGGGGTTAAAAGAAAATAAGACCCTGTCTTATTTTTGGGGAAACACAGAAGGTTTTTATAACCAAAGTTTAGTTGCAGTTTCGCTCTACATGGGGCAGCCCTTGAAGAGTATTCGGAGACTTCAGCTTGTCCAGAATGCAGCCGCGCGAGCGATTGTGGGTGCACCTCGGTGCACCCACGTTACACCTATCCTCCGCGAGCTGCACTGGCTGCCCATTGGTCTCCGGACTCACTTCAAGGTGCTAGTTAGTTATTAGAATTAGAGCTATTAGAGCTAGTCGTTACTTTTAAAGCCCTACATGGTATCGGACCTGGGTACTTGAGAGACCGCCTCCTGCCAATTACCTCCCAAAGACCTATTAGATCCCACAGACTAGGCCTCCTCCGAATTCCATCCGCTGGCCAGTGTCGACTGGCAACTCCCCGGGGGAGGGCCTTCTCTGTGGCTGCTCCGGCTCTCTGGAATGATCTCCCCGTTGAGTTCCGGACCCTTATCACCCTTCCTTAGCCGCCCTGAGTCTCTCGGGAATAGGGCGGCATACAAACTGAATAAACTGAACTGAAACCGAACTGAACTTTCTTAGGAGGAAAAATATATCTCCCCACCCCCACCCCCAAGCTATATCATCTTTTAGGGAGATGGTCTGCCGAAATTGTTGCAAAGATGGTTTTTAACCTGCCAAGGAATTGAATTGAAATGTATCGTTCATGTTTACCTGTATTGGAAATTGTCACCTTTTTTTTTTCAAATCCTAATCAAATCCTAATTTTTTATTTTTATTTTTATTTTCATTTTGGACCCTTGAGGATGGTGGTAACAAATCCATGGTGGATTTTGGGGTGGGGTTTTTTTTAATGAGTTCTTCGAAATTAACACATTTCTTTCCCTATCTATTTTAGCCTTTGTTTGGCATTTTAAAAGTAAAAAAAGAGACACAATTGAAACACTGTTCACCAAATTTGTTGAGCTACTCCTAGCAGGCTCTAGGATGGACTAGCAGAATGGCCCTGGGTACTATGGATTGCCCTTGATCTGTCTAATACCAAACTTTTAAGTGTTTTTATTCAGTTATTTAACAATATTAGTGTTTTCTCCAATAATTGACATGTTCTGTTATTTATTTATTTAGTAGACTTTTATCCCACCTTTATTACTTCATAGGTAACTCAAGACAGCGAATGTGCATAATACTCCTTTGTCCTCCTATCTGTCCTACAACTACGAGCCTGAGTAGTAGGCTGGGCTTAGATAAAACACCTGGCTCAAAGTCACCCAGCCCGCTTCTGTGTATAAGGCAGTATTTGAATTCACAGTCTCCTGCTGATTGGCTCAAAGTCACCTAGCCGGTTATCATGTCTTAAGGCAGGACTAGAATTCATAGTCTCCTGGCGATTGGCTCAAATTCACTCAGCTGGCAATTGTACCTAAGGTGGAACTAGAATTCACAGTCTCCTGGTGATTGGTTCAAATTCACTCAGCTGGCATTCGTGCCTAAGGTGGAACTAGAACTCACGGTCTCCTGGTGATTGGTTCAAATTCATGCAGCTGGCATTCGTGCCTAAGGTGGAACTAGAATTCACAGTCTCCTGGCAATTGGTTCAAATTCACTCAGCTGACATTTGTACCTAAGGTGGAACTAGAACTCACAGTCTCCTGGCAATTGGCTCAAATTCACTCAGCTGACATTTGTACCTAAGGTGGAACTAGAACTCACAGTCTCCTGGCAATTGGTTCAAATTCACTCAGCTGACATTCATACCTAAGGTGGAACTAGAACTCACGGTCTCCTGGTGATTGGCTCAAATTCACTCAGCTGGCATTGGTGCCTAAGGTGGAACTAGAACTCACAGTCTCCTGGCGATTGGCTCAAATTCACTCAGCTGACATTCGTACCTAAGGTGGAACTAGAACTCACGGTCTCCTGGTGATTGGTTCAAATTCATGCAGCTGGCATTCGTGCCTAAGGTGGAACTAGAATTCACAGTCTCCTGGCAATTGGTTCAAATTCACTCAGCTGACATTTGTACCTAAGGTGGAACTAGAACTCACAGTCTCCTGGCGATTGGCTCAAATTCACTCAGCTGACATTCGTACCTAAGGTGGAACTAGAACTCACGGTCTCCTGGCAATTGGTTCAAATTCATTCGTACCTAAGGTGGCATTCGTACCTAAGGTGGAACTAGAACTCACGGTCTCCTGGTGATTGGTTCAAATTCACTCAGCTGGCATTCGTGCCTAAGGTGGAACTAGAACTCAGTGGTGTTTGAACCAATCACTCTCCTGGTGATTGGTTCAAATTCACCTAGCCAGCGTTCATGTCTTAAGGCAGGACTAGAATTCATAGTTTCCTGGTGATTGGCTCAAATTTACTCAGCTGACATTTGTACCTAAGGTGGAACTAGAATTCACAGTCTCCTGGCAATTGGCTCAAATTCACTCAGCTGGCTTCCTTGCCTGACATGGGACTAGAATTCATTTTCACCAGCCCCTTAACCACTCTACCAAACTGATTCTGTGCAATTAGTTTCAACTATCTTCTTTAGTAATTTATGGTCAATCGTGGTAAACGCACAGTGGTTAAGCGACGGTTTCATAGCAGCAGTTCAACCCACTGCAAAGGGGTGACGTCAGATTATTCTGTTGATTTATGGCCCCTATTTCTCCAAGGTAGCCAGCAAACCAACTACAACAGAAGCGGCCTTGCTTAAAAAAACAACTGTCCATCCTTAAAGACAGGAAGACTGGCAGCAAAGTCCTTTTTTCTCGGGAAATCATTTTGCAGGGTAAAAAGCCAACAAACAAACCTTTTTTTAAAGATCCTGACAGGTCCCTTAATCCAGTGTTTCTCAACCTTGGCAACTTGAAGATGTCTGGACTTCAACTCCCGGAATTCCCCAGCCAGCATTCGCTGGCTGGGGAATTCTGGGAGTTGAAGTCCAGACATCTTCAAGTTGCTAAGGTTGAGAAACACTGCCTTAATCAACAGACCTTTGACAACCGAACACCTGGAATGAGGCTTGGAAAAGAGCTGGCACCCCTTTGGGTCACTGCTTCCCACAGGTGCCTTTTAACGCCCCGTGGGCAGAATTATGGCACCCCCTTCAAGGGAAGGCCCAAGAAGAGCAGAACGCAGCCATCAGTCAAGATGATGGGATAAGGCTGAGTGCAAGATCTGACTGAGTTAGGAACAGTCCGTGCTGGTACACTGTGATCTGGAAATCCCAGGGCGATCTGCTGCAATTCAACTTCGTTAATTAGCGTGGGCTGTTTGACAAAATAAAGGATGGTTTTTTGCACGGCCAGCACAACTTGTAAAAGTGCACCGCGTGGAAGTTGAAGACGGTGAAGTCCCAAATTTAATAGTTAGATGAGTCTGGAAATTTTAAAAAACCAAGTTGGGTTTTTCGGGGCTGGTTGGTTTTTTTTTTGAAACAGGTAACATACCTAATCGCATCTCAGCATATATGTATTAGGCGTGCAAATCTAAAACCGTCGACTCATCAGAGTAGGATTGATCGTGGTGAACTTCTCGTTCTTTCATCTTCAGCAGAATTAGGAAGAAAATTGGATGTTCAGCAGGGTGAAATGAAGGTTCCACCACAAAACCGCGTTCGACTAAACCGCGCTTGACGAAACGGCGTAGCTGACGTCATCAACAGGGCGACAACAGCGCGGAGACAGAAGGACGCTGTAAACGCTAAACCTAAAATTAACCCCTAAACCTAAACCTAACCCCTCTAAACCTAATCCTAAACCTAACCCTAACCCTAACCCTTAACCTAACCCTAAACCTAACCCTAACCCTTAAGCTAACCCTAAACCTAACCCTAACCCTTAACCTAACCCTAAACCTAACCCTAACCCTTAACCTAACCCTAAACCTAACCCTAAACCTAACCCTTACCTTAAGTTGAATCGGCTTGCTTTCAAAGCGCTATTTAAAGCGCCCTTCTTTCTCCGCGCTGGCTGTTGTCGCCCTGTTGATGACATCAGCGACGTGGTTTAATCGGGCGTGGCTTAGTCGAGCGCGGTTTTGTCGTGCCACGGAAATGAAAAGAACTGTGAAATTAAAATCCCACAAAGAATGGATTCTCATAGAACTTTTGCAAGCCACATGGATAATTCTTTGCATCTTCGTTTAAGGTACTATTTAATATCTTAAATATTGGTAGTCCTCAACTTACAATGGATACAGGTATTTCTTGATTCACAACTATTCGTTTAGTGACAGTTCGGAGTTGCAATGGCACTGAAAAAAAGTGACTTATGGCCATTTTCTAACAATTAACGATGGTCACAGCAACCCCGTGGTCACGTGATCCAAATTCAGACACTTGGAAACTGGCTTGTACTTATGACAGTTGCAGTGTCCTGGGGTCACATGATCCCCTTTTACAACTTTCTGACATGCAAAAGTCAATGGGGAAGCCAGGTTCACTTAACAACCGACTGACTAAGTTAACAATGGCAGTGATTCGCTTGACAACCGTGGCAAGAAAGGTCATAAAAATGGATCAAAACACGCACATATGTCTCGTTTAGCAGCAGAAAGTTTGGACTCAGTTGTGACTGTAACAAGAGCTACCTGTAATACAGTAATACAATAGCAGAGTTGGAAGGGACCTTGGAGGACTTCTAGTCCAACCCCCTGCCTAGGCAGGAAATCCTATACCGTTTCAGACAAATGGCTATCCAACATCTTCTTAAAGACTTCCAGTGGTGGAGCATTCACAACTTCTGGAGGCAACTTCTGTTCCACTGGTTCATTGTTCTAACTGTCAGGAAATTTCTCCTTAGTTCTAAGTTGCTTCTCTCTTTGATTAGTTTCCACCCATTGCTTCTTGTTCTACACTCAGGTGCCTTGGAGAATAGTTTGACTCCCTCTTCTTTATGGCAACCCTTGAGATATTGGGAGACTGCTATCATGTCTCCCCTAGTTCTTCTTTCTATTAAACTAGACATACCCAATTCCTGCAACGGTTCTTCATATGTTTTAACCTCCAGTCCCCTAATCATCTTTGTTGCTCTTCTCTGCACTCTTTCCAGAGTCTCCACATCGTTTCTACATTATGGCGACCAAAACTGAATGCCGTATTCCAAGTGTGGCCTTACCAAGGCATTATAAAGTGGTATTAACACTTCACGTGATCTTGATTCTCTCCCTCTGTTGATGCAGCCTAGAACTGTGTTGGCTTTTTTGGCAGCTTCTGCACACGGCTGGCTCCTATTTAAATGATTGTCCACTAGGACTCCAAGATCCCTCTCAGAGTTACTACTATTGAGCAAGGTACCACCTATACTGTACCTGTGCATTTCATACTTCGATATGTATCATAGTTCTCAACTTCTAGTCATTCATTTAGCAACTGTCTGAACTTAGAACGGCACTGAAAAGACTGATTTACAACCAGTCCTCATACTTACAACCCTCTCAGCACACCCCTGTCAGCACATGATCAAAATTCAGGAGTTTGACAACAGGCATCTATTGACCAAGACTGCAGCATCCTGGGGCAATGGGATTCGTTTAACAATCATGGCAAAAGAACCTCATAAAATCAAGTGAGAAAATAATTTAACAGCCACATTGCTTAGCAACAGAAATTCTGTTTCCCAATTGTGGTCGTAAGTTGAGGATACTGTAGACTGTAAGGTAGAGGTTTAAGAGTAAAACATCTTTGTCAATACCCTCCTGCAGCTTTCTTGCCATTGATATTCAAGTGGCTCCTGACTGATTGGCTTTGGAGCCTTCCCAGTCCAGGGATATTGGGGTGCAGGTAGGGTACCCCCTTCCCCCCAAGGCTGTGTCCTGCTTATTTTTCCACCTTGAACCATATCAACCATGTGCTGCCACCTGCTGGGGTACCTAAGATATAACAATAGCTCAAAACAACCTTAGCTACCCCATTAAATTAGGGGTGTCCAACCTTGATGACTTAATTAAGACTTGTGGACTTCAACTCCCAGAATTCTCCAGCCCACATTAAAAGTTGCCTGGGTTGGGCACCCTTCCATTAAACATGAAATTTGTTAATCCTAAACTAAATCTCCCCGTGGAGATTCGTACCCTCACCACCCTCCAGACCTTCCGCATAGCCCTTAAAACCTGGCTGTCCCGACAGGCCTGGGGCTAAAGACCTCACCGTACCCGAATAGTATGAATGTTGTGTTTTTTAACAAAGTACTGTCCTATATGTAACTTGGTTTGTCCCCCCCTCCTTCCGAACTGTGAGCCGCCCTGAGTCTCCCCAGGGAAAAGGGCGGCATACAAATATTAATAAATACCAAATACCAAAAAATACCAAATCAAGTGTGTTTTGACCTGCAAAATAAGGATTACGACAGAATAACAGAGTTGAAAGGGATTTTGGAGATCTTCTAATCCAGCCCACTGCTCAGGCAGGAAACCCTATACTGGACATTTTGCCGGGTTTTTTACATTAGAAAAGGACAAAAAATGCAAATTAACTCTTTGTAAAAACTTGAGGGCTTCTTTTAAACATTTAAAAGTTAACATTCACTTCCTCTTCCTTTTCTTTCAGTTTACAGTATCTATTGCTCTTTTGATCTATAGAAGTATATTATTATTTTATTGGTGGAATGACTTCTAATTTAAGCCCTGCAATAATATATTGCATGCTATGCCGTTAGCTTAGCAATAGCAGTTAGACTTATGTACCGCTTCATAGGGCTTTCAGCCCTCTCTAAGCGGTTTACAGAGTCAGCATATCACCCCCAACAATCCGGGTCCTCATTTTACCCACCTCGGAAGGATGGAAGGCTGAGTCAACCCTGAGCCGGTGGGATTTGAACCGCCGAACTGCCGAACTAGCAGTCAGCTGAAGTAGCCTGCAGTGCTGCACTCTAACCACTGCGCCACCTCGGCTTCTCCAGAGTAGATCTACAACTGATTTTTCCAACAAACAATCACATTCTTACAGATGGAAACATCCACCATCACTAGCCATACTGTATGTAGTTAACAAGTCCCTTGTCTTTCTCCCCCTTTAAATTGATTTGTACGTTTCTCTCGTCTTTCTAATACAGTAATTCTGGGTATATAGTTGCTATATTTTGCTAGGATTGTACTTTTGTGAATTTGATTTTTGTGATTTGGTCTCATGATTGCTTTTTGAAAATGCTGTTATATTTTAAGTCTTCCCTAGAAAAGCCCTACAGAGCAGATCACTGTAATCTAGTTATCTATTATCTATCTAATTTATATAGTGTCTTATATACTGTAGTTATCTACATGTATTTTATATAGCCCTCTATTTTATACACTCTATTTTATAGAGTTATTTATTTTTATGTCTCTTATTATCTATCATCTAATTTATATACATATATCTATTGTATGTAGACTTATATAGTTGTGCCTCACCTATTTTATATAGTCTATATATTTATATAGTCATGTGTGTTGTATTTGAGCTGATAAATAAATAAAGGGAGACTAGTATAGATCTATTTCAAGCTATTTAGCTCTCATCAGCTAGCCATACCCTTACTGGGATTCGAACCTGGGCTATATTACATATTAGGCAGATGTATTAACCACTAAGCCACAGGCTGTCCTCTGTTATCAGCTGAGCCAGGAAGAAAGGTATATATTTAAAGTCACAACCCCTGGTATGCCCAAATATGGGAGGAAGTTCACTACTTCCATTCTCTGTCCATCGGCTCGTCATAAGAAACCATCCAGACAGAAACCCAATATTTTTACTGTTGCCTTTTTTTTTTGTTACATTTGTGTTGTATTTGTGCTGATAAATAAATAAAGGGAGACTAGTATAGATCTATTTCAAGCTATTTAGCTCTCATCAGCTAGCCATACCCTTACTGGGATTCGAACCTGGGCTGTATTACATATTAGGCAGTTGTATTAACCACTAAGCCACAAGGTTCTCCTCCTTTATCAGCTTATGTAGTCATATATCTATTCTTTATTGCTACCTATGTATTACCTACCTATTTAATAGTCATCTATCAATTTATCTATCTTTTATTTTACCTATCTTCCTGCTTGAGCAGGGGGTTGGACTAGAAGACCTCCAAGGTCCCTTACAAGTCTGTTATTCTTATATAGTCATCAAATCAATCAAATGTAGGTACCATTAGTCCTCTCAGACTAATATAATGCCGACCCTTTATTCACCAAGATAAGATATGGCATATTTAATGGAAAGTATTCTAAATATCTGAGATTGCCAATTTATACATATCTGGTTTACTCAACTATGCTTGACTTAATTATGCCTGTGTTAGATGAATCACCCTTGGTTGGGTTCATAAGCTAAGTGGAAAGCAACAGAGCATTTGATGGATAAATTCTTAGTCCTAGAAAATAAACCTAGATGCAGGGATATTATAGAATAGAATAATAGAGTTGGAAGGGACCTTGGAGGTCTTCTAGTCCAACTCCTTGCCTAGACAGGAAACTCTACACCACTTCAGACAAATGGATGTCCAACATCTTCTTAAAAACCTCTAGCATTGGAAGCACTTCAGGCATTGACTGTTGTGTGTTTGTGTGTGAGAGAGAGAGGCAGGCAAGAAGGAAAGAAAAAAAGAAAGGAAGGAAAGACGGAAGGAAGGAAAAGGAAGAGGAAGGAAAAGAGGAAGAAGGAAGGAAGGAAAGGAAGAGGAAGGAAAAGAGGAAGAAGGAAGGAAGGAAGAAGGAAAGATGGATAGATAGAACAACAAAGATGATTAGGGGACTGGAGGCCATAACATATGAAGAACGGTTGCAGGAACTAGGTATGTCCAGTTTAATAGAAAGAAGGACTAGGGGAGACAGGATAGCAGTCTTCCAATATCTCAGGGACTGCCCCAAAGAAGAGGGAGTCAAACTATTCTCCAAAGCACCTGAGGGTAGAACAGGAAGCAATGGGTGGAAACTAATCAAAAAGAGAAGCAACTTAGAACTGAGGAGAAATTTCCTGACAGTGAGAACAATTAATCAATGGAACAGAAGTTGCCTCCAGAAGTTGTGAATGCCCCAACACTGGAAGGCTTTAAGAAGATGTTGGATAGCCATTTGTCTGAAACGGTATAGGATTTCCTGCCCCTCCAACTCTGCTATTGTATTATTGTAGATAGATAGATAGATAGATAGATAGATAGATAGATAGATAGATAGATAGATAGATAGATAGATAGATGATAGATAGATGATAGATAGATAGATAGATAGATAGATAGATAGATAGGAAGGAAGGAAGGAAGGAAGGAAGGAAGGGGAAAAGAATGAAAAGAAAGAAAAGGAGAAAAGAAAAGGCAACACATTTAAATACAAGCCATAGCTTTGATTGTGTGCTTGTGGTCCCCATCTTCTCCTGTGTGCTGCTTGGGGAATCCAAGCATGGGTTAACTTTGCCCATTAGCCTAGAGACTGAGTTATGTAAATTGCTGACCACGCCTCCTCTGACTGGATGGGTCAGTTTTTTTAACTCAGTCCAGCCAGAAGAGACGTATACCAATTTTCTCCAGACTAATTGACAAAATTTCTGATTCATCTTGGATTCAACAAGTGGATGGATGTATTTTTCGGAGCGTTATTGCAGGATGAAGGGAGAAGCGGCAGTTCTCCACATCTCCAACATTTAGGCTGTAACCCTGCTCCCTTTCAGAAGACCATCTAAAAATTGCTGTCCCCGACACATTTTAACGTGGGCGGAAGAAGAGGAAACGATCCAACAGCAGTAGAGTCCTTCCATTTTAGGCTGACATTTGCCGGGAAGTGACTCAGCAAAACATTTCAGCTTGAAGATGAGTCGGCGGTACATTTGAAAGAAGTTAGACATCCATTTTAGTAATGCTGAGCCATCTTCCTTCAACATAAAATAGAAACCGGGTAATAATGATAATGAGACCAAAAGCCCTTGAATGACACGAGGATAGACACAGCAACCCTAAAATGGAAAGAGATGTTGAAATGTCTGGATGTGGGCTATAATTGGGTTTTTTCTCTGTCCTTTTTTTTTTTTTTTGCTTTCTATAATTAGGCTGCGACTTTGTGAACCATAGATTTAAATTATAAGCCCCTTCTTTGTGTAACTGGACTGTTGTACAGGTATTCCTCGACTTACGACCACAATTGAGATCAATACTTCTGTTGCTAAATGAGAAATTTGCTCAGTGAGTTTTGCTCCATTTTACAAGTGACTTAAGTCCATTTTTCACGCTTATGACCATTGCAGCATCCCCACGGTCACAGATGCTTGACCACTGACTCACATTTATGACGGTTGCAGCGTCCCAGGGTTCCCCTTTTCAACCTTCTGAAAAGCAAAGTAAATGAGAGAAGCCATATTCACTTCATGACCTTGTTACTAATTTAAGAACTGCCGTGATTCACTTCACAAACGTGGTGGGAAAAGTCATAAAGTGGGGCAAAACGCACTTAACAAAGGTCTCACTTAACAACATAAATTGGGGTTGTAAGTTGAGGACTACCTGTAGTGAAAATTTGCATACAAGTATCCTTCAACTTACAACCATTTGTTTAGGAATCATTTGAAATTACAACGACACTAAAAATGGTGACACCTGTTGCAGCATCTCCGTCCTCAATCAGATCGAAATTCGGACCAACAGTTATAACGGTTGCAGTGTCCCTGGGTTACATGACCCCCATTTGCAACCTTTGGCAAGCAAAGTCAAGATTCACTTAACAACCAGCCGACTAACTTCACGACTGCAGTTGTTGAGGAAGGCTTGTAAAATAAAACAAAACTCACGCTTAAAAACTTTCTTGCTATCAATGAAAATCTTGGGCTGAATTTTCTGTCGTAGGAGGAGGTCAACCTATAGTGTCTAGGCATAATATGTGCAACAACTTTATTTTATTTTTTATTTACCTTATCAATACAATACAATACAATAGGAGAGTTGGAAGGGACCTTGGAGGTCCTCTAGTCCAACCCTCTGCCTAGGCAGGAAACCCTATACAGTTTCAGACAAATGGCTATCCAACATCTTCTTAAAGACTTCCAGTGTTGGGGCATTCACAACTTCTGGAGGCAAATTCTGTTCCTCTGATTAATTGTTCTGTCAAATTGAAATTAGTTAAATTAGACCCATTTCTTTCTTCCTTTATAGAAAATTTTAGGTCGGTAGAGCCGAGGTGGCGCAGTGGTTAAATGCAGCACTGCAAGCTACTTCAGCTAACTGCAGTTCTGCAGTTCGGCTGTTCAAATCTCACCGGCTCAGGGTTGACTCAGCCTTCCATCCTTCCGAGGTGGGTAAAATGAGGACCCGGATTGTTGTTGGGGGCAATATGCTGACTCTGTAAACCGCTTAGAGAGGGCTGAAAGCCCTATGAAGCGGTATATAAGTCTAACTGCTATTGCTATAATCTAAACATGTCAAGCATGTTCTCTATAGTAGGATTTGTTAAAGTGGTCAGAACCGACCTCACGAGGGTTGATAGAGTCCCCCATTATTGTTGAGGATCATAACACTATTAGTTAAAGTAGTATTTCCATATCAGCTAGTCCTCAACTTACCATTTAGCGACTATTTGAAGCTACATCACCACTGAAAAAAGTGATTTAAAACCAGTCCTCACACATCAGTCACAGCATTCCCATGATCAAAATTCGACTTCAACCACCAGAATTCCTTGCCTACTCTTAAGGCAAGGTTTTCCAAACTCCTCAACTTTTAAGACAGGTGGACTTCAACTCCCCAAATTCCTTGCCTATCCTTAAGGCAAGGTTTTCCAGATTCAGCAAGGTTAAGATCGGTGGACTTAAACTCCCAGAATTCTGGCTGGGGAATTCTAGGAGCTGAAAGCCCACCCATCTTAAAGTTGCCAAGTTTGGGAAACCTTGCCTTAAGAGTAGGACGCAGGCAAGTTTACGGAAGAATATCCATTGAAAATACGTCATCCTTCTATGAAAATTGCCTTCACTAGGTCATAATTCTTAAATTCAAAAATTGCGTTGACTCAAAGCTGACTCTTCACATCTCCCTCTGTTCTTGGAAAATCTTTCTGCTGCAGTCACTAAAGCTGAAAATTAAATGCAAGCTTTCCAGAAACGAATGAGTATTAGATATCTCAATTTAGAAATACTTCAGAGGTGGCTGGTTGCCAAGAGTCACTATATTGTGAGGCTGAATTGCGAAGGAATAAGTCCAACCACAACCACTAATACGCAATTTGTTCCTTGATTTCCGGACCAAACATTGAAATTGCAAACAAAAATGTTGGAAACTACATTGGAATATTCCCCGTGGATGTTGACCTCTTTTATTGGCAAGTCATTTAATATTTTTATCTTTAGCTGTAATCCCCAGACTTTGGAGAACGTTCAAATATCTCTTTCGATTCATATCTCCATATCCACCAAGGCCAATGGCTGAAGTTTGTCTGCTTTTATAAGACTTATAAAAAGTGAAACGAAAGCTTGAACATCTGAAAAAAAGGAACTCGATAAAATCCTGCAAAACTATGTTTCTGCCAGCTCTTATCTGATACACACAGCTTTCCAGGAACAGGTCTTCCAGTGGATTTTCTGTCTGATAAAAAAAAATACATAAAATTACGTGGTAAAGTTTAACCAATTGTCCTATTAATTTATTTTTAATATATATTTTTATTTATTTACAAACATACAAAATTCACACACAAAACTTAGACGTACACTACAACTGGACTTTGTTTTTAGGATAAAATAAATAAAATGCAATTGCCTTTTTAAAAAAGTACCATTTTTGGAACAGCTTGCCTACAGAAGTTGTGGGCGCTCCAGGACTGGAGGTTTTTAAAGAGAGATTGGACAACTATCTGCCTGAAATGGTGTAGGACCCTGATGGAGAGCCTCTGGCACATGGAGCCTTATCAGTGGGCACATGAGCTCAGCTCCGGCGTTCATATACATGCCAGCCAGCTGATTTTCGGGCTTTCTGAGCTCATCAGAAGTTGGGAAACAGGCTGTTTTCAGCCTCCGGTGGGGCTCTGGTGGGGCGGGGAGATGCAGAAAGCCGTTTTCACCCTCCCCAGGCTCCTAGAAAGGCTCTGAGCCTGGGGAGAGCAAAAAACGGACCTTCTGGGGCGATCGGAAGTTAGAAAACGGACCATTTCCAGCCTCCGGAGAGCCGTTTTCACCCTCCCCAGGCTCCTAGAAAGGATCTGGAGCAGTGGTGGGTTTCAAAAATTGTTCGAACCTACTCTGTGGGTGTGGCCTCGTTTGTGGGAGTGGCTTGCCACCCATGTGACCGGATGGGAGTGGCTTGCCATCCTAGTGACCGGATATGAAGATGCCGACGACACTTGTCAGAACCACCTTAAATTACCTCCCACACAGCACTGGCATGCATAAGAATATGATGTAAACTTGTTTTTTAAAAGGCATCTTTGGTTTGCGTTAAAACAACTTCAACACACGCAATGTTCTGATTGCACCACAAACGCAGTAGTCATCCTTCCCTTTCACAGAGGCACTGAGTTTTATCAATAGGAGCATGATAGTGTAGAATAATCATATCCAAGGACCAGTGGTGGGTTTCAAAAATGTTTGGAGCCTCTTCTGTAGGTGTGGCCTGCTTTCCGGGTCCACTGGTGGAACCTCTTCTAACCGGTTCGGTAGATTTGACGAACCGGTTCTACCGAATAGGTGCGAACTGGTAGGAACCCACCTCTGGTCTGGAGCCTGGGGAGGGTGGAAAATGGGTATACTGTGCCAAGGGCGGGGGGGGGAGGTCTTGCGCACATGCGTGGGGGGAAGGGCGCATAGAATTCTGGGTGTGCACCGTTTTCGCCCTCCCCAGGCTCCTACAAAGGCTGGGGGGAATGAAAAACAGACCTTCTGGTCCGACCGGAAGTCAACAAACAGACCATTTCCAACCTCCGGAGGCCTCTGCGGGGTGGAAAGCCATTTTTCCCCTCCCCAGGCTCCTACAAAGGCTATGGAGCCTGGGGAGGGCAAAAAACAGGTCCATTGTGCCATCATGTGCCAAAAACGGGAGGAGGGCGGGGGGGGGTCGTGTGCACCTGCAAGGGGGGAGGCCACATAAATTATGGGTGTGGGCTTGCATGCGCACAACCCCCTCATGCTTCCCCCCCCCTTTTGGCCCGCGATGGCAAAAAGTGTAGCCATCACCGGTATAGGATTTCCTGCTTGAGCAGGCGGTTGGATTAGAAGGATCCAAGGTCCCTTCGGACTCTGTTATTACTTATTTGCAGATGTGCCTTGACCTGTCACATCAAATAGGCAACTGCCAGAAGATGGGTGGGCCATTCTGTTAGATCCGTTGAACGGATGAGACGGGACACAATGACAAACAACAGCTCTTCATTAGACAACTATCTACGAATCCATCACCAGCCTGTCTTTAACAGCTAGCCCTTTTATAGGGAGCGATCGGACGGCTCAGCCAATCGGCTTTGAGTATTCTCCCGCCGGAATGGAGGACCTTGGTGGAGCCTACTTCTCGGCTGTCCATATGTAACACCCCTCCCCTCTTAGCTGGACTAACCCAATTAGTGACGTCGCGCAAATAGGCGGGGAGTTTGGGAACCCTCAGACTTGCACAGTTGGCGCTTGATACTTCGGTCTGGTGGGACGGATCTGTTGGGTCTCCGAAGTGGGGCGTGGGAGGAGTCACAACTGTGTATTAACACAGCCCCTTGGCCCGGAGACTGAGCTAAATCGTGAGGCCACACCTCCGCTCCCCCTCCTGACTTTCCCCAGATTAACCTTCGGCCCAGAAGGAGTGTTTTTCCTGACTCTCTCTCCACTTCGAAGACCTATCCTTTAAAAAACTCAGCTATTCTATCGATCACTTCTCCTCACTCATGCTTCACCAGTAGCTAGCTCTCAAGCGGTGCTCCTGGGTTCTCTGGGCTCGACTAATGAAAGCTTCTGGAAACTTCCCCGGGATGTGGCTGGAGTTCCCAGAGCTGGTTTGCCTGGAACTCTCCGCTGGGCTCCAACTTTCTCAGATAAGTACTCTGGTTCTTTCGGGCTTGAGAAGTTTGTGGAGGGAGTGTATTATTTCTCCTTTTGGGTAGGGCTTTGACTAACTCGTGAAGGAGTTACTTCTGGTTGCCTAAAGCGGAGTGGCTGAGTCAGTCTCGGAGTTGGTTTATGTGTCACCTCCAACTTCTACCGTCCTTGAGCTCCAGGGGGTAAGAGCGAGGGCCGGTAATTTCCACAACTGTGAAGAATAATTTGGATGCAGCTGGCGTAAGGGAGACCTTAGCCAGTGACCCATTAGTAATTCAGAGGGGCTTCTGCCAGTGGTGGCACTTGGCGTGATGTGCGGTACAAGGAGGAATTGATCGATTCGGGTTTGCCGATCACCCCATCCTAGATAGGGCTTATTTAGCACTGTTCTCTCCGCCTGGCCATTGCTAGCCGGATGGAATGGGGCAACTAGGGCACGCCTGATTCCCTGCTCTGTTAAATGCGTTTCAAATTGGATGGCCACAAATTGGGGACCGTTTGAAACCAGGACGCTGGGGAGGCCGTGCATGGAGAAAGGTCCGTAGCACCTTCATGACCGTCTCTCCCGTCGTGGTGCTCATGAGGACTCCCTCTAGCCATTTCGAGTAGCCGTCCACAACTACGAGGAAAGTTTGCCCGTGCAAAGTCAATCTGCACCAGGGGTGGGTTTCAACCGGTTTGTGGCGGTCCCTGCGAACCGGTTGGTCGGCGAACCCGAAAGTAAGTAACTTCCGGGAACGGCGAAGGGCCCACCCGCGCACCCGCGCTCCTTACCCGGTTTTGATGAGTTCTGCGCTTCCACGCATGCGCAGGACACATACAGCGCCTGTGCGATCCTCCAGGAACAGCTGGAGCATCGCACAGGCGCTAGTACGCATGCACGCGCCGCACGCGTGCGCGAGGACGCCACCGGCCCCGTTCCAACCGAACCGGTTGGAACGGGGCGAGAAACCCACCCCTGATGTGCACCCTAGAGTAGGGTGCTTTGGGCCTTTCCCATTCGTATGTGGGCACCTCTGGGGGAGCTGGTCAGGATTCCTGGCACAGCGTGCAGGTCGGTACCCACTGTGCGATCTCCCCATCCATGTTAGGCAACCACACGTGACTCCTTGCCAAAGCCTCTTTCTTGGCTGTCAATATGGAAACACATTCGTTCAACACTAACTGGCAGATGAGGAGGAAAAGGGAAACAAAGCTCTATGGGGCAGCCCCTAGAGAGAGAAAACCCCCTCAATCCAAAACAGCAGCGATGGGGAGTTTATCCCTCGATACCCCCAAGACACAGAGCACGGAAGGTCATCCGAATTCTCTCTCTCTCTCTCTCTCTCTCTCTCTCTCTCTCTCACACACACACACACACACACACACACACAGGCAGACATCCATACGGGAAATAATTGCTCCTTCCCGATTATGAAAATTACAGCGGATGGTTATTTAAATTCTGGAGAGGGGGGAGAGATGGGAACTCGCAGTGCAAATTCATATATAGCTAATTAGGGTTTTCTAATCCTGATTTAAACGGCAAGTAATTTGTCTGTGGTTCTTGAAAAGCCTGACCTTAGAACAGCTTGCAAGTCAAGTGCAATCTTAATCATTATTCCTCCCCACCCACCCACCCCCGGGTGCTGAACCTGGCAACCCGCATTTCAATCAGATATCTGATTTAATCTGAGGGTCAGGGGGTGCAGAGCCGTGCGGATATCAAAACTTTTTAGGTGCTTTGGTTGGGTTGAGAAGGGGAAGGAGATGCCCGCCCCCCCCTGCTCTTGTGGGTATATTGGCACAGTTGTGCATACAGTCAGCCCGCTGTGCTCTGAGGAGGCCAGAACTTAATGGACCCATGGAAAATAAACTCTGTGCTTAATTGCTTGGTAGGAAACCACTGGGAAACCCCAGAGAAAAATCAGACGAGGAAATTAAAAGGGCAAATCAAGACGGCTGATGCCACAAAACCTGATACGACTGTTTGTGTGGTCACCAGAAACCACCTAGTGTCCTTAGTCACCTTGTGAAAAATGACCCCGTGCGCACACCTGGTGTGTACAGCGCATAGATGGGAATTCCCTAGAAAACCACAAGTCCCTGGCATCACCTTCCAGAGATCGTTGTCCACAATCCCTGCCCAGTTCCAGGAAGTGAATTTTTCACGTTGGCACAGCTGCCCCCCAAGCCCTTAGCTCTTACCTCCTCGCTCCGTGTGGCACCCGCTAGAGTGACACTTTCCCCCGTGTCTGTGAATGCTGCGTTGACCATCGATCCATCCGGCTTCAAATGTTCCTCGGCCTTGCCAACTCTAAGGGGCATGGACCAACTCCCAGAATCACCCAGCTAGCATTTGGGAGCTGATGTTCACTCATGCTGGGGAGGGGGGGAATTCTGGGAGGTGAAGTCCATCCATGCTGACAAGGGGATTCTGGGAAATGGAATTCACTCATGCTGGCTGGGGAATTCTGGGAGGTGACGTCCATCCATGCTGACAAGGGAATTCTGGGAAATGAAATTCACTCATGTGGACGGGAATTCTGGGAAGTGAAATTCTTTCCTGCTGGCTGGGGAATTCTGGGAAGTCAAATTCATTCATTTCACCACTTAGAGCCGAGGTGGCGCAGTGGTTAAATGCAGCACTGCAGCTGACTGCAGTTCTGCAGTTCAGCTGTTCAAATCTCACCGGCTCAAGGTTGACTCAGCCTTCCATCCTTCCGAGGTGGGTAAAATGAGGACCTGGATTGTTGTTGGGGGCAATATGCTGACTCTGTAAACCGCTTAGAGAGGGCTGAAAGCCCTATGAAGCGGTATATAAGTCTAACTGCTATTGCTATTGCTATGCTGGCTGGGGAATTCTGGGAAGTGAAATTCACTCATGCTGGCTGGGGAATTCTGGGAGGTGAAGTCCATCCATGCAGACAGGGGAATTCTCGGAAGTGGAATTCACTCATGCTGGCAGGGGAATTCTGGGAAATGAAATTCACTCATGCGGACAGGGGAATCCTGGGAGGTGAAGTCCATCCATGCGGACAGGGGAATTCTGGGAAGTAAATTCACTCATGCTGACTGAGGAATTTTGGGAGCTGAAGTTCCCACATCTTAAAGTTGCCAAGGTTGAGAAACACTGGGGAGTACACTTCATGTTGGAATCACGATGCGTGACAAGTCCCATCATAGCGATGTGTCATCTTTATATAACGGAGGCTTTTGCCGTCATTCTGAGTGTCTTCCCCTTCCTGCTACCCATAAAGTGCGTGGTGCCGTTTGCCTCTTTAAAAAAAAAAAAAAATTAAGGAAATAGCAACGCAATCACAACATGCAAAGTTGCCTGAGTGTGAAGGAACTGGGACCAAAATTTTGTTAGGTTTTTGGTGTCTTGCAGATGTTAGTCTGGTAATGAAATGCCTGCAAGAAAAACACACAGCGCGGAGAACTCCTAGAACCCAATAATAATTCTTAAGTAATTTCTCTACTATCGGAACAAATATCTAGGTTACCAAGCAACCCTCTGTTTATAGCAATAGCAGTAGACTTATATACCGCTTCATAGGGCTTTCAGCCCTCTCTAAGCGGTTTACAGAGAGTCAGCATATTGCCCCCAACAATCTGGGTCCTCATTTACCCACCTCGGAAGGATGGAAGGCTGAGTCAACCCTGAGCCGGTGAGATTTGAACCGCTGAACTGCTGATCTAGCAGTAGCCTGCAGTGCTGCATTTAACCACTGCGCCACCTTATTTAATGTATACGTATCAATAATTTTTCGCAGAATAAAAGCAGAAAGAAAAGGGAGGGGAGGAGGGAGGGAGGAAGATATAGAGCAGAGGTCTTCAAACTTGACAACTTTTAAGACTTGTGGACTTCAAGTCCCAGAAGTGAATTCTGGGAGTTGAAGTCCATAAGTATTAAAAGTTGTCAAGTTTGAGAAACCCTGATATAGAGAAAGGTATGAGGATAGGAAGGGAGGGAGGCTGATATTGAGGAAGGAAGGAAGAGGGAGGGAGGTTGATATTGAGGAACAGAAGGAAGGAAAGACGGAGGGAGGGAGGGAAAGAAGGAAGGAAAGGAAAGGAAAGGAAGGAAGGAAGGAAGGAAGGAAGGAAGGAAGGAAGGCTAGTCAGAAATATGATTATTTTCAACCTTCTTTTCGACAGATTATTACAATCTTATATAGTCTTTCCTCCCACCTGGATGCTATATGTCTCTTCGGCCTGCTCATTTAATCCACGGCCATTTTAATCTTCAAATCCGTAAATCATCAATTTGTGGTTTTCTTTTTTCAGCAAAAAAAAGTCTATACAAGCAAGTATCACACAAGATTCCCAGTCTTTCAGGAAAGCTTTTATTTTTATTTTTTTTCCCTATGGCCAAACGATGTCAGTTTTGATCTTACTACATTAATCCTGACATTTTCACGATCCACCATGGGAATTCCATTCCCCTCCCATCGTGTCCACAGTAATCTTGATGCATTTAACCTACACCCAATCAATTTGCCACGAGTCTCTTCTAGTTCATTGTCCATAAGTGCCAATAACAGGATTCCTTCACAGTCCAGGTTAATTCTCAATTTACAAGCATTTGTTTGGTATCTACTACCTCTTACATTCATTTCATGTATTCATAATCATGTTTGTACTTTATATCTGTTACCTAATTCATGCTTGACAAAATAAATGAATACAATAAATATACAGATAGTCCTCAATTTACAACAGTTCGTCCACTGTGTGACCATTTTTCACACTTACGACGGTTGCCTCATCCCCATGGTCAAGGGATCAAAATTCAGATGCTTGGCCACCGGTTTCTATTTATGACGGTTGCGATGTCCCAGGTCGTGTCATCCCCTTTTGCGACCTCATGACAAGCAAAGTCAATGGCCAGATTCACTTAACAACCGTGTTACTAACTTAACAACTATGTGAAGAAAAGTCGTAAAATGAGGCGAAACGCACTTAACCACTGTGTTGGTTAGCAATGGAAATTTTGGGCTTTGTTGTCGTCGTAAGTCGAGGACAGCCTGTATCCATTCAACTATCCAGTGGTGGGATTCAAATAATTTATCAACCGGTTCTCTGCCCTAATGACCAGCTGGGTAGGCGTGGCTCAGTGGTCATGTGACTGGGTGGGCTTGGCCAACTCAAGGTCACTCAGATCGATGGGCGCTTCGCCTTAGCTGTGACAATGTAATAAGGGTTAACTGGAGAGGCAGTTTCTGTAAGCAGGGCAACAAAGATTAGGCTAGAAACAACACCAGAATGTTTCCTTCCTGCCTTCCTTACAGGATTAGCCCTGGAAAGTGGGAAAAAACAAAAGGAGATTTCTTCCAAGAACCGGTTCTCTGAACTGCTTAGAAAGTTACCAACCAGTTCTCCCGAATAGGTGCGAACTGGCTGAATCCCACCACTGCTGCGAACTATCTAAGAAAATGAAATTCAGTGGTGAAAAAAGGAAGCTTCTACATTTAGGCAAGAAAAACGAAATGCACAGGTACAGTATAGGTGGTGCCTTGCTCAGTAACTGTGAAAGGGATCTTGGAGTCCTAGTGGACAACCGTTTAAATAGGAGCCAGCCGTGTGCAGCAGCTGCCAAAAAAGCCAACACAGTTCTAGGCTGCATCAACAGAGGGAGAGAATCAAGATCACGGGAAGGGTTAATACCACTTTATAAAGCCTTGGTAAGGCCACACTTGGAATATTTGCATCCAGTTTTGGTCGCCACGATGTAGAAAAGATGTGGAGACTCTGGAAGGAGTGCAGAGAAGAGCAACAAAGAGGATTAGGGGACTGGAGACTAAAACATATGAAGAATGGTTGCAGGAACTGGGTATGTCTAGTTCAAGGGTCAGCAATCCACGGCTCTGGAGCCGCATGTGGCTCTTTCATCCCTCTGCTGCGGCTCCCTGTTGCTCAAATATGCGTCACAACCGCCAATGTGTGACACCCGCTGGAACGTGATTTCTTGAACTTTTCAACCCCCGGTAGGCCAAACATGGTTAAATCCAAGTAAAGAAAAGTTTGAGAAGAAAACAGAATTCTTAATTCAACTACATATATTAGTTTTGTGGCCACTCAGGAAATAGTCAGG
Organism: Thamnophis elegans; assembly: GCF_009769535.1. Lineage (NCBI taxonomy): Eukaryota > Metazoa > Chordata > Lepidosauria > Squamata > Natricidae > Thamnophis > Thamnophis elegans. The sequence continues at coordinate 96,054,490 of NC_045545.1, read as the reverse complement.
CATGGGAAGGGTTTTGTGGCTCCCGGTGTTTTCTTTTCTGTGGGAAATGGGTCCAAATGGCTCTTGGAGTGTTTAAGGTTGCCAACCCCTGGACCAGAGTATAAGTCAATTCTTAATGTTGTGCAATGCGAAACTGAGTCACCAGGAATTAAGTCCCAGTTGAGTTAATTGTCAAATAACCGAGTGGAATTACAGAGAAGAAAGCTGCCGCCAGAGTTTGCATGGAATGGATGCAACAGCCAAAAGTGGCTGAAGACGGTGCCACGTCATGTGGGTGTGGGGTCCACAGGACTCAAGAGCTTCTATTCGATGATCAATGTAGACCTCCAACCACCTACGAGACAAAATATTTATTGTATGACCAGCTGAAGAGTGAGAGCCAAATATGAGGCCGAAAGGCAAATTATATGTTTAACCATAAACGGAAGAAATTAAAAATAATAAATGTTCTTTGCACCTGGAAGGAATTAAGACCACCCATTATTTAGCTCTTAATTTAAGGATATCTGTATTTTCTTTTCCCTGTCCTCTCACCAGGAAGAGAAGCGAAAATGCACAGGGGGCAATTTTTTTGTTTGCTTTTTTGCCACCAATTTACACGCAGATTAAAAGGGCTCCAATTTGCTCCAACTGAAATGTGGGAGAAACGAAGACTCCAAGCAAGCAAATGGTACATATCATGATCCGTCGTAAGAGCACTGTTCCTGTTCCAAGCTTATCCAGAATCCTCTGGAGTGAGTAGCCCTATCAAATCAATTAAACTAAATGTTGCAAATATTTGCATTTGAAGAGCAAGGAGGAGGTGGGAGAGATTGTGTGGGGCAATATGTTGGCACTGTAAACTGCTTAGAGAGAGGGCTATAAAGGGCTATATAAGTCTAAGTGCTATTGCTGTATTATTATTATTTTTTTAAAAACCTAAACTCTCAGTCAACTCCCCATTCTAGCCGATAGCCCCGAGATTTCCTGGTGGTATTGTTGGAAGAAATGTCCATCTGGGTTCAGTTCCAATCAGGGGTGGGTTTCAAAGTTTTTTAGAACCTCTTCTGTAGGTGTGGCCTGCTTTGTGGGAGTGGCTTGCCAGCCATGTGACCAGGTGGGAGAGGTTTGCTGGCCATGTGACTGGGTGGGAGTGGCTTGCCAGCCATGTGACTGGGTGGGCATGGCCAACTTGTAAAATGTGGTGAAACGCACTTAACAACGCTCTTGCTTAGCAACCAAAACGTTGGCTCAGAAACTCTGACATTTGAAGCACGCAAGTCTTAGAACTGTCAAGTTACCCTTGCACCCCTAACCCTTTAGAAAAAAAACCCAGGGGTGTTCAAACTTGACAGCTTTAAGACTTGTGGACTTCAACTCCCAGAATTCCTCCTCCAGTCATGTTGGCTCAGGAACTCTGGCATTGAAGTGTGCAAGTTTTTAAAGCTGTCAAGTTACAAGACCCTTGTACCCCTAACCCTTTAGAAAAAAACCCCCAGGGGTGTTCAAACTTGACAGCTTTAAGACTTGTAGACTTCAACTCCCAGAATTCCTCCTCTCGCTCTTCATCTTGATGATGTCCGGACGGGTGAGGGGAGGGAGCTGGAACTGGCTCTAAATGGCACGGTAGATTTGTGGAACCTCTTCTATAGAAGAGCTTAGCACTGGCAGGAACCCACCCCTGGTTCCAATACACTGGAAACACGGAGGCTGCTTGGAAAGATGGTTTAATGGTGAAGCAGAACCACCAAGCAGGTGTGATTCTGGTTAGAAGTCCACATGGAGTGGAGAGTGAGATATATTTCCATCGTCTCTTGGGCCTTGCAAGAAATGTGCCCTATTAGTTGTCAGACTCCCAAGGGGCTGTGCAAGGGTCCAGCTAACCTTGTAGGCTGCCTGTGTTCCAGGCTTGGTTGAATCTTGCTGGGTGATGATGCAATGAAGAGGCTTGTGTTCCGAAATAGGAGTTGGGCAATTCCTATTATGGCTTAATGCAGGGGTCAGCAACCTGCGGCTCTGGAGCCACATGTGGCTCTTTCATCCCTCTCCTGCAGCTCCCCATCACTCAAAATATGTGTCAGAACCGCCAATGTGCGACACCCGCCGACATGCGGTTTATTGAGCTTTTCAACCCCCAGTAGCCTAACCACAGATAAATCCAAGAAAAGTTTCAGGAAAAAAACCCAGAACATTTAATTCAATGAATATGCAAATTTTGTGGCCGCTCAGGAAATAGTCAAGCGCAGGGAAAGTTTTGAAGCAATGGATGGAAACGAATCAAGGAGAGAAGCAACTTAGAACTGAGGAGAAATTTCCTGACAGTGAGAACAATTAATCAGTGAAACAGAATTTGCCTCCAGAAGTTGTGAATGCCCCAACACTGGAAGCCTTTAAAAAGATGTTGGATAGCCATTTGTCTGGAATGGTATAGGGTTTCCTGCCTAGGCAGAGGGTTGGACTAGAAGACCTCCAAGGTCCCTTCCAACTCTGTTAATCTATTCTATTCTATAACTATTTTTCACCACGGTGTTCTAGAAATTTAAAAGAAGGAGACAAAAATCAAAAGAAATTGTTGGATCGAAATGTAAAGAAACAAAGACAACAATACATTTGTCTCCCCCACCACCACCAAAAATGCTCAACAAGTATGTAATTTTTTTTTTTTTTAAAGAAAAAAAGAAGCAGATTTTAGCTCTTAGACATCAGGGAAATGTTTTACACCTCATCGTGGGAAAAACCTGAGTAAAACAATTAGAACAATTTATTGGCATCTTGCACTGGTTCATCATGTAGAAACATTTTTCAAGTTACTCAATGGGTATCTGCATGATGATAAAGAATCACAATTGTGTGTCATTCGTGCAGGCAGTGCTTCAACCCTGTTTTGACTCTGAATAATTTGCAGCAGCACAATCTTGGGGAGTTAGCAAGGCATGAGTATCCTCTGAGTATTGTTCTGTCGAAATTTAGCATTTAAAATAACATGTTAAATTTAAATTGTCTTTGCACTTGATAGCAAAGCAAATTCCATTCCGTGAATTGGCCTGGAAATATTCCTGCAAGCACTCCCTTGAAGGCAGAAAGCAGATCCTCTCCTCAAATCTTAAAATACTACATATGAATCAGACAGATGTTAATGCTCACAGAGAGCATTAAAAGGTCAGAAATGCACAGACAAGAGGAATACAGATGGTGCTAAATTTACAACAGTTTTTCCACACTTAGGATCAATGCAGCATTTCTCCCACCCACCCCCGGTCACAAGATCAAAATTCAACCTATGACAACCGACATGTATTTATGACGATCGCGGGGTCACGTTTTGCGACCTTCTGACAAGGAAAGTCAATGGGGAAGCCCGGCTCGCTTAACAACCATGCTGGTAACTTAACAGCTGCTGTGATTCATTTAACAACTGCGGCAAGAAAGGTCCTAAAGCAGGGCAGAACTCGTTTAACAAATGCCTCACTTAGCAACAGAAATTTTTGGGCTGAGTTCGTTTCGTAAGGAACATGGGAGAACTAACCCCATGCTGGGCAAGACCCAGAAATCCATCTATATTTGAAAGACGAAGGCCACTCTCAGCAGGGGGTTGGACTAGATGACCTACAAGGGCCCTTCCAACTCTGTTATTCTGTTCTATTTTTGGAAGACAGCTAAGTCCACGTTTTGGACAGAGAGCATTGCTGGCTTGAAAGAGGGGTTAAAGAGGCCATCTATGTCCAAATTAAACAGCCTTCACTCAACGGAGTGGGAGGGATACAGCATCATCCATCTCCGATCTACTACAGCAGTTCCAAGAAAGCTCCACACCCTTTTAATTTAAGTCTATCTAATTAGGGGTGACATGATAGCAGTATTCCAATATTTGCGGGGTTTCCCCGAAGAAGAGGGAGTCAAACTGTCCTCCAAAGCACCTGAAAGCAAGATAAGGAACAATGGTTGGAAACTAATCGAGGAGAGAGAAGCAACTTAGAACTAAGGAGAAATTTCCTAACAGTGAGAACAATCGACCAGTGGAACCTCTTGCCTCTAGAAGTTGTGAATGCTCCAACACTGGAAGTCTTTAAGAAGGGGGGCTGCCCTTGAAGAGCATTCGGCGACTTCAGCTAGTCCAGAATGCGGCCGCGCGAGCGATTGTGGGTGCACCTCGCTTCACCCACGTTACACCTATCCTCCGCGAGCTGCACTGGCTGCCTGTCGATCTCCGGGTGCGCTTCAAGGTGCTACTTATCACCTATAAAGCCCTTCATGGTAGTGGGCCTGGGTATTTGAGAGACCGCCTACTGCCAATTACCTCCACTAGACCGATACGATCGCATCGATTAGGCCTCCTCCGAATTCCATCCGCCGGCCAGTGTCGACTGGCGACTACCCGGAGGAGAGCCTTCTCGGTGGCTGCTCCGACCCTCTGGAACGAACTCCCCGTGGAGATTCGTACCCTCACCACCCTCCAGTCCTTCTGCGCCGCCCTAAAGATCTGGCTGTCCCGGCTGGCCTGGGGTTAAGATTCTGACCCCACTCGAATTGTGTGACTGTTGTGCTCTCTTTTAATATGTTGTATTGTTTCCATATTGGAATACTGTTTGTCTTTCCCCCCCTCCCTTTTTGAATTGTGAGCCGCCCTGAGTCCCCCCAGGGAAAAGGGCGGCATACAAATAAAGGAAATGAATGACAAGAGACTGGACAGCCAATTTACCTGAAATGGTATAAGTTCTCCCACTCGGTCAGGGGGTTGGACTAGAAGACCTCCAAGGTCCCTTCCAACTCTATTGCTCGACGTTCTATTGCCACTCTTCGGCTGACCCTGAGGTCACAGATAAAACTCCAAGCGGCCTCAACGATTCCCAGAGAGAGAGTATTCATGACCAGACGATTAAGGAATATAAATCCTTCTATTCAGTCAGAACTGGAGAAGCTTCTTGGACGAGAAGGGAAATGTCTTCAAGGGGAAAAGCCAAGCAAGTTCAATTGCCCTTTTGAAAAAAAGCCCCAACTATGACCCGGATGACTGAGAATTTCCACAGATATTACAAAATGACTATAGAATTACTTACACTTGCATTTATTACTCAGTTGCCTAGCCAAGCACATCTGCTAACCCCAGCTGGATTTGGGAGCCTTGAGTGATACAGTAAGATAATACTTTCAGCCTAACCTACCTGATAGTTATTGGCGATAACGACGGAAGAAGGGGGCATTTTGCAAACCATCTGGAGCTCCTGTTAGAAAAAGGTAGGACAGAAATGAGGCCAAAAAAAACCCCCCAAATGAAATGAATATGGAGATTTGAGTTCAAAACCTTCTAGAGTTACAGGTTTTACCCTGTTCTGCTTCACAGCTGCCTCTTCTCCAGGGAAGTCCCAAAGAACTACACTTCAGATACTAACGCTAGTAACCTTCAATAGGTAGTTGAGATCTCCATATGTATCAAAACTAACCACAGGAACAAAGGTCCGTCTATAATGGCAGTTTCTTTGTCTGACCAGCTAGTTCAAGTTCCACACTGCTACTGGTTGTAGGGTCTCCTGCCTAAGCAGTGGGTTGGACTAGAAGACCTCCAAGGTCCCTTCCAACTCTGTTAATCTATTCTATTTGTATTTGTATTTGACTGGTCTTGTATGCCACCCACTCCCGAAGGACTCCGGGCGGCTTACAATAAACAAAGGAAGGGGATAAATAGACAAATAGACAAACAATAATTTAAAATACACAACATTCATAGTTCCCGTGGGGCTGGCTATTTCAACAGCCCCCCAGCCTGCCGGAGCAGCCAAGACTTGGTGGCTTTGCGGAAGGCCGGGAGGGTAGTAAGGGTCCGGATCTCCACGGGGAGCTCGTTCCAGAGGGCCGGAGCTGCAACACAGAAGGCTCTCCTCCGGGTAGTTGCCAGCTGACAATGGCCAGCAGATGGGATCTGGGGAAGGCCTAGTCTGTGCGATCTGATTGGTCTATGGGAGGTAATTGGCAGGAGGCGGTCTCTCAGATACCCAGGTCCGATGCCATGAAGGGCTATTCTATTTTATTCTCTGTTCTATTCTATTCTATTCCTATTTCTTTTCTATTCAATTTCTATTCAATTTCTATTCAATTTCTATTCAATTTCTATTCAATTTCTATTCAATTTCTATTCAATTTCTATTCTATTCCTATTCTATTTCTATTCTGTTCTATTCTATTCTATTCCTATTTCTTTTCTATTCTATTTCTATTCTATTTCTATTCTATTTCTATTTTATTTCTATTCTATTCCTATTCTATTCCTATTCTATTTCTATTCTATTTCTATTCTGTTTCTATTCTATTTCTATTTTATTTCTATTCTATTCCTATTCTATTTCTATTCTATTCCTATTCTATTTCTATTCTGTTTCTGTTCTATTCTATTCCTATTTCTTTTCTATTCTATTTCTATTCTATTTCTATTCTATTTCTATTCTATTTCTATTCTATTTCTATTCTATTCCTATTCTATTTCTATTCTGTTCTATTCTATTCTATTCCTATTTCTTTTCTATTCTATTTCTATTCTATTTCTATTCTATTTCTATTCTATTCCTATTTTATTTCTATTCTATTCCTATTCTATTTCTATTCTGTTCTATTCTATTCCTATTTCTTTTCTATTCTATTTCTATTCTATTCCTATTCTATTCCTATACTATTTCTATTCTATTTCTATTCTGTTCTAGTCTATTCTATTTCTATTCTGTTTCTGTTCTGTTCTATTCTTTGCTATTCCTATTTCTTTTCTATTCTATTTCTATTCTATTTCTATTCTATTCTATTCCTATTTCTTTTCTATTCTATTCCTATTCTATTTCTATTCTGTTTCTATTCTGTTCTAGTCTATTCTATCCCTATTTCTTTTCTATTCTATTTCTATTCTATTTCTATTTCTATTTCTATTATTTCTATTTCTATTTCTATTTCTATTTCTATTTCTATTTCTATTTCTATTCTATTCCTATTCTATTCCTATTTCTATTCTATTCTATTCTATTCTATTCTAGTTGGAAGTCTCCAATGTGAACCCTCCATTCACCAGCAGATATCCAAGTAATTCAGCGTTATAAATGGAATGATAGGGCAAAAAGCAATGGCTGGAAACTAACTAATCAGGAGAGAAGTAAGCTAGAACTAAGAAGAAACTTCCTAATAGTGAGAACAATTAACCAGGGGAACAACTTGCCTCCAGAAGTTGTGGGTGAACCAACATTGGAGGTTTTTAAGACGATGTTGGACAACCATTTCTCTGGTATAGGGTCTCCTGCTTGAGCAGGGAGTTGGACTAGAAGACCTCCAAGGTCCTTCCCAAGTCTGTTCTTCTGCTATTGACTTAACGACCACAGTTGAGCCCAACATTTCCATTCTTTAAGTGAGACAGTTCCTAACAACTGTTTTGGCTCATTTTTACAACCTTTCTTGCCACAGATGTTAAATGAATCACAGTTAAGTTAGTAACATGGTCGTTAAGTGAATCTGGCTCCTCCATCCTGCTTGTCAGAAGGTCTGCAACCGACATAAATATGAGTTTTGACACTCATATTTGAGTGTCCACAAGAATCTGAACTTTGATGACCACGGGGATGCTGAAATGGTCCTAAAAAAGGGTCATAATTAACTTTTTTCCAGTACCATTGTAATTTCAAAAAGTCACTAAATAAATGCTTGTAAATTGAGAACAACCTATAAAAGACAGACTCCTTGGGCTGGAAGGGACTTCAGAGGTCTTCTAGTCCAACCCTCTGCTCAAGGCAGGAGACTATGCCATCCCAGTCAAATGACTCTCCAACCTATTGCCCAGTCTCAGTGGGTCGTTGGCAGAACCTTGATTTAGGGATTATCCGTCCTTCTCCCACAACTGTTAGGCCTCCGGTCGGAGACTCTCGTGTCCCCAGAAAATCCCTTTGTGTCCCGTTTCACCTTCTGGAACTGCCATTCTTCAGCCTCCCTCCGTTTCTTCAACCCTTGTGCTGGCTTTCAGAATCCAACTTTTGTGTTCATCATGATGAGATAACCTAGTTGGGCCACGAAACGTCTGCAAGAACACAGCCAAACTCAGAAAGCACCAAGGACCCCACAGTTGTTGCCATCCTCCCCCTCCTCTTCCATCTCTCTGCAAACCCCTCTCCCTTCTAACACTGATGGTGTTACCTAGTTGGATCATGAGATGTCTGCAGGAAAACACAAAGGAACCACAGTTCTCCTCTTCCTCCTCCTCCTCTCTGAAAACCCCTCTCCCTTCTGGCACTGATGATGTTACCTAGTTGGATCATGAGACGTCTGCAGGAAAACACAAAGGAACCACAGTTCTCCTCTTTCTCGTCCTCTCTGCAAACCCCTCTCCCTTCTAACACTGATGATGTTACTTAGTTGGATCACGAGACGTCTGCAAGAAAACCACCAAGCTCAGAGAGCACCAAAGAAGAGCATTTCAACCCTGCACTACAAATATTCTCTTCTATTGCCTTCGTGTTATTAAACTGGCAGGGAAATTCCTTGTGATCATGGGAGAGACTTCAATTTTAAGTGGTTTGTGCCCTCATTTTCCTCTCACCTACTTCCTCGAGCACATCTGACTGGCGTCCCTCTCAAGGGTAAGCCGGAAAACAGGAACTGGCCCAGTCCTTCTCAATTCGGGCCTTCCAGCTTGTCCTTCTCCTTACTTTCCCCCAGTTTCAAAGAACGCGGTCAGCAGTCTGGACCACCACATTTTCCTAGTCACAAGGCCCTGAGGCTGGCACGATGGCCAACATCTGTGATGAAACATCCATCTCATGAGGTGCTCCCTGAGCTTGGTTGTTTTCTTGCAGGCATTACGTTACCCAAACTAGACTGATGATGCTACCTAGTTTGGTAATGAAACGTCTGCAAGAAAATAAGCAAGCTCAGAGAGCACCAAGGACCCCACAGTCCTCTTCCTCCCTCCTCCCTCCTAGCACTGATGATGTTACCTAGTTGGGTAATGAAACGTCTGCAAGAAAATAAGCAAGCTCAGAGAGCACCAAGGACCCCACTGTCATCGTCCTCCTCCTCCTCTTCCTCCTCCTCCTCCTTCTCCTCCTAACAACCCCCCTTCCCTTCTAGCACGGATGATGTTACCTAGTTGGGTAATGAAACGTCTGCAAGAAAATAAGCAAGCTCAGAGAGCACCAAGGACCCCACTGTCATCCTCCTCCTCCTCCTCCTCCTCCTCCTCTTCCTCCTCCAACAACCCCTCTTCCCTTCTAGCACGGATGATATTACCTAGTTTGGTAATGAAACGTCTGCAAGAAAATAAGCAAGCTCAGAGAGCACCAAGGACCCCAATGTCATCATCATCATCATCATCATCATCCTCCTCCTCCTCCTCCTCCTCCTCCTCCTCCTCCTAACAACCCCTCTTCCCTTCTAGCATGGATGATATTACCTAGTTTGGTAATGAAACGTCTGCAAGAAAATAAGCAAGCTCAGAGAGCACCAAGGACCCCACAGTCCTCTTCCTCCCTCCTCCCTCCTAGCACTGATGATGTTACCTAGTTGGGTAATGAAACGTCTGCAAGAAAATAAGCAAGCTCAGAGAGCACCAAGGACCCCACAGTCCTCTTCCTCCCTCCTCCCTCCTAGCACTGATGATGTTACCTAGTTGGGTAATGAAACGTCTGCAAGAAAATAAGCAAGCTCAGAGAGCACCAAGGACCCCACTGTCATCGTCCTCCTCCTCCTCCTCCTCCTCCTCCTCCTCCTTCTCCTCCTCCTCCTAACAACCCCTCTTCCCTTCTAGCATGGATGATATTACCTAGTTTGGTAATGAAACGTCTGCAAGAAAATAAGCAAGCTCAGAAAGTACCAAGGACCCCACTGTCATCCTCCTCCTCCGCCTCTTCACAAGCCCCCTTCCCTTCTAGCAGGGATGATGTTACCTAGTTTGGTAATGAAACGTCTGCAAGAAAACAACCAAGCTCAGAGAGCACCAGGGACCCCTCATGCCAACCCTGAGCGTCAAATATTCTCCTTCATTAGTGCATCCATCTCAGGATGCTCTTTGGCTGGCCGATCTCTCCAACATTCTTTGGATGTGAAGAACATCCCCCACTTTTCTATATGGGCCAAAGGTTTTGGAAGGAGGCAGATGATGCGTTGTAGGGTATTTTGGCTTCTGCCAGCACTGTCACCTGATGTTCATGTGGGGGCTGAAGCATCCAACTCTCCTTTTGGAGGAATTTGTTTATATGCCGTTTGGGGCTGGGTGGTTTTTCTGCAAATGTTTCATGATTCGACAAAGCAATGTCATCAATGCTAGAAAGGAATGGGAGTTTGGGAGAAGGAGAAGGAGGACAGATTAGATAGATAGATAGATGATGGATAGATGGATGGATTAGATAGATGATAGGTAGATAAGTAGATGGGTAGATAAGTGGATGACAGATTGTGTAGATGATAAATAGATGATAGATAAATAGGTAGAAGATAGATAGATGATAGATATAGATAGATAGATAGATAGATAGATGATAGATAGATAGATAGATAGATAGATAGATAGATAGATATAGATAAACAGACAGACAGATAAAAGATAGAGGTGATAGATGGTTTAGATACATGATGGATGGATGGACAGATGGCTGCATGGATTAGATAGATAAATGATGGATGGGTGGGTGGGTGGATTAGATGATAGATAGGTAGATGGATGGATGATAGATACTGTAGATAATAAATAGATGACAGATAGATAGATAGACAGGCAGACAGATAAAAGATAGATAGGTGATAGATGGATGGATTAGATACATGATGGATGGATGGATAGATGGCTGCATGGATTAGATAGATAGATGATGGCTGAGTGGGTGGGTGGATTAGATGATAGATAGGTAGATGGATGGATGATAGATACTGTAGATAGTAAATAGATAGAAGATAGATAGATGATAGATAGATAGATGATAGATAGATAGATAGATAGATAGATGATAGATAGATAGATAGATAGATAGATAGATAGATAGATAGATAGATAGATAGATAGATAGATAGATAGATAGATAGACGGGCAGACAGATAAAAGATAGATAGGTGATAGATGGATGGATTAGATACATGATAGATGGATGGATAGATGGCTGCATGGATTAGATAGATAGATGATGGGTGATTGCTCCAAGGGCTCCAATTACAATCGGGACAACACACAATTTCTTTTCCCACAGTCGCTCAACTTCATTTTGCAAGTCCCAGTACTTTGTGATTTTTTCTTTTATTTTTTTTATAAACATATTTTTATTTCCATTTTCATAACATACAATCACATGTATACTATACATAGCCAGTATCATATAGTATTAAATAATGATTACATCAGTTCCTCTTGTCCTCAACGCCCCAAAAAGATTAACACCCATTATTAGCTCTTCTACTCTCCATACACCTCTTTCTTCTACCTCTTACTTCCTATCTTCCCTCCATCTTCCTTTCCTACTCTACTTCCCCTTCCTTTCTCCTTCTCCTCTCTCTACATTCCACTCCTCCTTATCCTCATCCTCCTCATCTTCCCTCCTTACCCTCTCTCCTATCCCTCTCTTCCCACCTTTCTTCTCCCTTCTGCTTCCCACTCTTCCTCTCATTGGTGTATTTCCGCTTCCATACTACTCTACTTCCCCTTCCTTTCTCCTTCTACCCTCTCTCCTTACCACTCCTCCTTATACACCTCATCTTCCCCCTTCACCCTCTCTCCTATCCCTCTCTTCCTATCTTCTTCTCTCCTCTACTTCCGACTCTTCTACATCCTGTCTTCCCTCCATCATTTTCTACTCTACTTCCCCTTCCTTTCTTCTTCTCTTCTCTCCCCTTACCACTCCTATAAGGAGGAGTGATTTTTTCTTGCTGTTTATCTTCAATTCGTATATCTCCAGGTATTGCAATGTCAATGAACCATACCTTTTTCTTTTCAACTATTGTTATGTCAGGTGTGTTGTGGGCCAAGTGCCTGTCAATCTGAATTCTGAAGTCCCACAAGATCTTAACTTTCTCATTCTCTAAAACCTTCTGAACCAGATGTTCCCAGTGGTTTTTGCTGTACTCAAATCCAAACTTTTGGCACAATTTCCAGTGAATGATCTTAGCGACGCAGTCATGGCGTTGTAGGTAGTCAGTTTGTGAAATTTTGCTGCACCCACTGATCAAGTGGTCGACTGTCTCGTCTTTCTCATTACAGAGGGGACATTTGCTGTTGGTGGTAACATGTTGAATTTTTGCCTTCATGCAGTTTGAGGCTAAGGCTTGTTCTTGAGCTGCCAAAATAAAGCTTTCTGTTTCTTTTTTCAGTGCTCCTGATCTTAACCAGTTCCAAGTTAGCTTTTGGTCAGCTTTGCCTTCAATTCTTTTCAAGTATTGGCTATGCATAGCTTTGTTTTTCCAATTTTCAGCTCGCTTCTCAATTACCTCTTTCTTATATTCAGCTTTTGACTTAGTTGTCCTTAAAAGGCCTCCTTTATTTACTTCCTTAATCATTGGCTCTTCACTTTTCTGGATGTAATCATTCAAGCTGTGTTTTTCTTCTTCCACAGTCTGTTTTACTTGTAGGAGTCCTTGACCACCCTCTGCTCTTGGTAGATATAATCGGTCAACATCACTTTTAGGGTGCAAAGCATGATTCATTGTCATAAGCTTCCTTGTTTTTCTGTCCAAATTGTCCAACTCCATCTGGGTCCAGTCAATTATTCCTGCAGAGTATCGAATCACAGGTATAGCCCAGGTATTTATGGCTTTTATGATGTTTCCTCCATTCAATTTGAACTTTAATATCTTGCGAATTCGTCAAATGTACTTGGCTGAAGTTAATTCCTTGACTTTATTATGCATTAAGTCACAGGCCTCTAAAATCCCCAAGTACAGTTCTTCTGGTTTTACTGGTTTGCCTTTATCATTTCTTCATTCTCAAGTTCTATTCCATCATCTTCTATGATCTTGCCTGCTTTAGTTGCCATTGTTGCACATTTGTCAATTCCAAACTGCATACTAATGTCTTGGCTAAATTCTTTTGTGCTTTCAATACATTCAGTTCAGCTTTTGTTTTACCAAACAGCTTCAAATCATCCATGTACACCAAGTGCGAAATTTTCAGTCCTTTCTTTGTAAGTTCGACAGGGGTGGGTTTCAACCGGTTTGCGGCGGTCCCTGCGAACCGGTTGGTCGGCGAACCCGGAAGTAAGTAACTTCCGGGAACGGCGAAGGGCCCACCCGCCCGCCCGCGCTCCTTACCGGTCTTTGAAGGCTTCTGCGCTTCCACGCAGGCGCATGGCACATACAGCGCCTGCACGATTCTCCGCGAGCAGCTGGATGACACATACAGCTCCTGCGTGAGTCTCCGTGAGTAGCTGGAGCATCGCGCAGACGCTAAGACGCATGCATGAACTGCGCGCGTGCACGAGGACGCCGCCGGCCCCGGTTCCAACCGGTTTGGTTGGAACGGGATTAGCAACCCACCACTGAAGTTCGTATCCATAGTTCATCTTCTTCAAAATGATTGTCAGTGGTAGCACTGAGGGTATTATTGTCAATTATTATCTATTATCTATTATCTATTATCTATTATCTATCATCTATCATCTATCATCATCTATTATCATCTATTATCTATTATATAGTGATTAGTGATTATTAATTATTAATTATTGATGGTTGCTTGTTAGTTGATTATTAGTTATTAGTTGTTAGTTGTTAGTTACTAATTATTGATTATTGATTACTAATTACTAATTATTAGTTATTACTTATTTGTTATGTTATTAGTTGTTATTAATTATCAGTTATTAATTATTGTTATCACTATTGTTACTGTCATTGTCATTATAGTTATCATTATTATTACTGCTGCTGCTGTTGTTGTTGTTATTATTACAGTATATATTATATACTTTATATAATATAGTATATTATATTATATATTATATATTATATATTATATATTATATATCATATATCATATATCATATATCATATATCATATATCATATATCATATATCATATATCATATATCATATATTATATATTATATATTATATATTATATATTATATATTATATATTATATATTATATATTATTATATATTTATTATATAATGGAAGAGCCGAGGTGGCGCAGTGGTTAGGGTGCAGTACTGCAGGCCACTTCAGCTGACTGTTATCTGCAGTTCAGCGGTTCAAATCTCACCGGCTCAGGGTTGACTCAGCCTTCCATCCTTCCGAGGTGGGTAAAATGAGGACCCAGACTGTGGGGGGCGATATGCTGACTCTGTAAACCGCTTAGAGAGGGCTGAAAGCCCTATGAAGCGGTATATAAGTCTAACTGCTATTGCTATTGCTATTGCTATTCAATAAACATGAAACTTAGTGAACTGAACATTCAGAAATTGAACACAAATACCATTGACTGGTGCTAATGGTTGATATGTTTGCTGCCAGAGTCCGTGGTGGTTGTGGTTCTTGTTGTTATATATTATTTATTCTATGTTGCTTTGTATGTACGCGGAGTGCTTCAGTACTGGGACAAATTCTATTTTAGTTTATTTTCAGTATTCTAAGACCATTTAGAATACTGCATCCAGTTTTGGTGACCGTATTATAAAAAAAAAAGATTTAAGGCTCTAAAAAGAATACAGAGAAAAGCAACAAAAATGATTAGGACACTAAAACAAATGAAAAACAGTTGCAGGAATTGGGTTTGTCTAGTTTAATTAAAAGAAGGACCAGGGCATGATAGCAGAGTTCCAATATATGGGGGGGCTGCCACAAAGAAGAGGGGCTGTCAAGCTAGTCTCCAAAGCACCAGAAGGCAGGACAAGAAACAATGGATGGAAACTAATCAAGGAGAGATCTGTTGTGACTCAGCAGAAGTTTGCTGTGAGTTGAGTCGGGATGCAAGATTAACCATGCAGCTGGGGCTCGTTAGTGGCATCTTCTGGTGATAAAAGGACAGATGGTGCCACGTCCTGGTTGCAGGAGTCAACGTTAATCATTCATCGGTCGTGGTTTGTTTGTGAGAGACACTTGGAGAAGTGATTTGCTTTCTGTAACCCTGATTCAAGGAGACACTTGGAGAAGTGACGTGCTTTCTAAGAGTTTTGTTTTGCATTCTGTTATCAGAGACTTTATTTATGTTTATTTTTGGGCTCGCAGCCAGTCTGAGCCGAGGACTGATAAAGTTCTTTCCTTTTAAGTTTGTCTGCCTGTCGTCTGTTAACGAGCGAGGAAGGGGGAACAGAACAGAGATCCAACTTAGAAATAAGGAGAAATCTCCTGATAGTTAGAACAATTAATCAGACTTGCCTCCGGAAGTTCTGGGATCTCCATCACTGGAGGTTTTCAAGTAGAGACTGGGCAGTCATTTGTCTGAAATGGGATAGGGTTTCCTGCTTGAGCAGGGGGTTGGACTAGAAGACCTCCAAGGTCTCTCCTGATTTTCTCATTCTGTTCTATTCTGTTGCTTGCCTGTCTAAATCGGCCAAATAAAACGTTCAATTCAATTGTTCACAGCAAACCAGAGTCGCCGGTTTGAGACAGATGGCTCTATAAATTGATTGAATGATCGAATCGAATGAATGAAGAAATGAATGAA